>NC_068912.1:84170717-84473747 GCF_023091745.1 Budorcas taxicolor | reverse complement strand
TAAATACTTAGAGTTCACGGCAAGATTCCAAGACAGAAATTCTTTTGGATGACCTATAAACCACTCAATCCCTGGTTAATGCTCAAACCATGTGAAAAGTTCCAGGTGACATTCACTTTGAGCCTTGTCTGAACCCCATAAACTGAGTGAAGTCCTGTAAACCCTGTGCAAACCCCAAAGAATCAAAAATAACTAACCCTAGTGCATTTTATTAAAACCCACTGTTTCCTAGTGGCTGCTTTAATGTGCCCCAAATTTGAAGACAAACTTTGCATTTGGAAGTGAGCTGTTTTATTTTGGAAGGGTTTTGAACTGTGGTGTTGGAGAAGACTCTTGAGAGTCCCTTGGACTGCAAGGAGATCAAACCAGTCAATCCTAAAGGAAATCAACCCTGAATATTCATTGGAAGGACTGATGCTGAAGCTGAAGCTCCAATACTTTGGCCACTTGATGGAAGAGCTAACTCATTAGAAAATATTCTGATGCTGGGAAAGATTGAAGGCAGGAGGAGAATGGGACAACAAGGATGAGATGTTTGGATGACATTACTGACTCAATGGACGTGAGTTTGAGCAAATTCAGGGAGATGGTGAAGGACGGCGAAGCCTGGCATGCTGCAGTCCATGGGGTTGTGAAGAGTCAGACACGACTGAGCAACTGAACTGAACTGATGAATCATAAGATTCTTAGTACTTAGATATAGTTATCCTATTATGAAGTTATAATAATAATGCTAGTTCATAAGAGGAACAGGCGCCTCCTTTCAAGTCTTAATATTCCCAGGATCCCTCAAAATTCAACCAGGAATCGAACTGGGGTCTCCTGTATTACAGGTGGATTCTTTACCAACTGAGCTATCAGGGAAGCTCAAGACATAAATAGGGTAATAGTAATGGTCATCATCCTAGTCATGGTATTAATAGTAGAGTTCTTCATCAACATTATTTGAAAGAGTAATGTTGTCTTAGTTTATCCTGAACCTTTGCATCAAATACTTAATCTGTCCTTTATTATGACAGTGTAAGTTGATGGGAGCTAAGTATTATTTGTCCTTTTATGCAAAAGAGAGCAGAATCCCTGATTAGTGAGGTTACTTGGCTTCTAATTAGTTGCATGACTTAAGATGCAGGTAGATTAATCTTTCGGGGCATTGATCTCCTCTTCTGAAAAATGATTTGTTAGATTCCTTTCAATTCTTAAAAACATCTGGAAATGCTGTTGCTGTCATTTAGAAAGCCTGTCCCCCAAAACAACAGTCTTTGTGTCATTGTTCATTAACTTTGTTTTAAAGATGAGGTGACTGATCTATTGAGGACACATTATAAATCACTGGCCTCACTTTCCTTTATTAATCACCATAATCAGAAGTATAATAGTTACCACACACCAAATGCTTCCTCTGCCTTGAACATCATGTGCTGGTCTCTCTCCATCAGTTAGCTCACTGGTCTTCCTGTAGTTCTTCATTAAGCCTTAGTGTCTTACTGTATCAGCGATTCTATTAAGTTGGCCACACATTTTGTAGGACTATTTTTACATGCCAGTGTCCTTGAGTACTCAAGGATTCTGAAATCATTCTTTTTGCCTGTAAATGTTAACAGCTACCGAAAATGAGGACTCTCTTTCAATCTCCTAACGAGTTTGCTTTGACTATCAGTCTTATGATGAGTTTCGTGAGGATTAAGTGATTTTCATACATTTGTCTGTGCATTCTTTCAACCATCCGGCCATCTGCTTGAGTACATGTAACCTCTTTTTCTGGCGAAAGCTAGATGAATGAGAAATGCTCCTTGTCTTCAAGAGCTTGCAACTTCCAAAGTTATAGATCCACCATGAAAAGCGTGTCAACATGCACCTTAAGTTCCTCACCTAAATGGCACTGGGAAATATTTCCAGATAAGCAAATGCTGAGTGAAGTGTGTGCTTTACAGACTTTCATATTTCATCTCCAAGTAAAACATGGCACTCTGAAGAATTGGGCTTTTAGAGTGTATGTGCTTAGCTTAGTTCTAGATGCTAAAGAATGTCGTAAATAGCTGCTGAAATAGTCCTGTGTCAACCAGGAACAGTGCCATTGAAGCAGTCACTACATGCTCTGGGCTCTGTCTGTTATAGGATCTGCTCATTAAAGCTACTTGCTGGGTCTTTGTTCATGTCGTGCAGACCTTGTGGCAGGTGTTACAGCTGCCAGCCTGGCACAGCCCATAATTGCTCTTGATGCCACCCTTAATGGGTGGGGGAGGAAGGCAGCATCGTGGTTGAGGGGTGGTGAGAGAATGCCCTCGGGCTGTTTCTGACATCTGGTCACCACTGCTGTTTCACTGCAGTATCTGCTTGGTGCCTACAGATATTGGACCCTTGAGTTGAGTTTGCTGCCACCATTGGATTCCTTGCAGCTATCATTATTTCACAGCTGGGCAATGATTTTAGCTTAGAAAAGGATTATTCATCTCAGGGCCAAAAATAGTGCACTGCCAACATGACCCTGAGAACTTTATTATGTTTATTAAATGAGAGAATAAGTATCCTCATAACCTCCTTTATTAAGTGTTTCTTGGTTTTGAACTTTTTTTTTTGCTAGAATGTTATCTTCATCATTACTTCTAAACTTATAAAGGATTAAGTTTCCTCTTCAAGAGTTTCACATATTTCTTTTATGTATACAAGGTGATAAGTAAACATTGATCTGAGGAAATTCTGAAAAATCTTATTCAGCCAGCATTTACCATGCCCTTATCTGTCAGCCCCTGAACGAGATGCAGGGGAAAGAAAGGCCAGACTTCAACTCGCTCTCACTCTAGCAAGAGAGACAAACCCATACACAACTAACCACAACATTGGGCAGAATGATTCAAGTGAAAATGAAGTCAAGGGTGTTCCAGTCTGGGTATGGTTGTGCTTTGTGTGCGCAATAATGGAAGATAGTCCTTTTTACTGAACACTTGGGTGAGATGGATTTGAGAAAACTTCATGCACAAAACTTCTCAATGCACAAATTAGGCAAGTCCCAAATACGAATGCACTCTTGCAAGGGAGGATTTCAGGCTGTCTGGAATCTCCAAACTTGGGTTTGTCCACAGTACTGAATTAAAGGGGCTTTCCAGAGGACTCAGTGGTAACGAATCTACCTGTCAACGCAGGAAACGCAGGTTCGATCCCTCGGTTGGGAAGATTCCCTGGAGAGGGAAATGGTGACCCACTCCGGTATTCTTGCCTGGGAAATCCCATGGACAGGGGAGCCTGGTGGGCTACAGTCCATGGGGTCACAAAGAGTCGTACACGACTAAGTGACTGAACATGCATGTGTGGGGAATGCTAATACAGCAACAGCATACACGCTGAACCCCCACTCTAAACGCACATGGAGAAAGAGCATTAAGGCTTAGTGATTCTGCAGATATAAAGATGGCATTTCATGGTCCCTGAAGCGATATATTATTGGAGGAGCATTCATACCATTTTGTTTTAATTGATTCTATCTCTTAAGTATGCAACCAATCTGCGTATATCTCCTTTTAATTATTTATTTGAGCTGTGAGAGAGAAGTCAGTAATCATTTGGTGATCCGTTCAGATACCTTCAAAGGAAGGTATCCATCTTTTATCTGACAGACATGCTGAAAGATGTAAAACAAAATATTTGTATTTAGCAATTTTATCAATATTCTTTGTAGTGCAAATCATTTAAAAACGCAACTTATGCAAGATGCTCAGTAAGTATTGTTGATTAAAAAAAAATGGCCACAAGGAAAAAAAATGGTCACAAGAATTAAGTTTATGAAATTGAGGAAAAGGCTAGAACATAAGAACAGGATAAATCAATGAATAAATTATCTTCAGAAGGAAATCAAATATTATAGTTAGGGTGAACAATGAAATAAACCCACTGTAAGAACATTAGCCAACACATTTAAGTGTCTTCTCTATGCTTATTATGGAAAGCGTGACAGAAGGAGGTGGAAGAAATTTATCAGAAATGAGTGATATTTATTACCATGTTTCTGTTGACAAGTTTCAGTACACAGGTACACTAGTGAAATAGAGGTTGAAATTATCATGGATAGAAGAAGCTTAAAAAAACACACTTTCTTTTCTAGGAAAATATTTGTAGATTGTGTTTAGTTAATACAAGTACATAGAAACCATATAGAAGTTTTTGATCTATTTTCATAAAGTTTGTAAGATGCTGGATAAGATGTACAGGTCCTTGTCCTAGTCCTGTATGTTGAAAATGATTGTTTTAATTGGATTACTTCTTTGGAAGAAAGACAAAGAGTACATTGCTAAAAGCTTCTGGAAGCCGTTTTCCATATTTGTAATAATATAAGTGCTAGAAATGTGCTTCCATTATATGCAAAGGCAATAATGCCTTCTGCAAGCATAGAGTCTCTATAAGACTTTTATAATATTGTCTATTTAAATTCAAGCAGACAAAAGTTAAGATAAGAGGACTAGCTCCTTTCTGCTTTGCAGGTTTTTGGCCACTCTTTCTAATTCTGTTCCAAAGAGCAACTTAAAAGTCACTTTTTATTTAGCTAAAAAAAGAATGTTTATTTCTTTAAGTACTGTGTCAGTTCTATGTGACCTGGATGGTGTGTGTCATAAATGTAATTTCTGCATGATTGGCTGAATTTTTCATTTTTAGCTAAGATGTCTGCTGTGGCCCAATACTTGGGAATGTTTGTGTTGAGAGATAACTTGGAATTTATTACCTTACTTTTAAGAGTACCTCTGATAATATAGATATAACAGCTTAGTTATAATGTTCCATCATCTGTATATAGGCATGTACATGAACAGAAAATAAATGGCCTATGCCATATAATATGTTTCTTTTCATGGTTTTATTTTAAACTTTACAGTGTTATTTACATGACCAGACAAAATTTGAAATTGTAAGAAAACTATGGGCCAGTTAAATGCCTTTGGAAATGTCCTTTGAGATAATGAAATGTTGTATAGAACATTATGAGTGTAAAATGAAAAGGCTCTCTTTATCTCTTTTCTAAAGCCATGTCAAAACTTTTGCTTTCATAATATGCCATTGAAAAAGATATTATACAAATATATTATAAAATCTCACCATGAAATTTTTTCTTGCAAGTAGGGAATTATGCACCCTACCAAAGGATAATTATATTTAATATTGAGAAGCTCATTGAAAATCTGTGTGGATTTGGTTTATATGAACTATAGATTGATGAAAGCTATTTTACTTTTGGATACTCCACAAATTCCAGACCTCTCTTTCTGTCTTTTCTATGTATGAGAAATCCATACACAACAGAGAAAGGATGGAAAAGATGGAGAGGTTTCATTTCCCTTATTTTCACTTTTGTTTCATCCTCCTGTGCTTGTTCTTTGTTTAAATAAACTTTTGTGGTATGTCTTTCACACATCATCGCTCCTTGCTTCAAAGGCTTCTTTTAATAACTTAGCCCTGGCTCACTTTCTTTTGCATATGAAATTGATTTAACGAAAGTGTGTGTGTGTGTGTGTGTGTGTGTGTGTGTGTGCGCGCGCATGCGCATATATGTGCACTCCAACATGTACACACACATCTGTACAAATAAAAATTTCACTGGAAAGGAAAGCTATGCTCTCTGGTTTACTTTACACACATGCCCACAGACCCTTGTTGAAGTGAGAGAGCCTAAGCTTGGAGTCAGTCTATTTTTGAGATCCAGACTTTTCTCTTAGTGCTGTCTTAGTTTCTTCATTCTGAAATAAGGACAATAATATTTGCTTTGCAAAAGTTTCTCGGAAAGTTACATGCATGTGAATAACTTGGCTCACAGTGCTGACCATTCTTATTCAAGCAGTTGGTAAATCCTTGCTGTTTCTATCATCATCATATAGGAATATACTTTAGTAATATGTTTATTTTGAAGTTGATAAGTTAACTGGTAATAAGCAGAAGGTTGAAGTTAAGGCTTTTTGTTGCTGAACAATTGATCTTAAGTACAATCACATGAAAAATGTTAACTATATTAACCTGAAATGATTTTTTAAATGACAGTATTATCTATGTGATTTTGAATTGTCAAACCAAATTATGTTAAAATGGAAATAAAAATTTCCATCAACATAGTGTCCCTAATTTAAAAAAAAAGTTTCACTACATACAAATTTAAATCAAGACAAAAGTAATGACATGCTGATGGTTTTACAAAATAACAAAAATATAAATAAAGTTTATAACTTGAAAATGCTATATTAGGAGCTAAACAGTCCAATTATTTTTCCTGTTCTTTAAATACCGTTAAATCAATTTAATTATTTCCTAAAGCAGGGAGATAGAAATATCAACTTAGCTACCATTTTAAATAGAGTAACTCTGAGAAGTTCTAGTTATTTCTTCCATTACTAGAAATTAGAGTTACACCAGAATTCAGAGAAAGGTATGTTTTTCAATCTTATGTTCCACCAACAAGCATTATGCATCAAGCATCAGTGCCTTCTCATAATATCCACTCAATAACTATTTGAATTTTATTTTCATTGAGTTGACCCTCACTGGAGAAGCTCTGTATTAACCCGTTCGCAAGACTGACTTAAGACTTTTTCTCTTCTTCATAACATACCAACTGATGCCTGGAGCGTGCTGAATACTAATAGCACAAACTTGCACTTTTGTTTTTAGTAGTTGTGTGCCTACCAAAAGTTAGTTTTGTTATCCTCAGACCTGTTTATACTAGTATTAACTGGTATTGTTATAATTTCATTAAATTCATGTGATTTCAAAAAGAAAAAGGAAGTTCTGTTTCTGTGTAAATAAGCCATAAGCTTATTAAAGGTGAGTTACAAAATTTTTTTTGTCACATGTGGATGAGTTGTCTCAATTGTAAAGGGAAATTTGTAAAAATATAAAAGGATCCTGTGCTTAGATTATCACAGAAGTATGTTTAGAATCTCCCTGCACTTAAAAAATCTTATATAGGTGTGGTTTGTATAAGAAAGATGCTGCATTTAGCAGATATTAAAGTTAAGGCTGTATTTCTGTATAGAAGGACTGCCAAGAAATGTGCATATGTCTTTAAAGTTAAATTGCTTGAGGTGTGTATGTCTCATAAAAATTTATTTTTATCCATTTTAAAAAACTAACCAATCAACTACTAGCTCCTTTCATATTGAAAGGGAATGCTTCTATTCTGTTTCTTGTTCATATTCTTTTCATATATTTAGAAATATTCTGTTTTTTTCCCCCCAACAAGGAAAATCAGACGGAATTAGCAGATAGGGTTCATATCTTGGGCTATGAGACTTGTAAAGGGTCAAGACCTGAAATTTTTCTGTGGGAGTTGATATGGTGAGGTTGGTCAGTTCCATTTAAAAAAAAAATCATCCCAGCTAGAAGATGTTCCAGATGGTCTAATTATAGACTTTGGGAGGTAGCACAGTGAAGCAGTAGATGACTTGGAGGTCTAGCTGGCAGAAGGTGAGTGTCCAGAAGTTGGGCAGAACCAAGAGATAGTCTGTGGGTCAGTGGTTAGCATCACAGAACTCTGTCAGGAGCTAATAGGACTCTGGGTGCTAACCTGAATTTCACTGCCAAGAATTTTGTGCTTGGGAAGCAGGCAAGGAAAAACAAATCAGCATCTCCAGTTCCAGATGAGTCAGGGTACTTGACTGAACATTTAAGGTGGAGTCTACCTGCTCAGAACACTGCGCAGATTGCTCGCACCCAGACTGGAGCACAAGGTCAGAAACTGGGGGGAAGCTTAGTGTGGAGGTTCACGGTAAAATTGTGTTTCTCAGGGCCCCTCCTGTCTCCTGAGCACGGTCGCGCTTACCGATGGCTACTGTTACACGATTTGACATCAAATGGCTTACCTGGGGGTGACAGAGAGCCAGGTGAGGACTTCAGGTGTTTAAATAGGGTAGAAAATAAAATAGCTCTGTGTCTGTCTAAATGAAGACAAAACCCAGTAGCCAGAGGATTGAGAGTTTTCCTGAAAAAACTCCTATATTTGAAGGAAGCATCTGCTTCCAGTGTTAGAATAACCGTAACTAAGTAAGATAAACTCTTTGCCTTTCTTTGTTGTTGCCGTTGTCTGTCCTGGGATCTAGTATTGCCTGGCACCAAAAAAAAAAAAAAAAAAAGGCAGTAAAATAATGGTTATTCATTTGACCTATGGGTTTCCCTTGTGGCTCAGCTGGTAAAGAATCTGCCTGCAATGAGGGAGATCTGGGTTCAGTCCCTGGGTTGGGAAGATCCCCTGGAGAAGGGAACAGCTACCCACTCCAGTATTCTGACCTGGAAAATTCCATGGACTGTATAGGCCATGGGGTTGCAAAGAGTCACTAGTGAGTGACTTTCACTTTCGCTTTCATTTGACCTATCTGGGTCACACTTGTAATTAAGGTTTATCCTTTGTTAAAGAAAGTATAAGCTTTATTATTATTTTAAAAAATATCTACTTACTATTTTTACAAATTTGGATTTCTGGGTTTTTTAAATTATTATTATTTTGTTGCTGGAGTGGTGGTTCAGTGGTGTTTTACAGTGGGGCATACTTATAGCTGAACTAAGGTGTTTGAGTCAGACTTTCTACACATAAAAGTACTTTGCATGGTTTTATTTCAAGTGTATCAACTTACGTCATTTGTGGCACTGAAAGTGAGATTGTAATTCCCAGAGCACTGGGACAGTTCATTCAAAGGTTAGCCCACCTATGTTTATAGTAGTTCTCTGTAATATAATTATAACTAATTTCCACTGTTGTTTTTGGAGAAAACTGTAGACTGTAATTATGTGTTAGCGCTTTTTAAACAGCTCCCTGCATTGTCATATTATTTTAAATGGGCTCTGTTTTAAAATAACCTTTCATGTTTTGATTGCAAGAATATAGCTTACATGGGTCTGTAGTTAGCAAAATACAAGGATCTAGCAAATGATAGAGCGTTAACACAACTCTGGAAGCATTTGTTAAACATTTCTAGCAGTGCCCTAGGTTTACAGGGGAGAATAAGCAGGAGAGCAGAAATTTCTTGTCCTTTAACCATTGACCAGCCCTGTTAGATAGGCAAAATATTACACAGAATAGGTAAGCCCCCATGTGGAAAAAAAATACAGTTATACAAATGTGAAAGTGCTACACAGGAAGCATATTGTATTTCATTTTTGTGGTCCACTCAGGGGCATCTCAGAGCAGAATTAGAATCAAGTCCCATCTCCCAGAATTAAGGGCAGCAACCCCATTTTATCTCTTGACAAATGTTGCCCATATCGTCCCCAAATGGCAGATATCTGCATATAGTTAGTCATCTGGACACACCCTTCCCCTGCTACATTTCATGGCCATATTAATAATAGAATTTTAGTGTTGATTTAAAAGACAGTCTGCCTTAAAGCAGATTGCATAGTTTGCACACTGTGAATTGTAATTAAAGTGTAAGGGGTGCTTATTATGTCAACAACTGGCATGAGAACCCCCGAGCAGCAGGTGACCCCGAGCATGTGACGTTTGTGACAGCTAGGATCCCCTTTTCACTGGCTTAGCAATCTGAAAGTCCAAATTGAAAGAAGCCCAGAGGCTGTATATTTCATTAGATCCCAGGGGAAGTGCAGGATACAGCTTCCTTCTGTTTTCCTGGGAGGTCGCCAGAAAGTTTGTGGAGCTCTGTTTCTGTCAGAGGCTCAAAGGGGAAAAGAAAAAGCACACACAAAACAAAACACCATACACACCACAAAACCATCCACCAATCGCCCCCAGGACCATAAATTTGACATTTCCCACAGTCTCACTGAGACCACAGCGTTGCTGTGTCAGCAGTATCCCCCTTGCTTTGAGTTATTTGAAAGGAAGGCTCCGTGTTCTAGCATTTAAAAAATGCTTAATCTTCCATATGCAGTGATTCTTTTCATATAAAACCATGAGAAATGATCAAGTGCAGATATCATATGATTGGCTCTAAATGCTTTGGCATTATGTATTGCATTCTCCTCACCTCCTAGGATGGGGCAGGAGTCTGAATTTAGAAAGACGAAACCACACGAATAATAAAGGAAACGCCACGGAGCCGTACTGTGATGGGCAAACCATTTGAAACGTGGTCACATCAAAGGTGTGCTACTTCCGGCGGCTCAGATCCTTTTCAAGAAGATTTTTTTATGGCATTCCATAGTGAGTACAGGCCCTCGCTAAGGTTTTGGTTCTGGTGAAAGTTTGTGGTCTTTGATCTTCTTGAGACCTGACTGGTAGTTGCTGAAGTGAATAGGAAAGGTGTCTCTTTCTTTTTCACCTCACATTCGTAGGCTTCTTCTGTCACGGAGTTTCCATAGCACAGAAATGGAAGCTGTGGTGCTTTGTTGCTTAGCTTTGATAACTCAGGTATTTGGGGAGTTGATTTTTAATTTGGTACTCAAGCTTCCTACATGAATTGATGTGGCTGTAGCTGCTCTGCTCTCAGGAAGGCCAAATTTAAGCCTAGCAGGAAGTATTTCTAGCCTTATAGATCCCTAGCATAGCTTTTAGTCCCTACGTGTTGTTAAATTTAAACCAGAAAATAAGAACTCTGTGAACCCAGACTCTACTTTTTGTGTGTGTGTGTTTTATTTTTTGGCCAAGAAAGGAGGGTTAACAAGTCACTGTGTGTATGCTTATATGTGACTGTGCGTGTGTTCTTATGCTAGTCTGGGAAGAGAACCTCAAGGCTTGAGAGAAAAAGATGCACCATTTTTATAAATATGGTAAATGAAACCTTTGAACTTTAGAGCTGCATTCAATGCCTTATTATTATTAAGGGAGTACCAGTTATGTTTAAAATTATAGTCCACCTATTTTAGAAAATTTGCAAAGAATTAATTTCTTTGTATTTATATTTTTCAAGGTCAGTTCCTTTATTCAGCCAGAGGGAAATCCAATATCCTTGCAGAATTTTACCTCAGTTACCCAGAGAGATGAGAGAAGAATAGATTGGGGGTGGAATGTGACAGTAATTTGTCTGTCTCTGCTGCCGCAGGTTAGCAAACTGATCATCAATTTCTGTGGCAATATAAGCATAATGTAGAGGTTAAAAACAAAAAACAAAACTGTCCCAGGTCCAGAATTTTCCATTTATTACTTAGCTCCTAAATGAAGCTGTTTATTTTTTCTCTCATTGTGTAATGTGAATACTACTTCCTTAATCTTTATTTTTAGTTAATCAGCCTTAATTATATGTCCTTACCCGCCTTGAAAGTATATATTATATTGTTTTATCATCTGTACAAAATCATGTCACTTTGTGGATGTTATAGTATGTTAATATGTATCACCTGATGAAGGGGGAATACATAGAAAATAAGTCATTTTCAGAACTTTTGACTAATTTTAGAAACTTTTAGCTTATTTTGTCTGTTGTGGGGACTAGACAAGTCATTTGTCCATCTCTAATAGGAAGAAGGAAGTTCCTTCCTTGTGTGTAGCCATTTTAGGAATTTTAGCCTTAATTGAAAAACACACCTTGTTTTCTGATTGTACTTTGTTTCTGCTAGGAGATAGAAAAATCTATAGGCAGTCTGTGGGATAGGCCTTGCGTAGAAGTCTTGCCCAGAGTAGCTTCCCACCTCTATTCCTCCATTCAAGGTCACTTATTGAGCATTTCCTATGTGCCAGCCCGTCTTTAAGTGTGTGCCCTCAAGGGCTTGCAACTTGTTGGTAGGGCAGATGGGGATTCTGCTCACGGAGAAATGAAATAGAAGCTGAGCCCCGTTCTTAGTAACCAGGCTGTAGGAAGCCAGAGGAAGGAGGGATTAATTCTGCCAAGAGGAAGGGAAAGGATCCTGTCTTCATCCTCTTCTACCCTGAATAATATTCTAAATTCAGGGCAGGGATCTGCGCTATATAAATGTGACTAACAGGTCTTGGAAAAGAATGCAATTCCTTTCTGTGCCTAAGTGGGGTGTGGACAGAAACAGAGGGTAAAAGCAAAGCCAGAACTGTACAAATTAAGCAAAATCTTTTCAGATATTTGATAGGAAGCTTTGGGTAAAATGTTAAAAGTTTTAATTAATGAATTTAAATGGCAGTTGAGGGTTAATAAACCCAATGGGCACTTACTTATCCTAGTTATCAGTGTGTTGTTACCATACAGTTGAGAATAGTAGTGTGGGCTGGTCTATGTAATACCAGTGGGATAATTAAACTTTGCAGTAGTCTGTCACTTATTCCTTAGGCAGAGGGACTTACGAGTTGGCAGTAGGTCATCTTGCGTTGCAGTTTTGTGTTCTAAATGTAGCTAAGTCTGAACCTACAGAAAAAAAGATCGGGAAAATGGAAGTGGTGAGTTCTTTTTGACTAAGGAATTTGTTCAATCGAGGCAAAGGGCCAGTTTGAACAGCGTAAGCCTGAAACATCTTTCACAAGGGGCTCTGTGTGCCCTTTCAGCATTCTGCTTTGCTTCTAAAGACATGACATCTATTTTCCATATAATCTCTCAGAAGTAATTGTACCCATTTTATTTTATTTTCTTAAGGAACTTTCAAGCAGATCTTGCAGTGTAGCGAGCACACACACATTTTCTCTCCACGTTGGTGCTGTCCTGTCCAGGGCAGCAGGCGGACTTGCGGCAGCTCCTGGGCCTGCAGGCTTCCTGGAACCTAGATGCTGGGAGCCCAGAGCACATGAGCCTCCTGTTCAGGGCTCCGTCTCCAGGGCTCACAAGAAGCCGGGCACACAGTAGGTGCTCGATCCACGTCTGTTGGCATTATTTGTGGAATGATATGCTGACTAAATGATTAGAGTGTATTATTAAGGGATTTCAGTCGAGCTTCCATTTCCTCGGTTGCTAGATTTGTAATATTTTGATCAGCATATGTCAACATTTCTAAAATTATTTCAGATTGATCAATGACGTCTGAAGTTCCACTTACTCTTTTGCAATCACTCGTTTCTTGGGACATAGAATTCTTAGGAAAAAAATGATTTAGACTTCAAGAATTTAGGGATTTTAGGAGAAAACTAGTGCTCATTTACTTTAATAGCCTTAAAGACGAGGAAAATGAGACCCAGGTTTACGGAGCTTTTAACAGTCGATTCTGGATCCCAGATTTCCTGATTCTGAACCTGGTGTTCTCTTTTTGGATATTAAGCCAGATACCTTAAAGCTTTTCCTCTCTGTTGCTCTCACTTTTGATCTCTCATTTGTGAATACTTTCTTTAGACCAAACAGAGGATAATAAAGTACTCCAAGGGAGAGAAACTCAGAGGTGAACCTCACATGGAAATGCTACAGGCCTGCTGCGAGGTACAGCCAACAACAACAAAAAAAGTGAGCTGGCGACCTGCCTTCCATGCAAAGGTTATTTTTCTTATTACAACAAAACTAATTAGTGGATTTTCTAATGTAAGAAAATGTTGCTGTTAGTAAAAGTTTTCTCTGTGCCAGAAAGCAGATGGTGGCAGTGAACAGTGTTTTCTTTTGCCAGGTTTTGTATATGCTTTCTAAACCTGCAAGAGATTTTGCTTCTCCAGATTCAGATTTCTGATCTTTTTTATTTTTAAACAGAAATAGAAACTTATATTTAAATGTACTTGCATCATGTGGTCTGTTTGACATATCATGGTTCCTTGAAAATGTTGAGTAACATTTGATGTTCTGCATGAATTTCTTCTCAAAGAGTCTTGGGACTTTTTAATGCTGGGCTGTACTTTCTCTCCTGGCGGAAATCTCGAGGTTGTGCCTCGAGGGTACTGCCAAAATAGGGAGTTTTGATGGTATTATCAGGAGCAGTGTATGAGATTTTCTTTATGTGGAAAATTTTTTATTTTGTTTTGTTTTGCTTCCAATTACTGTGTAAATACCAGCTTTTCTCAGTAGGGTTCCTTAGAGTCTGCCTCTATTCATGATGATGTCAGGGTTTGTATACAGTTTTGAATAATTCATTTCCCTATCTACTGCCGGTGAGATGTTACACTCTTCCTGTTCATTTAAAATTTTTTTTTGCCTACTGTTTTTGATGAAATTCCTTTCAAATAGGTTTGTTCAAAGTCTTCCCCTTTGAAGTCTAAGCATGTCAGGACAATGGGAACATGGCGGCATTAAGACAAAGTGCCTTCTGGTTTTAAGACCAGGTGGGAGGACACGTGACTACAGTAGTATAGATGTCGGGCTATTTTGTATGATAAAGACTTAAAACTCTGTTGACTAAGTCTTTGAAAATTTCGTCTTTCAAGAGGGTTTCCATTTAGAGGAGAAAAGGAAATCATTAGATGAGTTGTTAAAATATAGAATAAAAATGGAAAATGAAAACCAGCCCAGCGATGTTTTTTTTTTTTCTGAGATCGTTTGGATAAATATAACAAGAAAGAATTGCCCTAAATTTACTAAATGGAAAAGAATTATGAAATTGTATGTTGTTTTTGGAGGTGGTAGCCAGAATCAAAAGAAATAGCAGAGAACTTCATCCCTTCTTTTACATCATTCCCCTGTTAAACTCTACTATGTTCCATCTGTCTCTCAATACAAACCTGATAATTCAGAGATACCATGCAGGTATTATGTCACCTTTAATTCCTGAATAAACTCTGATCTTTTCTTGTAACTCTCCCTAGGTCTGTTGTAAATAAAATTTCCTGTCTTATTTGAAGAACTGAGATTTCTGAACCCTGTTCAAAACAAACCACTTGTTTTGTTAATGGGATTTTTATTTTTTTAAATACGTTTTCTTTTTCTTTGTTTTTCTCACATAATTTTTTAGAAGATATTTATCTCTTTGGGTGCACTGGGTCTTGGGCAACATTCCGGATCTTTAGTCTTCACTGTGGCATGTGAGATCTAGTTCCCTGACCAGGGAGCCAACCCCAGCCCCCTGCTTTGGGAGTTGGGAATCTTTGCCACTGGACCATCAGGGAAGTCACTATAATTTGTTTTCAGTCTTCTTTTCTAGTAACCAAGAAATAAAATAGGACAGTTTAGAAGGACCAGTGAGCGATTTCAGCCAAAAATGATTTAGTCACCTCTTATTCTTTGCTCAATATTGTAAATCTGAGAAGACAGAGGTGATACTGAAATCTCCCTGAACCCTAGGTTAGGGCCGTGGCTGTGTGAATGCTATAGGGGGTTAAACATTGCTTCTTGAAGCCCAGCAGTAACAGAGTGTAGGGGTGAGGTGGGATATGATTGGCAAACAGAACGGCTCGATTTTTTCCCCTTAATTTGTTTATTTTTAATTGAGGGCTAATTACAATACTGCGCTGGTTCCTGCCGTACATCATCACGGCTCAGCCGTAGATACACGTGTGCCCTCCCTCTTGAACCTCCCTCCCATCTTCCCACCCCATCCTACCCTTTTAGGTTGTCACAGCCCCGGTTTGAATTCCCTGAGTCATACAGCAAACCGTGGGAATTTGCTGTATGACTCAATTTTGTTTTACATGGTGGTGCTCCAGTTTCCCTGTCAGCTTTTTCTTGTCAGTAGGCTTCCACCACGACCAAAAAATTGAAAAAACTGGGAAACTACAGAGATTTGTTATTTTTGTTAAATGGAAAACAATCAGATAAACCATTTCCTTTTTGTGGAAATCTCCACCTCCCTTCTCCTCCCCTTATGGACTTAGGAAAGTGTTCTCAAAAACTCCATGTTACCACCACTGGCATTAATTGGGGCGTGGGGGAAGTAGCTACTTTTAAAAAACAAGTAATATACACTTTGGGGCTTCCCTGTTGGCTCAGTGGTAAAGAATTCACCTGCAGTGCAGGAGAAACAGGTTCGAGCCCTGGGTCAGGAAGATCCCCTGGAGAAGGGAATGGCGACCCACTCCAGTATTCTTGCCTCGGAGACAGAGGAGCCTCTTGGGTTACAGTCCATGGGGTCACCAAGAGTCAGACATGACTCAGAGACTAAACAACAACAATATATACTTTAATAAACAGTCCAGAGTTGAATGAGTGGAATTCTTAGTCAATATTATGAGCCACCTCAGAATTGAGTAAAAGACTCAATGACTTGTACGTAGTAGGTAATCAATAAATGGTTGGTGAACTGAAATAAGCTTTTCCCCCTAAGAATCACTAATTATTAGTCATTATTTAGAGTGATAATGGTTCTTGAAAAGTGAATCAACAAAAATGAAATCCCAGTCACCACTTAGACTTTTTATGAGGAGCAGTTATTGAAATAGCACCTCTATTAGAAACTTCCCAGAAGACATGACTTTTAAATCAAAATAAATCCAGGTGACAGATAAACTGAAAAAAAAAAAAGCATATCCTGTCAAACCTCAACATGAATCAGCCATAGTTATATCTCCTCCCGTTTGAACCTCCCTCCCATCTCCCTCCTCTGTAAAGCAATTATCCTTCAATTAAAAAAAAAAAAAGCATATCCTGAAGGTAGTTCATTTGCCTAATCCTACATAAACTATTACTAGTAATTGTATGGGAGACAGTTTAATTTTAGGATTATTACTAAGCAAATTACTCATCCATACTGAGTTACTGAAAATACTTATCCCCCCTTCAACATGACCACAGAACAGAATATAGATTGTACCTTAAAATGAAAATTAAAATGACAGATAAAATGAACTTTAGATGAAGATAAAAGCATATAAGTTCAACTAGTACCTGACTGGTGTAAGTGGGTAGGATCCCATGAACTGTGGTGGATTTCTGAAAGCTTTTTTGTATTCAGAGCTACATAAGTCAATTCATGTGTTTTAATGATCTAGGTTTGTTTTTTCTTTTTTTGTAGGATGTTTGTAGTTTTCTCATTTGTATCAACTCACACATTTTTGAAATTTTATAATTTAGTATAGTTTTGGTTATAGATTAAAGTTCACTGACTAATCTTTTTAGCATGTTTAACTGCTGCAGGGTATAAAGATACACAGAACTTGATGGCTTCCAAGTGTGGTTCAAACATCCAAAGCACTCGAGATTAGCACCATGTGAAGAAATTTTAAAATATTGTACTGCAATTAATTTTAAATAACTTAGCACTGCATATGTCAGGGAGAAAGCCATGATAGGATCCAAATGGAAACTCCCGAAAGGGAGATGATTCAGTACGTGTAAATCATTTTATCTATCATAAAGACATAGAGGCAAAACATATATCATTATTTCTACTTGCAAAAAGCTTCGTTATGATGCTGTGAAGAACCTGAGCACCATTTTTTGACTGACCAAGTGATAGCTCCTAGATTCATGCATATTAGTTAAAAGTACAGAAACCAAGTTATTGTCAACATGAAAATTGAAAGCACATGGAAATTAAAAAATATATTTTATATTACATATAAATACATTATTTCTATGTGATAAAATATTACATATTTAGGGATTAGAGGTGCCGATGCACCACACATCAAGAATCGTTGTATAACTTAATAGTCATTGCTCAGTGTGTGTGGTTCTTTTATACATACATCTGCAGACACATCTGCAGAGTCAACCAACCCTGGATTGTGTAGTTCTACAGTGTTTACTATTGAAAAAGTCTGCTTGTATAATGGACCCACACAGTTCAAAACTGTGCTGTTCAAGGGTCAGCTGTACATACATTTATGGGTACATACATGTAAATGTATGGTATACACATATCGGAAATGTTTTTGAAATAGTATTGTCCTCAATGCTAGTCTAGGACCTAGGACCTAGACTAAATTCTTCAGGGGTACCTTATTCAGTAGCTCTGAAAACAAGAAGTTTTCTGTTGTCCTGAATAATATGATAGACTAAGAAATAAAGAGAAAGCTCTGCTTATTGGCTTCTGTGGTGAGGATTGGTTAAGTCATTGAAGATAAGCATTCACAATTCATAGCAGGGTATTTGCTGTCACTCATAAGGTAAAGAAGAGACAGTCTGGACTTTTGATGATTATTGAAGTCATGTTAGTTCTAATTGTACTTGGGATCAGCAACTAATATCCCCCAGTCCCTTTTGATTAAAATATGGGTCCAGCCTTGAACGCAGCCAGAAGACCAACAACTGGATTGCTAGTGATCTGTTTCAAATCAGAACTCTGGGGTTGGAAAGAACCTTTCCAGGATACCTAACTGCCTCCCCTGCACACCTATTCTGTTCCTGAATCTAGGACCAGAAAGCCAAGCCAGTGACTCCCATAAAGTCTATTCTCACCATGTGGGATATACCACCATCCAGTCATGTAGCCCCCCAAAGGCAGAAAATTCACCCTAAAACATCTGTTGACATCTCCAAAAATAGGCCCTGTTGTATTTCCTTGGCCCTGAAATAGCAATTTTTTCACCTTCTGATTTCAGTTCCAACAAGTATCTATTAGTACCTATATGTTCCAGATATCCTCCTCTGTGCAGTAAAAATAATGAGACAGGAAATACAAGTAAGAAGTCAATGTGATTCTTCAACCAATTTCTGTGTGTTAAAAACCAGTGTCCATGCAGTGTATAGTTAAGAGTTATAGCTCCTATAATTTACAAGGCATTTCAAATCATGCCATTCTGTTCTTATAATTTCTAAAGTCAGGCATCTGGAAGACGAGTACATTGAAGTTCAGAGAGATGTAGGGGCTTGTCCAGTTCAACAAAACAAATATGAATAGCCAAGAAGAGACTCAAACTCAGGTTTTCTAACACCAAGTCCTCTACTTTTTTCAATGTACCACAGCTACCTATATTAAACTGTCATTTCTCTTAAAGGGAGTAGACCAGGCCTGATTATGAACAGCATCATGAAATTATGTTTAAGGGAGAAAATCCCGATTTTTAACAAGTTTTTTGATATTTTGCACCATTCCCAACAGTGTTAATTATGCAGTAATAAAGGACTCTGCCTAAACCTTTGTCTATCTTACTGGAAAAGTTAATCTCAAATCATTCCTATCAACAGTTAGCATCCAGGCTACTGGAAATTCTGTTACAAGGCTACAGTTAGTGGTACAGTACAGACTGCGAACAGTAAGAGAATAGAAGTCATTACAGGTGTGCTCAGTAACATGTTGCTGCACATTAATTTCACCAAGAGACAGGACTTAATCAAGAGGAGATGCCACAGAATCTTGGTTTTATTATCATTATCCTGATTGAGAACTCTGTAAAAGCAGAGACCTTGCCTTTTAAAATTTTGTATCTCCACGTATGCTGGGAGAAAGAAGGCTCACAGCAGATGCGTTGATGAATGCCTGAATTAATAAATGGAATAAGTGAGCCCAAAGACAAGGACGTTAAAAGGAAGCAGTGTTTTTTCAGGGATCTGTTCCAATATCGTTTTCCCCTTTGATTAGGAGTACTGGTGTGAACATTGCTAACACTGAGTCCCAGGCTTCTCCAAAATCTAGCTCTCACCTATGCTGGTACTCACAAAACATCTGATAGTCCTGTATTCTCTGCTTGCAGGGAGGAGGTAGGAAAGAAAAAAAGAAACAAAACCCCCAAACTTCCTGATTTACCCAACCACAGAATCTTCAACCTTCTCATTAAGGCGTCTGCATTTTTTTAGGCAAATTGTTACTATGCCATTCTCATCCTCTTCTTTGACAGCATTATCTTCTGGTTATGAATATGACAGAGTCCAGTGGTTTGATTTGTGAGAGTTTGGTCCTTTATAGTCAATGGGTCAAAATCCCTTCCACCATGCTTTTTCCCTGCCTTCCATCCCTCCCCTTCCCCCACCATCAATTCTTAATTCCCTTCTCTCCTTTTTTTCCTTTTCAAGCAGGAAAATATCAGTAAACCCCACCATCTTGTCATCCAAAATTCCATGGGCGCTTTAGCTCAAGGGGTCTTCTTCTCAAGGCCTTCACCTTACTTTTAGACAGTTGTCATTATCTTTGTCTAAAGGTCATAGCTAAATTGAATAAAAGGAAAGCTGTGTTTTCCTGTCGATGCACAAAGGCAGTATTGACTTCCCTAATCCAGTTTGCTGAGGGGTGAGAGAATTAAATTAGATATCTAAGCACAGAAATTGAGAGCCTTTGAAAACAAAGATAAGGAGACAAGACTGTATTTTCCCTTTTCCTGGGAGCTCTGGGCTCAAGATTTTGCAGGTGTGTCATCTGATCCATGGCTTGCATCGATCAAAACTGTGCCAATGCATATTTAATTAGCAAGGGGACCCTAGATGCATTATAGCCATCATCCTTATATTGAATGGACTGTCAGACTTTCTGCACACTTCTCCACCCCCACTCTCCCCTCCACCCGTGCCCCCTCCCTTGCCTCCTTGTTTGGGAAGCTTCTGCATTTTGTCTGAGCAGCTAAAAAGTTTCTTTGTTTTTAGCTGCTGATGCATACAGCACTACTGAGGAGAATACAAACAAGTAGAGTCCTAAAGTGTTTATTTTGTCTAGGAAGACAAGCTCAACCAATTTGATGCCTTTGGTAAGATTTTCAAACCCTGTAAAAAACCAACAACAACAACAAAAAAAGAAATACATTTTTCAACTCTGCAGTTATAGATTTTTTTAAAAGGAGTCAGTTATATTAGGATAAAAAATGAGGATCCTGGGATAAATACTTTAACAATAAAATAAAAGAATAAGTAGTTGTCTATTATAATAGAAAAAGTATTAAAAAACTCTCTGGTCTTGACCATTAGATAAGGCATGTTAGCAAATTTTTAAATTATCAGCCCAAATTGTATGATAAAATTCATTCTGTCCTGAGTCTGTCCTGCTATTAGGGAATTCAATGGAAGTAGAAAAATTAAGATAGAAGGTGGGTAAAATGTTAGCGTTGGATGTATTTATTTATTTATTTTTACGTTTCAAAGGTTTCATAGGAACATCTGTTGGTGGGGGTTCTTAAAGTGGTGGGAAGTTTGGAGTTTTGCCTCCGACAGGTTATTTCATGGGATTATAGTCACCATTGATTTTCACACAGGTTACAAAGCCTGAGTACCCAGACAGAGTGCTGTCTGATAAACAGATGTAAGGCACCAAGTCTGCTTAGAATAAAGAGCAACAGACTGGGAGCACATACTTAGGACTCATTTAGACTCATCAGCATAGTCTAGCTCAGAGTGCTCTGTCTCTAGTCTACTTTTGAGGTAGCTTCTTGCTGGTAAAGTAACAAGAAATTTTTTTTTCTTACTACAATTTGCTGTGGAGACTCATGGGAAATTCATTTGCATACATCTTGTTACCAAGACTGACTACTTCCTGGCTTAGACAAAGTGTTGCCTGATAAACAGACTTAACACACAAATGTCTGTCTGGAATAAACAACGGCAAGCTGAGATTTACATTTCCATTATCAGAGATAATCTCTTTCCCAGTATATGGGAATTAAGAACCTTTATTTTAAAACCAGGACTGTGATGCTGATGTTTTATACCAGAATCACATCGTGTGTAAGTTTGGCTTGATTTTTTTTTGAAAAAAGCAAAAATGTATTAGGGATGGGAAGATTTATATTGCAGAGGTAAATGTGCATTTCTTTTGGGGGGATCTTATAGTTTCAAAACCAGGTGTTCTTGGCATTATTTGATCCACATGACAACTCTATTAAATTAGGCAAAATAGTCATTAGTGTCCCCATTTTACAGATGAAAAAACTGAGATGCAGAGTAATTAAATTATATAGCTGAGATTTTTTAGGGTTCTATCTTTTTCACATTTCATTCTCTTTTCTATAGTGAAATATGAAAAAAAAATAGCAAAAAAGTTAATCTTTAGAATACTAACTGAACTTAAATAGCATAATTATCCTCAAAAAGATCATTTTATTATTTTAATAAAATTTTGACACATACCCAGATACATGAAAAGAATGTGTATAGACTATAACTACATCATTTTCATTTGACACGTTTGTTTTTATAGCATGAAAGTATACAGGGAGATTTTCTACTTTCAGTTGTATAGATGACTATATAAGTACTCTTTAAGTATATTTTCTTCTGTTGAAGAACTCCAAGAACTTACTGTTATAATTCATTTTGTTTGTGAAAAAACTGACTCAAAAGGAGAACTTGAGCACAGGTCTGGTATGCAATAGTGTTATAGCTGTGGCTTTTTAGGCAGGTCTTTGTTTACACATGAGTGGGTAGGTAACCAGGTTGACTCACTATTGTGAGTTCAGAAGTGATCAACAGGTCACCATCACATATTAACATTGCTCCTATTATGAGAAAAACAAAATTCAAATGTTACCTCAACATTTTATTTTATTTCAGTCATGGTCCCTTGTCAAAGAAAACATGAGAAATTAGAAATTGAGTCCCAAGTATCACACTTGCACGTCTTTAATCACCACATTCTTGCCATTGACTTCATTTATAACTTCACTGAAAAAGCCCATCACGAATTGAAATCTGTCTCATGCGAAGATTGAAGATTGAGTCATTTGGTCTTTGCTTTCAGAGTGACTGAAGTTGTAATTTTCAAAGCTTAGAAATGATTTCCCCCCCAGTGTCATAACACAACAATGGTGAGACCATTTTACTTTTCTCTCAATGTGTTAAAACTGTGTATCATTCCACAACCTCCCTGTGCACGTAGCCAAGTAACACGTTTATGAGTAGGTGATAAGACAGTTGAATCACTCTTCACCCTAAACAGTCTCATCATCATACACAGCCCCGACTAAACAGATGGGCCTAGAATACCAACGTTAATGCCAAAAAATCTAATTCCTGCAAATTTAATATTTCACATCTTCTTCTTCAGAAAGACATGTAAAAAAAGAAAATAAGTTTCAAGAAGGAAATTTGTAGTCATCTAGATTATGTAACACTTTTAATCCCAACCCTGAAAATGCCATACCCGGAAGTGGTGAGGGGGTGAATCTCCTGAGCAGCTGGCAGCCCCTGGGGTGGTCTGGTGGAGCCCTTCCAAGTCGCTGCTGCGTGAACACAGCCTTCCTGCTCCATCCGAATCCGGATTAGAGGATTCAGGGACCAACGTGTGCAAACTAGCCTGGTCCTTTTGGAATGAGGGCTTTTCCTCTGTCCCGTCTCTACCTCCCTTCTGGTGAAGAAGGATTTGCTGTGTATCCCTTGATTACTGTGATTATCATAACACACACAGTTCTAGCTCACTGGGAAAGTTACACAGGCCAAATTTTGTATTTTAAATACAGATAAGACTTCCCATTTAAAGAACCGTGGAGTATTTCCATTTTAAAAGATAAGAAAACTTTTATGGTGTGACTCATCTCATAATTTGTTTTTTTAAAAAACCAGGTTATTGTATATTCTTTTTTCATTAAGTGGACCACAGTTGTATACATTAATTGTCATTAAATATTGGTTTGGTTGTTTACTGAGCTTAAAAGATTTATATCCATTCTCTGAAAATGTTGGTGGTAGTTGAAGATTTTTGGTCGTCTAGATTTAATGATGGTATTACAAAATTCTGTTTGTTCTTTGCCAGACTATGGTGGATAATGTTATATTTAGCAGACTGTATTGTATTCATCAGTGTTTACTTGTAAGCTGCAGATTGTATATACATATGTGCAACTGTGCAGTGACAGTCTACATTTTCAAATAAAGATTTTTAAAATATTTCCTCACACCTCTGTCTTTAAGGCCATGGTGATAGTGGAAAAAAATAGACAATATTCCTAAAGGTTATAAAGTGTTACAATAATACTTCTTTTGTAACTGCAGCTATAAGACTGATAAGCAAAATGCATCTATTATGGCCATTTTTCTAGATTTCCTTACTGTAATAAACGTCTTATGGTACTGAACAATCAAAATAGAGTAATTCTAAGCCTTAGATTACCAATCAGAAATAGATTTCTGTAACATCATGGATGTAGAAAAAATGAATCTTGGATTCTTTGGTTTGACTCTTTTGCAAACTACTCATCTTTCCAAACCTCTGTAAGAAAAAAAAAAAGCCTACCTAAATTTTGAAAATCTTTCAGGGCCACAATCCTAGAGGGTAACTGTTTATTATATTCGGAGTATAATGACCCTATTCCTTATTTTCTTTTACCCCTGGAGCATTCCTAACGCTTCATTTAGTTGGAGGAAAGGATTCATTCCCGACTTTGCTTTTCCTTTTTGACACTATAAACAACAACTCCATTTCTTTTTGGTGGCATTTTCACTTTCTTTCTTTCACTTGACTAACTCATTTTTGTTTCTGGATGCCTTCTCATTTCTTCTTCATATCACCTTTTAATTTGGGAGATTTAAAACCGGACACAAAACTCTTTAAAAAGCCTTTTCAAGCTTCGTCTTTAGCCAAATCAGTGTGCATGTAGGGAGCTTGAACTTAAGCGAAATTACTTTTCCAGTGGAACCTGGATTTGTATTTTTGGGGTCTGGAGACTTTTGTTGATTTCACGTTGACTGAATAGGAATTACACTCGTTTGTTTCAGGGTGGGAAGTGCTCCCCACCACTGCGTGGCTGCCCTTCTTTTATCAGCTATTCACAACAGCGGTTGTTAGGATTTTGAGGTCCTCTTTGGGCCTCAGGATATGGCTGCTTTCTCTTATCTTTGGATTTTTTGAATGTGTGAACTATTTCTGCCATCCATCATTTTAGCCTGCACACATTTCTGGGGGCCTTTCATGTGTCAGACACCGTCCTCAGCTCTTATTATTCTGAGAAGCCTCTTGCCATGTGTCGGCCAGGGGATCAGAGGAGGTGATTGTCTGCAACTTCTAAATGCCGTGCGAGATTTCCCAGCCATGAGCCAGAGGGATGTGCCTATCTTCCTTGCCAGGTCCCACGAAGGGGGAATCAAGCAGAAATAAAGACCTTTTCTGCCCTCCTTTTTCATTTTGTCAGTCCCAGTCAGCTTTTAGATGTAAACTTAGTGCATTCTCAGTCACTGGCAGAGGTTCAACACTAGAAGGCTGAACAAGTGAAAATCCATCCTTTTCGTTCTGTGGTTATCAAATCCTTGGCTGGGCCAGGTACTCTTGGAAGGTACTGGACCTAAGACTAGAATAAGAAAGGAATTCTTTTCTCACGGAGTTCTGATTCTCATGCGAGATCATTGAAAAGTGCCTTAGTGCAACACAGTGTAAGTCACAATGTTAGAGATGTATGGCCAGTGAGAGAGGAGAGAGGAAAAGTTTAATTCTGGGTTGGGCACAAGGAAGATTTAACAGCATTCCATCTTTGCTTCATGCCTGGAGAACAGAAAATATATGGAAGTGATGTCTGTTTTTTCGCCCAATCAGTTTTACCCTACTGACCTGTTTTTGTCACTCTTCACCATCCCAAAAGGAGTATTCTCTTGAGGTTCCAAGTTGAAGGGGAGCAGAATTGAGGGGAGGGGGCCTGGATCCGTGCAGAAGTAGTGAATCCAGTACAAGCTTCTGTTCCTGCACAAGCGGATGGAAGCTCAGGCTAGTGTGTTGGCATTAGGATTTATTTTATTCCTTTCCCAAGTGATTATATTGATAGTGAAATATCTTTGTCTGAGTACTCCAGCAGTATAGCAGTAAGCACCATAAAAATGCATAGATAGATGACTGCCAGTTCAATTAAGAGGTCTCAGTCCAGCCTCCTATATGAAAACCCTGTCTATTTTAGGTTTAAATTTCTGCTCATAAATTTTTTAGAAACCAAAAGAAAAATTGCTTTTCAAGGTTAAGGTTGAAGTCTAAGGTTCCTTAAACAAAAAACAAATCCCTGGATGGGGAGAAAAATTGATAACCCTAATGTACTTCCTCACCATAGCATTTCCAACTCCATCATTTAAACACATTTTAAATAATATTCTCTTCATTGTAATATACAAATCTTCTGGCTTTCAACCAGGAAACCAGAGAAAGTTGCTGCCATGGGGGACTCAGATACAAGAAAGGCACCCAGTTCTGTGCAGGTGAATTTTTTTGGGGGCCTCTAGTTATTTCAGGTGGTGGGAATCAAAAGGCCATGTGATTAATTGTCCCCAAAAGTAAGATGTGAAGTTACTTTGGCTTCTGACAGGTCTCTACCAACTATGCACAAGAGAAAATTCAATTAATTTTTTGCTTTCATGATAGTGTTTTAATACAAATACTTAAGAAAGAAATCTTTCCTTTGTATCAATTATGTATGGGTAGAAATTAATTTATAATTCTGGTCACCTGGTTGTCCCCATACATAACAGCATCGCTGACCTTTTGTAATACCAAAGAAAGAGTCTATCCGTCCTCAGCAAGAATTGCGCCAGGACTGGGTAATTTTGTTTCTCGTTGGTTCAAAAAAGAAACGGCATTAAATGGCCCATGGTAGGAAATAATTAAGTGTTAAGATCATTTTAACTTTCCTTGTAGGTCTTTGGCTTTTCCTGTCCCTTACCAGGATGGTGTATTTTAGTATGCAGTCCTGCGGTGGAGAACAGTATCCCCCAGCTTTTGAATAAAACTGGGAAATTAAATTCCGTTTTCAGTTTGGCTAGACGCCTCTTCCAGTGTTTGTAGCTGAGCTTTCACAAAAGTGCTTCGGCCCCTTTCAGACCAACTCTGAGCTATCTTCCTGCTGCTCAGTTGTTTGCTGTTGGTTTGCTTCTTTTTCTGCGGCTTGGAATTTTAAACTTTCTTTGAACATATCTAATGCCATCTTTTGTTACTAGTCATGTTTTCTGTAATTATGCTATCTTTCTATAAATATAGGGTGACACATGTAAAAGAAAATTTCAAAGAGCAGAGAAGTCTACTTCTAGATTATTAAGACAGGTGTTTGGATCTTTCATTATTTCTTTTGCCTTAGTATTGATAGATAAAATTCAGAAAAGTAATTGGCTGTGGTATATGTAAATTAATTGAGATAAAAAAATATTTTTCCTTTTGTTCACAAAGAAGTGATTGGTCATAAAGATATTAATACACCAAGAGAAAGAACATCGGCTAAGCTATCAAATAGAAAGTTAGGCTTACTAGTCTTATTCCAAAGAACAAGTTCTGTTTGGCAAAATTTTAGGTATCTATACTGGCACATGATCAAGAAGAATTTTAACTTTACCTAAGACAAACTTAGATATTTTCTCTGATTTCAATTGTGGATATTAATGGTTTAAAAATTTGCAGTACACAAATAATGAAGGTATGCCTTTCTCCTAAAACATGTTGAATTACTTATAAGAATGTTTAATTTATAATTTTTAATTGCAAAGTTACAGAATACTCCCTTAGAAAAAGAGAAGGTAATCATGCCATATTTTAAAATCACTTGCTATAAATGTAATATTAATTGATTGAGTTAAAATTTCAAATGTGATTGAATATAAATTTATATTCCAGTTTATGTTCCAATTTTCAGTGCAGACTTTGTGTTTAACTTTGTGGTTCATTCTGAAGAATTTCTCTAAGGCTTTTTGAGAAATACTGTAATACTTTTGGTTTGTGTTTTCACTATGGCTATTGTTACATTATGATAAAAAGCTATCACTTTGCCAGACTTAAATAAAAATTCAGATTTTCACATTTGAACCTTTGACTCAATCTAGAATTTTTGCTCTATGCACCAGGTTAAGCGCATCTAAAAATTTTAAAATAGACATTAAAAAAAAAAGTACTTTCCAATAATTAAAATCTTCATTTGCCTAAAAGCAGGGAGTCTTTCTTACAGTAATAAATTAGTGCTTCTCGACCTAGGGCCACTAGTGCAGTATCCGCAAGAAAGAGCATGCTAAAGCTGTAACTCTATTGGTGAAATAGAAGTAATGTTTTCAATTTAATCACAGTTAAGTGTCATGACCTTTTGATCTTGCATTGAACTTCTTGCTAAAATGGGGTCAGATTTCAGATAGCCCGTTCTAACTCTGTGAAGTCAAGGTAAAGTGCAGATCCAGGCTTTCCATAGATACAGAGATTTTTCTAGAAAATTTTTTGTTTTTCGATAATATTATATACTGTTTCAAGTCTCAGAAAAATGCTTTACGTAAAAAAACTCTCTTCTTGAAATAGTTTGCCTTTTTTCTCCTTTCCCCAAGAAAATGTATCATAAGTATGCTTACTTCTAATTCTGTGAAAGTTTTTGATCTAACTGGTTTATCTCATCTTAAAATTATATGTTACTTTATTTTAAATTGTCTCATTTAGAAGTTAAATTGATTGGATTAAATTTTTAGTTTAAAAATGGTTGTATTTTTATCAGTAAAATAAAAAATAAATGCGATTCAATAAAGGTGTGCAAGAACCTGTTTTTGCTCACAAGCCCCTTTAGGATCTCCCAGATGCGTTGGTACAAGAGGAAAAGAATAATTACCAAGTGGGGGGAGATGAATACCTTTTAGAAAGATGTCTTTGAGCGATCCTGTTGTTTTAAGTAAAGGCGCTAGAGTATTAGGATTCTAGTATTTAATGGTGTTAGTCTGCATAATCTGTTGCTGTAATACGGAGCTAAATATCAACAGAACTTGTTTCTGTTGTTTGGGTTGCTTTTATATACCAGCTTCAAAATATGTTTTGACACTTTATTATGTTCTGAATCAAACTTCAGATGTGTGTAATGAAGGATGAAGTCTTTATCAGACTCTAGTGTATAAATAATGGAGAAGAGCAGTTTGGAAAGGGTCTCTGTGTAGGAGGATGGTTTCTGAAGAGTTTTAAGTTATGATCTGGCGCAAGCCAAGTGCTGCCGGAGGTGTAAACAGAACTGAGAGTCCTCTCTGAAGGCATGGGCTGCTGCGGCTGCTGCCCTGCTTTTTCTTTCTTCCTTTTTTGATCATCACGTCACCTCTGTAATATTCTCACTCCTGGTTTACATGCTGAACCCTTTGAGAAGTCTGCCACCTCTGATCCACTTTCTTTCACAGACCCTGTAATTTTTGGCTGTATTTTTATGTTTTCCAGATTCAAGTCAATCTGAAAGTCCCAGCCAGCCAAGTGATGCTGACATTAAGGACCAGCCGGAAAATGGTAAGTTTAGTTTGGGACTCTGGTTGCTGCTTTGAGAGTCCATGGTAGCCCGAAGCCAACCAAATAGGAGGACTTCAAGGTCTGCCCGAGTGGGTGGCCCACACAGTAAGAACAGTTTTTGAGAACTTAAGGAATTTTCTGGATCACTCTAACAGCCCCAAACCCTTCCCCTCAGCCACAAACTCTATCAGGGTACTCTTTTTATCATTATTTTTTTTAATTTAAATTTTTATTTTTACTTTATTTTACTTTACAATACTGTATTGGTTTTGCCGTACATTGACATGAATCCAGAACCTTCGTTCCCAGGAAAGTTGGTTACTGTTTGAGGCAGGGTTGAGTTACCTGATCAGTATCATTTGCAGCATAAGTGAGGAGCCAATGCCTTTTTATTTCAGTTCCTTTTAATGTGGCAAGTGACCCACGATCTTCTTCACGATGATATAAGTTTATTGACTGACAAGTATTTTTGAGGCCTTTTGGAAGATTTTTGCTTCTGCTAAATAATTACTGTAAGAAAATGATGTCTGCCTTTGAAAGATTTTCGCTTTAAGTTGTCTAAAACAGTAAGGGTACATGACAGTATAAAATTTGTCAGTTGCATAAATGTATAAGCTGTATATTACAGGAATTTGATTAACCTAGAATACACACTTTATATATGAACATAGTAGCATCCACTAAAATACTAAGTGTGTAGTATATGTGCTTCAAGGACGAAAACAGTTGTCATAGGTTAGAATTTGAGTAAAACCATCAGTTTCAGTGAAAACTGAGAAGTGAGCTAGTGGTACTCATCACATGCTAAAGACTGTATTACACACTTTCATGGATATAATCTCCTAAAATTCCATAGTGCTCTTCCTTGATGAAAGAGCTGAAGCCTCTAATGGTAGCTTGAGCATGAAGGGCCTTCGAAGGGAATATGGCACTGTGGCTAAAAGCTCAGGCGGTGGTGTCAGACCTGTGTTTAAATTCTGCCTCTATTCTTTCTTTCCTTTGTAATTTTGAATAGGTTATTTACCCTCACAGAGTACTGACTTATTTCTTCTTTGAAGTGGTATGGTAATAATATTACTGACATGTTGAAGAATTAAATAAGATAATATATATAACATGCTCACAATAGTATCTTTCATAGTACTTTACACTAAATAAAAGTTGACTGTTGTTCAGTATTCCTTGTATGATTTTTCTAGTTAGTATAATATTTTGTTTTTCACTTACTTAAAATGACCTCATTCCTCCTGACTGTCTTATTTTTGTTGTTCTATTTTTCTGTTTTGGTCTCCACCCGATCTTTTAGAATAGATAGGTAAACTGAATTATGTCCGTGTTGTGGGGTGGAGGATTGATTTTATCACTTTGAATAGCCTATCACTGATTTCTCAGGATTTGTTCATTTCCCAAGCCTCAGAAATTCTCTACAGTGTTGCTGGGCTCCCATATTAAATATGCACTGTCTTGCTATTCCTCTCCTCATCCTGGTATTTTGGTGGTATTTTACGTATCAAAGTTGTCTTTTCACAGCAGGCATTAAAAAAGAGAGAGAGAGAGAAAGAGACCTCTGAAGGCTTGTTTTTAGTGTCATAAACAGCTACATCTTACTTTTTGTTGACATTTTAAAGAGTGATATTTATAGACTAGTTTCACTCTTTATTTCCCACTTGACTTATAGGTGATGGCTTATATATCTCTTTTTTACATATAATATATCTATGTATAATCGGCTTGAAGTTGTGTCCAGAGGTATTCATTTTATTTTCACTGTTAAGAACTGGTGGGCTGCTGGGGTGTGTGGTTCTCGTGTTTGGGTCTGGCTGCCCCTCTTGCGGGCCTGCGATTCATCTGTCTTCATAAAATGGCCGACAAGCTGTTCACATGCAAATATAAATTGAGGGCATGAGAGGCCTGGCATGCCTTTCTGGAGCTGCTGTAATACCGATATTGTGCATTTCCCATTCCAAAAAGCAACCAGGATTGAGCCTGAATTTTTCGGCCAAAGACGAGAGACTAGCCAAGTTCATTGTTAACCGCAGATCACTTGGGGCCACCTCAAGGATTCACAGTACCGTTTGGGAAGGATCATGTGAGTTCAAAGAAGGAAAGTATTAATATCCAGGAGAGACAATAATAAATTCCTATGTTTCAAATTTCTATTTATTTCAGAGAAAGAGATGTTGCTTCATCTTAGACAGTTCCAACTAGAGTTCAGACTAGAGGAACACCAGCCTCTTCGGTTTCCTCTTTCTGCCTTTTGTCAATCTCAGATGAAGTTATTTGAGGAAAAAAATTATTTTTTTTCCTCTTTTTTAAAGATGTATAATGCCTGAAGGAAAATAAATGAAGATTTCTGGACTAGGTATTTAGATGCATTAGATGACTTTCTGGGGTTGCTTTGATCGACTCTTCTTTCGTTTTCATTACCCCAGGTTATGGAAGATGAGTTCCTGAAAGGTTTTTGTTTGTTTCTTTCTTTCTTTTTTGTTTTTAAGAAGAGAACACTCATAAATGTATCAACAAAACTCTTAGAGAGCTTTTGAAATCTTGGTGGATGAAGAAGTGACAGACTCTGATCTTCAAATAAAGTGGGAACTCATTATTCCTTCTTTATGTATATATTCGAGGGGAAATAGTATTCTTTTTATCCTAGCTCTTGAAGAGAAAGGTAATGGGAAACGAATGGTATTTTCCTAGTAAACCATGGAGAATGAATAGACAAATGGTAACATGCTGTTTCATCCAAAACCATAAACTAGGCCATGTAACTCTACCTAAAGTGGATGCAGCTGTTTCTTCCCTGCGCAACTAGTCTCTCTATTTCTACAGAATTTTTGCTTTCTTTTCTTGTACTCCCTTAAGACTTAACTGTAAAAGAAAACAAATCTTTGTCCAATTAGAGTATTACATGGGAATTTTGAAGGAATTATCTGAAACCCAGAGATAAAATGTCAGAATCACTGAAACTCAACACTGGTATAATGTAATGAACTCCACCTCTAGAGTCAAACAGGCCTGAGTTCAAATAAAACGAGGCTGGGTGACTTTGAGTAAGGTGTCGCCCCAATCTCAGTCTTCTTATCAGTAAAATAGGAACACTAAAAGATCCTAGCTCCTGAGTAACAAAATGAGAATATGCCTGTGAAACAGCATAATATGGGTTCATAGTAAGCACTCAAAGATAACCATCAGTTCAGTTCAGTTCAGTTGCTCAGTCGTGTCCAACTCTTTGCGACCCCATGAATCGCAGCACGCCAGGCCTCTCTGTCCATCACCAACTCCCGGAGTTCACTCAGATTCATGTTCATCGAGTCAGTGATGTCATCCAGCCATCTCATCCTCGGTCGTCCCCTTCTCCTCCTGCCCCCAATCCCTCCCAGCATCAAAGTCTTTTCCAATGAGTTAACTCTTCACATGAGGTGACCAAAGTACTGGAGTTTAAGCTTCAGCATCATTCCTTCCAAAGAAATCCCAGGGCTGATCTCCTTCAGAATGGATTGGTTGGACCTCCTTGCAATCCAAGGGACTCTCAAGAGTCTTCTCCAACACCACAGTTCAAAAGCATCAATTCTTCGGCGCTCAGCCTTCTTCACAGTCCAACTCTCACATCCATACATGACCACAGGAAAAACCATAGCCTTGACTAGGCGGACCTTAGTCGGCAAAGTAATATCTCTGCTTTTGAATATGCTATCTAGGTTGGTCCTAACTTTTCTTCCAAGGAGTAAGCATCTTTGAATTTCATGGCTGCAGTCACCATCTGCAGTGATTTTGGAGCCCCCAAAAATAAAGTCTGACACTGTTTCCACTGTTTCCCCGTCTATTTCCCATGAAGTGATGGGACCAGATACCATGATCTTCGTTTTCTGAATGTTGAGCTTTAAGCCAACTTTTTCCCTCTCCTCTTGCACTTTCATCAAGAGGCTTTTTAGTTCCTCTTCACTTTCTGCCATAAGGGTGGTGTCATCTGCATATCTGAGGTGATTGATATTTCTCCCAGCAGTCTTGATTCCAGCTTGTGTTTCTTCCAGCCCAGCGTTTCTCATGATGTACTCTGCATAGAAATTAAATAAGCAGGGTGACAATATACAGCCTTGACATACTCCTTTTCCTATTTGAAACCAATCTGTTGTTCCATGTCTAGTTCTAACTGTTGCTTCCTGACCTGCATACAGATTTCTCAAGAGGCAGGTCAGGTGGTCTGGGATTCCCATCTCTTTCAGAATTTTCCACAGTTGATTGTGATCCACACAGTCAAAGGCTTTGGCATAGTCAATAAAGCAGAAATAGGTGTTTTTTCTGGAACTCTCTTGCTTTTTCGTTGATCCAGCGTATGTTGACAGTTTGATCTTTGGTTCCTCTGCCTTTTGTAAAACCAGCTTGAACATCAGGAAATTCAAGGTTCACGTATTGCTGAAGCCTGGCTTGGAGAATTTTGAGCATTACTTTACTAGCATGTGAGATGAGTGCAATTGTGTGGTAGTTTGAGCATTCTTTTGCATTGCCTTTCTTTGGGATTGGAATGAAAACTGACCTTTCCTGTCCTGTGGCCACTGCTGAGTTTCCAAATTTGGTGGCATATTGAGTGCAGCACTTTCACAGCATCATCTTTCAGGACTTGAAATAGCTCAGCTGGAATGCCATCACCTCCACTAGCTTTGTTCATAGTGATGCTTTCTAAGGCCCACTTGACTTCACATTCCAGGATGTCTGGCAAAGCTCAGCTCTGTAATGAGATACGCATATTCAAAAGGAAACAAGCTGGGAGACTTGGAGTAGAAAGAGGAAGAGTGTCAGCGATAAACCAGGACTGTATAGAGACATCTTCTGTAGATACCGACGCTGTTCTGAAATGTCAGGTTTAAGTCTCTTAAATCTGTCTGTAATCCCTGTAGTGGCATATCTCTTTTGTTGCCTAGTTCTCTTCTTCACATTCTGTTTCCCTCTCAGGAGCTGAGAACTACAGAAGTGACGCAGAGTTGCTAGGGCCTTCATCTGAAGGCCCAAGAAGGTTATTCTAGAAAGAAGGCAATTCACTTAGATGTCTTTAATCTGGGCTGAATTTTTCCTTGGCACAAACCAAATCGAATCTCCCTTACTAAAACTATAAGCTGTTGATGGACGGAATTCACGACCAATTTTAGATGCTTTGGACACGACACATACCTAGTATTTATTAAAATTAATAGGTAGACAAATAAACTGTCGTTATCCCCAAATGGTTTTTGAGTATTTGCTCATTATTGATTTACCAAGAGGTTTTTAAGAAAAAATAAAAACCCTGAAGAAGTTGAAATCTAATTTGGTTGTGGGGGAAAGTTGTATAGTTGTGCATGTATGACAAATGGACATACATACACAGCTATGACTAATAGTGCTGGGAAGCCAGAGCTCGGGGCTATTCTAACGGACATAGTAGATCAAGTTGTGACTCCACCCTCACCCCACCCTAATGAGCAGGTGTGATCAAAGATATGAAATACCATCATGTTCGTTTATGGTTGATGACCATAAAGAATGGAATCCTACTTCAGATTGAAGTTTTCAATCTGACTGTTATCATTCATTTAATCCTTTTGCGTGTTACAGAAATCCCCTTTCTGGCTTTTCAAGAGCTCCTGAAGGTTTAAAGCCTTATATGTTAGACTGCGACTTTGAAGATCTACTCATAGCACATTTGTGAATTCCCAGGAGGTACTTTGGCTACTGTTAAGAGTTTCTATGGCACAGAATACTTGCAATGCTTCCTCAGTATTTACAGGGCCTGTGAACAGTCCTCCAGAGCTTGGGTTCTGTGTGGCATCGGGTCATGCATTCATGAGGACGAAGCTCATGTGATAGCCCTCCTACTTAATTCCAGGCACACTTCCGTGGGGCCACACTGAGGCAGTGACTGAGGGAATAGCGTCGTCCAGCACTGGCAGTCTGAAAGCACAACCCCAACGGGGACTCCTGGGCATGCACCCTTAGCTAAAACAAAAGAAGACAATGTACAGTTCCTGCGCCAGAAAAAGAAAAGCTGTGTTCACAAGCTTTGATTAGATTTTGTTTTTCCTATTTACTATCTCTCATCACTTATACAAGCTGCTAATAATAATAATCTCATCTTAGTGGTTTTAAAAATGTGATATTTATAGCAGGAAATCAGGGTTGGTATTTAGATAATTTTCTTTAGGTTTAATCATGTTGACTCTTCCTCATTTACCTGGTAGTTGCATGTGTGTTGGTGGCATCAACTCTCAGGTGGGCCACTTGCAATCAGTGGAAAGCCATTAATCATGATGTTTGCCCCAGATTTTGAAAATTTCCAGCTCTATCTGCCAGTTCAAAAATCACCCTGGAGTATTGGTTGGATCTCGTGTTCATGTTCAGCGTCTTTGTTTATGATCTTGTATCACCAAACTAGGTATTGTTGCTAAGTGTTGCTAGATGAACAGGGAATCTCAGTTGTTATTATTTCACTGGTGGGCTTCCCTGGTGGCTCAGATGGTAAGGCGTCTGTCTGCAATGCAGAAGACCCACGTTCGATCCCTGGGTTGGGAAGATCCCCTGGAGAAGGAAATAGCAGCCCACTCCAGTATTCTTGCCTGGAAAATCCATGGACAGTGGAGCCTGGTAGGCTACTGTCCATGGAGTTGCAAAGAATCAGACACGACTGAGCGACTTCACTTTCACTTTCATTAGTAACTCATTTCTGTATTTTGAGTATTTCAATACTTAATGAAATAACTTCCAAGGATACTGACTTCCTGAGTTAAGATTTGTATGTAGGATTAACTCTGTAACTTGGTGGTGAGCTAAGAAATATAAATCTATATTTCTCTTTTGGACAAGTATTCTTTTATCTGATAATCATTACAAAGTTCAGGCCTTCTGCTTTAACTTTTTTCTCATTACTTCCTCAAATATATGGGAGATATATTGCAGTATGATATTAGTACATAGTTGGAAGGTAAAATAAAATTCATATTTCTAAATGCTAAGAATTGTTTCTACTGAATGGACTGCTGTTTCAGGAACTATTTTGATTATTGGTCATTTTAGTTGTGTCATTTTTGGAATTTTGAAGGCAGTGCACAGCTGAACAGTTAACATTTTATTGGGAAAGCAGGAGCACTCTAGCACCATTGACTTGTAAATAAAGCTTGTCAATATTTCATAATTTGCATGACTTTCTTTTACAATTACCTAGCAACAGTTATTCTCAGCAGTGTTCTTTCCAAAAACCCTGCAGGGACAGACACAGTAGAGTGACCACCAAAATAGCAGCAATAACAGTAATGATCAATATTCTAAATATTGTAAAGGTCCCAACTCAGGGAAACATTAAAACCTAAATGCCTTCTGGTTTCCAGATCTGTGTAATTAAATTCTGACTGATGAATTTTCAGCAATGAGATGGAGCTAGTCTATCTTGTTTTAGAGACTGGGGAACTAGAATTTGGTTTAATCTAAAATGTCAGTCTGAGGCCAGGTGAATTGTGCTTTCTTAAATATTGTTAGCAAATGTGATCCATCATTGTTTGCAGGGGCTCTTTAGGAATGCCTCCAACAAAGTAAATTCTTGAATCTTGCGTTTAGAAAGATGAGGTACCAGGTGAGACTGGAGGCTTCCTCCACAGGCTTAACACAGTATAGAGTACTCTGAGCTTTATTTACTACAGGATCCAGGGTAGTAAAAGACCTTTTCAACTGAAAAGAGGAGGAGGAAATTTGTCATTTTAAAAAAGTCATTTACTTCTCACATTAGGGATATTTTATTGTCTACATATACAGGTTAACTAGGTGAACAGACTTTAAGTGGTTGGCTAGTAGCCAAAATAGGGAATGGATTAGACTCCTATTCCCCTGATTTCCAAATTCTGAAATGGACTGGCTGGGTGGTCTATTCCAGACACAACCCTCGCTACCCGCACCCCTCGCAAACCTATCCCCACCACCAATCCCTCACGCACAAATTGTATAGAGGAAAGAAAATATAAAGGGGTGTCTTTCTCATCCTCAAATTTCTTCTGCGTCTATGACTCATGGTCCAGGAGAAACAACCATTTGGATGTAACATAGAATAGACACATCAAATAGAAAAGTGATTTTAAGTGTTTCTTTATACTTTATATGGGATTGTGTAAATATATCCAGAGATCTCAATTCTCAAAACAGGAAGCAATGCTGTTCGTATTTGAATTGGGCTCAGAAAAGAAATCAGATGAGGGGCTGCCGTTAAGTCACAGTGGCGTGGAGAAGCTGTGGTGGGTGCTGCGCCTGCTGTTCAGGGGCCGCGCCGTCTGCACTGCTCTCTGTTCCCTGGGTTTGAACCCTGGATAGCCCCTGATAGAACCTTCGGCAGATCTTCTTAGAAGGACCTACAGTGCACTCCTATTAGTCGCTTTTGTGTTCCTCTCCCTGTCACTGAAAAATCCACGTGGTGAATTACCAGGGAAGCTAGTTTGGGTCAGGAATAGTGTATAAGCTCTCTTTGCCATACATAATAGGGTCTGATTTGACACTTGGGGGTGAATTTGTTGATTTAAATCCTGTATATCATTTTGGGGAAAGAATTATCCATTTGTGGACCATATTAGTAAACTGAATGCAATATAAATAATTTATTTGGGGATTTGGAGCCGCTAATCCAGATTGATTAGTTGTCTGCTAGAAAAATTCATGTGACCACAAGGACTTTTGGCACCTTTTCCCTCTACAGCTTCCTCATTCTTTTTCTCTTCTTCAGGTTTCACTTAGCTCCAGGCAACTCTGTTCCCTTGGCATTGCCTTGTCGTTAAGGAAATCTACTGGGATAGCGCAAATCGAGGTGGGGGGAGGGGTAGTATTTACTGCAGATTACTCTGCCCCTTCTCAATTGTTAAATTCTACACTTGGTTGATTTTAACCCAAAGAGAACAGGCGAGTCTCATATGCCTTATCTACAGGCATCGTATGGCGAATATCCAAAGAGAAAAGTATAAAGGATGTGGTGGTGGATCCTAGCACAATAGGAATAGATTTCCAACAATCTCTCCATGAAGGAAAGTCGGTGTTTTCTTAGACCTCTGTAGGTATTTTTGTAACCAGAGAGCTTCTCAGCAAGCTGAATTTGTAAACTCAAGAGATGAACAAATAGAAGCCAAATCACAGCTTCTGAATAGGTCAGATTAGCAAAGGAGAGCTGCCATTATAAGCCTGACACTGAGCATCTGTTAAGGAGAAATCAGTTGTCCAAGCCACTTAAAGACCTGCACCTCAGTTTTCTTATAAGTCATCTGCTTGCTCAGTCACTCAGTCATGTCCAGCTCTTTGCGACCCCATGGAATGCTGCCAGTCAGGCTCCTCTGTCCATGGGATTCTCCAGGCAAAAATATTGGAGTAAGTTGCCATTCCCTATTCCAGGGGATCTTCCCAACCCAGGGATCGAATCTGTATCTCTTGTGTCTCCTGCATTGGCAGGCAGATTCTTTACCACTGAGCCACGTGGGGAGCCCAGGTGGTTATTAAGAATCTGCTGGGTACATTTGGACTATATGCTGGATGCATCGAGGGACTACAGCGATGGATCAGACTTCCCGTTCTGGAGGACCTGGTAATCTAGTAAGGGGAAAAAGGCTTCATTCATTCTTTCAGCAAATATTTATCAGATGTATTCTCAGAACCAGATTTACTGAGTAAAACAGACAACATCTCTGCTGGAAGAAAACACACATAATATAACAGGTGATGTTAAATATTATGAAGAAAGACAAAGCTAGATAAAGAAAAACGGGGCTTTCTAGGTGACACTGGGGGTAAAGAACCCCCTGCCAGTTCAGGAGACAAAAGAGATATGGTTCCATCCCTGGGTCGGGAAGATCACCTGGAGGCAAGCATGGCAATCCACTCCTGTATTTTTGTCTGGAGAATCCCATGGACAGAGGAGCCTGGGGGGCTACAGAGTTGGACAGGACTGAAGTGACTTAGCATGCATGCACACCCAAGGGCTAAACAGTGGAGTATAGGACACTTTTACAGAAGGTAGTCAGGGAAGGCCTTTTTGACCTGTGACTTTTGAGCTAAGACTTGATGACAGTAAAGAAGAGAACTATGCAGATATTTGGGACTTCTCTTCTAGAAAGAGGGAACAGTAAATGGAAAGACCCAGAGGCATGTTGGAGGAACAAGCAGGGTTAGGGTGGCTTGTGGCACATAAGTGAAAGAAGAGCAGTTGGCAACAGGGCTAGCAGGAAGCCAAATTATATTGAACTTTGTTGGCCAAGGAAAGACATAGCAAATCCTTGATAAACTATAATATGCTCAACAAGGAAAGCACATACCAAATCCATTCATTTCTTGATGTAGTGGATATACCCTGAGCCCTTGCGCTGTGTTAGATACTTAATGTTGAGTGGTGAACAAAGCAAAATGGCCTAATTCATAGCACTGTCAAAGGAGACTGTCGTCTGCCGTGGCAGTATCTTTTAGTATCCCCAGAGGTTTTCCTTATGCATACGTTACTGAAAACAGAGTCACTTGCATAGGATATTTGACTTCACATACTCTCTCATGCAAACAATTCTTTTTTTCATTTAATGGAGATCTAAATCTGTGGGGCTGCAGTTTAACCCTTATCTCAAGACTCTGTTTAGATTGTAAATCCTCAGGTCTCAAGTCCATGACCACGAAGCTTGATTTTTTTTTTTTTTTTTTTGCCTCCCAATTGTTGCTAGATTTAGCAAATAAAAACACAAGATACCAAGTTAAATTTGCTTTGCAGAACCACAACAAATAAGTATTTTAGTATTCCATGGGCTCTATTTATTACAAAAAAGGACTTGTTTATCGAAACCAAGTCATGTACTGTATCTGGCCACCAGTCCTAGTTCTCTGCACACTCCCATGGAGGTTACACGGGCAGCAGTAAGAGCAGTACTGGAAACGGCTCAGTTAGTCTGTGATGATTTCAGTGATCACAAAGGGTCAAACCACTGGAATTTAACCTGCTGGAAATGAGACCTGAGAAGAGTATCACGAAGTTCTAATGACTCAACTGCTTAAATTCCGTTCATTCTGCATCTGCCGGTAGCCCAGTCGTTGTCTTGGAACAATAAGCTGCTTGTGTGGCATAGTCAGTAGGTACAATACTGTAGTTGAGAGCCATTCAACCCATCCAGGTCAGTGTGTAAGTTTAATTAGTGGAACTGTAATTGAGTAAGGCATAGGGACATCATGTGAGTCACTTCTTCAAAGGAAGTATATCTTGTCGCAAGTCCTAGATATTGGCAGACTGGTTGCCTCATGAAAGATGGTGAAAGTGGAAAATCAGTCAAATCACACAGCACTGGAAAAGTCCACATTCAAAAGTAAGGTAGAGAAAAGACCTTTAGGTTGACTTGAAAATAAACGGTGCTATTTTCTTTATGCTCTACAGGAATCTAAATATATATTATGTTCTCATTTAGGGCTGTTTTACTAGCTGTGATAAAACATGTTTGAATGTGTTATCAGAACATGATGTGGTCTTTGTACCCTCCAACTTAAAGAAAGGATAATGTCCACAGATTCAAGGAAAGCACTTTTGGAAATCAGGGCTAAACTGTGTTGGGCTTTGGAGCCAGGTAATGACAAAAATAATGAATTTGCTGGTAACAGTCATGCTGTTGATAATGGCTCACATTTGTTGTGGGTTTTCCATGTGCTGGTGGGGTAGTTCAGGTCTCCCAAGAAGAATATGCCCTTACGGAATTAGATGTGCAGGGATGTGGGGGGCTAACATCTGTGAGCTATAAAGGGAGGGAGCCAGGTTGGCTGCAGAGGCTTCAGACTGCAATACTGATCTGATACCTGTGAGAGGAGAGAGGAAAGGGAGGAGGATTGGGGAGGAAGAATCCTAGACGTGAGGGAGCTTCTAAGAAAGTTTTGTACAGGCCAGTGGAAAGTCTTTGAGCCAGTCACTTGTTATAAAGTTGTTTTTTTTTTTTTTTCTCCCCATAGGAACCAGTCTGCATTAGTATCCTCTTCTTTAATCATTTACTGGGAGCCTGGAGGAAGCTCTCTGGAACAAACATGGTAGTAAATCCAGAGGGGAGAGACTGGAGTTGTCAGGCAGTGGTGCTTCTTGTCGCATGTGATATGAGTGGCTCATTTTTGTGGCCACCACAGCAAGGCACTGTGCCAAGAGGTCTAGATTCCTGATCTTATTTCACTCCAATACAACCCTTGGAGATTGGTATTATTAGTGTACCCATTTTACAGATGAGGAAACTGAGACACAAAAGAATTTAGGGAGCTTTCCCACAGTCAAGAAGGCAGAAAGAGTACTCACAGGACAGAGTTTACAAACTTACATGTCAGAAGCTAATTGCTACATTACAGAAAGAACAGTATTCAAACTCGGGTTCTGTAACTTGGGCAAACTTTTGGACTTGTGTTTTCTTATTTATAAGGTGGGATGCCATCGCCTTCTCAGGAAATGTATTTTAGTTGCTGTTTTGCTTTGAGCTTAATCAGTGTTCGTTCCTTTCCTTCCCTGTGTTGTTCGCTCATTTAGGATGAGCATCTCATACTCTTAGGTATCTGCCTCAGCCTTGCTCAGGCACCCGCAGGCTTAATTAATCCTCGGAACTGAAAGGACTGTTTCTATGCAGATTATGTATATGGATGTATCTCTGTGGATGTGTGTATGTGTATATTGCCCAGAACTTGTAGTGATTCATAGGAGATGCACGACAAAGTGTAGTCTACCATCCTTTCATCCACCTCTTTGCTTCATGGAAACAAACTCTGTGCTAGATGGCAATCTGGAATGTGTCATTTTCTTGTTTTTAATTTTGGGGGCACAATTACATTCTTTTGGAAAAATTATGTTCTTATTTTTCATATGAACATTTTTACTCCTTTTTCCTACAGTCTCAAGCACTATTCCTATATGGATCAACAGTGAATATTTTTAAACAATGGACTAAATTTTCATTTGATTTTTGTGCTGAAGGTGGAGTGTATAAAAGTAGTTGTAAGGTGTTTTTACCAGATGCCATTGTATTTGTTGGATGGTATAAAACAATTATGACTGCCAATAAATTTGAAAGTATTTCACTTGGAAAAGATGTGGGAATGTAGTTTTATTGAAAACATAAAAATAAAGAGTTTATTTCCACTCCCCATTTTTGTGCAGTACAATAGAAATTTGTACATCATCCCTTTGATTTTAGATTTCTGAATTATTTAAAAGAATTGGTTAATTCTCCATTTCAAGTGAGCAAGACAAAGTTCATTAGGATATCTGATTCCTAGCATGTCCCCCATTCACAGATCATGTTAACTCCTTAGAGAGGTTTATCTTTTAAAATTGCAAATGCTGTCCAAACTGAAAGCTTTTCAATGTAATGCCTTCTTACAGTTTGGGACTATAAGTAAGATCTTTAATATAGAGAAGGGATGAGTCACCTTGTCAGAGCATCAGTCAGTTCTAAAGGTAGCAGTGCTCAGGACATGCATGTGCAGTGAGTTCTAGTAGATTTGCAAATTGCTATCATGAAAGATATATAAGTAAAATTCAACACGCACTAACAGTGTTCCTGACCAGTGGTTACCAACTGGTGGTTCTTGAATGGAGTCAAAGAAAAAAAATCTTAAAAGAAACTGTGCATTTTTCCCTGGATAATAAGATGCATAGCTGACAGTTTTTGCTTTTGACTTTGTGAGCTCACTGGTCATGTAACACAGAGAGAGACCTGTTTGGCAGTTGTAGTTTGAATTCATCTAATAAAAGATGGAGGGGAGATAAATGATCCAGTATTTAGTAAAGATGGTAGGTTAAATACTTTGAGAAATAGGCTCCATGAGAGGGAAAATATTTTAAGATGTCTTTAACAGTGAAAAGATACAAAAGTCTCTGTGGCAGACCAGTAGTTAAGAATAGCCTTTAACTTTCCCTTTGGAAGGAGAGGGGAAAAGAGAAAAGCAGGTACCAGGAAGAGCCAGTGAAGAGGAGTTGTGCCCGGGGCTGCTCATCATCTCCAGAATGCATCCTTTTATTCATCTCAACAGACATTATTAAATTCACTTCTTTCTAAGCAGAATTGTTAGTAAGGGCCACGGATAAAAGCCGCTCAAAGTAAGAGACTTGGGTAGCGCTTCTCTATATAAATTGACCCAGGAAATCATACTTTCAGAATACAGTAGCTTAACAAAGTTGGGGTCGCCTGATCATACATTGTTGTGTTGGACATTTGTATTCTGGGTTCAGAGCTCTTCTAGTGTGGATTCTGTGCATCAATAGGCGTGGTGAGAAAACTGACCTCAGTAGAATAATAGTGTGTGTGTGTGCTAGGCACTTTAAATTGTTGCACTGTGTTGTCTTAATTTGACCTAATCTAAGACCTGGAGGATGAGGTTCGGGGAAGCTGAGGCGCAGATCCGTGGCCAACAGCTAGTGAAGGGCAGAGGAAGTGCTGCTTTGCTTTTCTGGGGAAGGCTCTGGCATTGTACAGATGATAAGCAGTGAGGTGCTTTGAAATGTCTTGGAATGCTTTACACTCAGCAGTGACAATAATCTCAAGTAATTTGTATTATTAGTACAATAATTGTATTATTTCAATGTGTTTTCTCTGTGTCCTGCCCCTTCTTCCCAGGGAAATTGCAAACATGAGGCTAGAGAATGACAGTGGTGATGATACACCAGTAGTGGTTAATCAGTCAAAACTAGACAATCTCGTCACTTGTTTTAGGTGAACATTAACTAATGTAAAGAGTAATGTGTCACAATATGCTTAAAATTAAACCAATAAGAAAGATTTGCAGAATTCCGCATTTCCCTAGGGATAGTGTTATGTGCCATGGGTCACGTGTGACAATCTGACATAGGTACCAAGTGAGGGAGATGGTATTATTAATAACAAATACATCATTATTTTTTAGAAAATACAAAATAAAAATAAATAGAAGCCCTAATGTTTTTTTCCAGTCTCCCTAACATGTATTTTGAGGACATGGCTATTCTAGATAGTGTAGACTAGACTACCCTGGGGGGAAGAAATCAATGTTTGTAGGAAGGAGTTTCTGTTCCAAACATAGTATCTGGCAATCAAATAAATATTTTGGAGTGAACGATGAGTGAACAAATGAGTGAATGAATGGATCTTGCCCTCGGGAGCTTAAAGTTTTTCCCATCCCTATCTTGCCCCTTCCCACATTCCTCTCCCCACTGATAACCACTCATTTGTTCTCTATACCTTTGAAAAAGTGTTTTTCTCAAACTAAGATATATTTGACATATAACATCTTGTATGTTTAAAGCTGATTTGATACCTTTACGTTGCAATATGATTGCCATTGTAGCGTTAGGTGACACCTCTATGGCATTACACAATTATCATTTTCTAGTGTTGGGAACAATTAGGATCTAGTCTCTTAGAAGTCTAATGTGTATAATACAGTATTGTTGTCTATAATTACCATACTGTGTATTAGAACTCCGGACTTACTTATCCACTAGTTGTATGCACCCTGAAGTAACATCCCTTGCATTTTCCCACCCCTAGTCCAGTGCTCTTGCCTGGAGAATCCCATGGACGGAGGGGCCTGATAGGCTGCAGTCCATGGGGTCGCTAAGAGTTGAACGCGACTGAGCGACTTCACTTTCAGTTTTCACTTTCATGCATTGGAGAAGGAAATGGCAAGCCACTCCAGTGTTCTTGCCTGGAGACTCCCAGGGACAGAGGAGCCTGGTGGGCTGCCATCTATGGGGTAGCACAGAGTCGGACACCACTGATGCAACTTAGCAGCCGTCCCTGATAACCACCATTTTAGGAGTTTAGAGTCTTTTCAGGGAAATATATATTTAAAAGTAATTCCACCCCTTTTCTTAGTCATCTGTATATTTATTATTCATAATGTATGTGCTACTCCTTGTGTTAGGCAATTGGAATATAAAGATAAATGAGGTGCAGCCCAGTGTTCATCAAACATATATTCTAATAAGGAAGATGAATATTTAAATAAATATTTGCCATGAATTTTGACTGATCTCCTGAAGGTATTTAAGGTCTGTGGTGAAAGTGGGTACAAATGATAAAAACTATGCAAGAAGCAGCAATAGTTAAGCTGTAGGTGTTCATACAAGAGCTTTATTAAACATTTGACCTAAATACTGAAATGTATGTTCCTAGATATTACCTGTGGCTTTCTTGCCCCTTAGAATGAACTCAGACCTCCATTCCACACAAATACTGAAATGTATGTACGTTCCTAGATATTGCCTGTAACTTTCTTGCACCTTAGAATGAGCTCAAACCTCCACTCCACACACTGAAACAATCTGAACCTCACCCAGTGTTTCTGCATGTTTCTGGGAGGGCTTTCAGGCTAAGGTCCCTTGGTTCTCGGTTCCTACACCTGCAGTTAGTTTAAGTGATAGGTCTTTTTTCAAGCTGTACAATGCCCTCTCCCATGGCCTGTGTCCTAGATGTTGGAATGAGCCTTTTCCCCATGATTCTGTTCTGTGCACACATAGAACTTATCTGAGTTGCTGAGGTTGGTGGAGTTGTATCGTAATGGAGTGGGGGAGGGAGCTCTCAGAATACACAAGCCACTTCATACTGATTTTACACATTCTGCTCTTCAAAACACTGGGGCGGCTGTGCCATGTTGCCATTGCCCTCTCTTTTTCTCTCTTACCCTCTCCTGTCGGAGCTGCTTCTTGTTCTTGGTGGTGGTTTAGTCACTAAGTTGGGTCCCTCTCTTGCAACCCTATGGACTATATAGCCCATCAGCCTCCTCTGTCCATGGAATTTTCCAGGCAAAAATACTGGAGTGGGTTGCCATTTTCTTCTCCAGGAGATCTTCCCGACCCAGGGATCGAACTTGGGTCTCCTGCATTGTGGGCGGATTCTTTACAAACTGAGACACCAGCGAAGCTCTTCTTGTTCCTGTTTAGTTCTAAATGCAGAGGAGTTTCACTGTATCCTATTTCCTTGAATTTTACAATCTGATGTTCTTAGAGGGTCTCCTTTATTAATAAGAAATGTAACACCAGTATATTTTCCTGATCAAAGAATGCTAATGCTCTTAATAATAAATGGGATTCTCAGCTTCTGTATATGTGAGAGAAAAGATATAGCATCCTTATTAAGCAAAAAGAACATTTGATCCACCATGTAAGGCTCAATTTGGCTAAGGCATGGTGTGTCTGAACAGGTTTTAATACACGATAGTCATATCATGTTTAATTCTTGGATGGCCAGTCATCCAGCATGTTTCCCTTGGAGTGAAGCTTGCTGACTTCTTGGCTGACAGATAGAAAGCATCCATAAATGAGAGGCAGAGACAAAATTAAAATGTGACTTCTTTGGCATCCACCTTTCGAACCTAGGCCTTCCCCCACTTTACTCTAATTCAATTTAGGAGATGTTGGATGGAAACTAATACAGTTAAAAAGAACTTCATGTAATCTCACTAACATTCTTAGAACATGATGCTCAAGGTTTTCTGGTCAAGGATATTTGCATTTGCATTTATAGAACAGTTAGAGGCAGAATTCTGTGCGTGTGAAAAGTCCTTGCTCTGAGAATGACATTTCCAAGCTGTCAAAATCTGATGCACTCAAAGCTAAACCCAAAATTGCCTTTTATTCTGTAAATATTGAAGAAAGGGCTTAGCATGGCACCACTGAACTTGCTAGCCAAGGAACTAGCCTACTGGATTGGAATCAGAAAAAGGCTCTTTGTTGAGTTTAAATTGTCACAAAATTCAAGCGTGAAGGATACAGTGAGAAAGTATCGCAAGCAGTCATAGGCCCACGTTTTCTTGCGGGCCGCTCAGCCCCTTTGACACTATTTTCTGGTGTGTCATTGGGGGTGTAAGAAAATTTCATGAACTATGTTGTTTGACTGTTCTTATCTCTAATGTCTACAGTGAACCACAGAGATATTCACACTAAACCTTCATGTATTGTTCATCCAGTGAACCAATATTTATTTATTAAACATCAGCTGGACCTGCTGGATGCCTGACACTGTTCCAAGCATTAATACAGGACTGATGAAGCCCAGAGAAGCGAAGAGATATGCCTGAGATAACACATGAATTAGCAGTAGACCCGAGACCCTGAATATCATGTCCCCTATCAAAAAATTCTTTCTACTCTGTTATCACTCTGCCTTGCTTAGGCTTCTCCTTCTCTCCCCTTCTCCCCCAAATAGACTGAAGTCCAATAGTTACTTGAAAGCCTATTGAAATTGTTCTCTTAACTTTCCAAGTTGTAAAGTTTATTTGAAAGTCATTCGTTCAGAATTTCAAATCAAATTATGGCAATTTTCATGTCTCACTTATTTATGTGCTTTTGGGAATAACATATGCAAAGGCCAGCCTCATTTTAAAGTAGATTGTAAACCCCATGAAGGCAGGGACTATATAACCCTCATCACCCACCATTTTTTTCTTTAGTACAGTGCCTACTACCATCCAGGGTGTGTGTGGATGAAAACCAGTTGTAAGTGCAGAACTGAATGACTCTCCCCGATGCCTTAGGGTACTGCTTTTGTCTGGCATGGTGTGCCTGCAGCACAAGCTCTCCAGAGAAGTCTGCTGCTGGGAAGGTGATAGATGATTTGATCTGTATTTGCTGGGCCTCCGCTTAGCCCTGTGCAGTCCCCAGCCCATTTCTTCCTGTTTCAGAGCCTTGATGGTCATCAAGCAACTTGCAGCTGTTGTGCTTGCTGGATTGTAGTCGCAGCCTCTGAGGTTGGTGGTCCGCAGACAGAGCAAGGTGCTTTTGTGGCAAGGCATGGAGAGTTTGCTGCCGGTCGGGGAGGAGCGGTTTTCCCTGGGACTTGCCTGGGGCTGGCAGCATCACAAGCTGCGCAGCTGCCGGTCCGCTCTGTTCCCCGCCACTGCCGTCCTCGTCTGCCCGCAGCCTTCAGCTTCCCACACTCTGAAGGGAAATCTTGTGTGAGGCCGAGCTGGGTGTAGCTTGTAGCAGTGTGAGACAAATGTGTGTCCCCTGGCCAAGCTGACTTCGACATGAAGGGATCTTTGCAATGGGAGATGGAGCAGAGCAAAGGAAGACAAAAATAAGATGGAAGTGGGTTCTTTGTGAGCATTTAAGCAAGTACATGTATGACAAGAAAGGCCAGTTCATGTGATTTTAACAAGCATCTTAAACTATACTTTATGGACAAGAATAAATATAAGACCTGGTCTCTATCTTCTTCACTCTTCTTTTCCTATAGGGTAAAGAGCAAGCATGAAATTTGAAGGAGTGATGAGCTTGACAGTTCTTCCTGATAGAGGAAGCTGGGTTTTGGGAGGAAAAAATCCAGTCTTCTGATTTGAGCTTTGACGGGTGCATGGGTGCAAGAGGGATGAGACACCCCTAATTTTGTCACCTTCCTGGCTGTGAAATGTTTTTTAAAATATTTGCATGTGCACTTTACCACTTCCCAACTGACCCTGGAAATGTACTTAACCTTTTGTGTCTCAGCTTCTTCATCTGTGAAATGGAAACAGGTGATTCTTGCCTTTCTTCTCTCCTAAGGCTTTAGTAAAAGTATAATCAGATGATGTATCTGAAAGCACTTTATAAGCAATCAACCCATGTATAATACAATGAGCTGTTGTAATAACTTGAGATCATCAGGAATTTCTTCATTTCCTTCCTTGATCCTCTGGAAAATGCTAGGAGGCTACTGAATGTATTTCATATTTTTCTCCTCTCAGTCCGGCAGTGCTCATTTTCAAGTAAATAGCTTTAAAGCTGCTGCATGGGGAATGAATGTGTCTCTCCATGGGGCGTGTATTTTACTATTTGGCTCACGGCTTCCCCCACCCCCTGTACCTACAGAAAGATATTCTTTCTGCATTTACCATGGCACCACTTTCACCGGTACTATTCTGAACGAAGTTGGAATTCTAAAATTTTGAACATCATTTTTAAAAAGGTAAACATCCAAATTTACCTCACAAAGCCCTAACAAACAGATACGTGAAACCCACAGTTTCTGATGATGTTCCAGCTGATCCAGAATGCATCTAAGGCACCTTCAGACTGTGTCAATATATCAGTGTTTAATTTCAAATTGACTCAGGTTTATTGTCTGAAACTCCCTTGAATCCCCAGTCCTTTTTCTTATTTGCATTGAGTATATTCTAAAAGTGGGTCTACAATTTTAGTTGGCTTTTGCTGAAATTTTTCTTTTTCTGGAACAATCAGGTCAAGAGACAAAATAGGCTCTAACTCTGTATATTTGTTGTTTTGGTGAATCGTGAGAGTTATAGGGATATAGTTGTTTCCAGTAATTCCTATGTGTGTTTAGTGATCTTAAGAGGAAATATTAGCATCCTTTTTCTTAAGCCACTGGTCTGAAAGATCTGTAAAGCATAGACTTGAAATTCTCTGACAAATTATCTCTAAGGTTCAGAAATAAATTTTAAGCATCTTCTAATCCCAACTTTATCTCTGCCTTCGAGCCTCCATTTCTATCGACTAATAATCCCTGACTACCAGATACTTGTGTCTTCAAGATATCAAAGTTTGTTTTTAAAAATAAAATATTAATAAATTTCATAGAAGAAAACATCCAGTCTGTATTGGGAGCGCTATGGTACATTTTTTGTTTTCATGCATTTTTCTGGTTGAACCAAATTCTCTCACCACACCTTCTCAGAAAATTCTACAACTCATCCCATATAGAAGTATAGCAGAACAAGCAAGGTTTAGTCATTGCCAAGACCTTTTTTTTTTTTTTTTTGCTGTGTGTTACCTGCTGAGGAGGCTCTTACTTATACTCTGACAAATATGACATAAATTGGTGGAGAAGAGCTTCCTTTGTTAAATGGTTCATTCATTTCTCTGGCCTGATGTAAGTTATATGAACCACAATGAATCACAACAATTACTAGTTTAATTCCTTTTTTACCTTGGATTCATTTAAAAGGTTTGCTATATAAATATAGGACCTGTAGATAAAAGGTTTCTTTAAAAATCACTCTCTTTTCAAGATGTTTTCATTAGTTGGTATTCATTTAAGTGGGTTCTACTCTGCATACCATTAAAGGTGTGTGTAAATGTTTTTATTGGTTTCTTCCCTATCTTCTACTTTTATATTTCCTCCGTAAGAGGCAATGCCATTAACCTTAGCAATGCTCAGTGTGATTGTCTTTCGATCAGCCCCATCATTGCAAACCACTGATCCATAGCTTACATTACTTAAACCACTGGTTCCTAAACAGAAAAATAGCCCCATTACCTTCCTTGGAATGGTGATAGGCTGTCTGAAAAATCCTTTCAAAAAGAAGAGTGAGGAAAAATACTCCCTGGTTGCTTTGGGAATAGTTCTTTCTTTGATAGAAGTGTTTATAGTAGTGGAACCTAAGTTTCCTATTTTAACTACACATGAAACATTTATTGAGTCCCTGTTATATTCAGGGTGCTTTTTTGGACACACAGGTGATGCCAAGATTTTTGGATGCAGTCCTTTAAGAGATGTACTTTTTTTCCTCCCAGTGATAGACATGTATACTCCTAATAATAATGCAAGATAAATACGCAAAGTGCTCTAAGAGAGAAGTGGACAAAGTGCTCAGCGGACATAGGCGAGAGAATGCTTGAATTCAGATTTTAGAGACAAGGAGTGGTAAGTTAGATTTCACCCAGCAGAGAAGAAAAATGAGGAGGAAGAAGGAAGAGGCATGTTCAAATCAGTGAAATAGCCATCAGAGTCACTGTGTGGTCTGAATGTTTATGGTGAACTTTGAAAATAGCCATCATCTGGTATGCCTTGTGCAAGTAAAATGAGCGGCGACAGAAGGCAAAGTGTCTACGGGAATGACTTTCATGTTTTAGCCTCCCCTTTGAGACTCTCCCTGTGGGGTAAACCAAATATGCCATCAGTTCACACATTTCGGAGGGCTTACTGTCTTCAGAATTTGGCTTAACCCCACCCCATCACTCAACTAGCCAGAGTGCTGGAGAAGGCGTTGAATTAAGAACTCAGAAAACTGTGCTCCATTCCTGGTTGAGCCATTAATTAGCTAAACTCTTGGATAAGTAACTGTTCTCTGAGCCTTGGTTTACTCTTCTATAAAGAGGAGGTAACAATTCCTACCTCATAGTTGTTAAGAGTCTTAAATGAGATAATTCATAGAAGATTCTTAGCATAGTGCTTGGTATATATCTAGTGCTCAAAACACGGGCTCCATTAATTTAAAATGATATTTCCATACCTCATTGCCCTTCTTAAATTAATTGAACTTTCTTTTGTGCTCAGTCATGGCTGACTCTTCGTGACCTCATGGACTGTGGCCTACCAGGCTCCTCTGTCCATGGAATCTTCTAGGCAAGAATACTAGAATGGGTTGCCATTTCCTTCTCCAGGAATTTTCTTTTAGTTATTGATAACTTACAACATACTGGGAAAAGCCCTCTGTTCAACATGGCTGCATTAATTTGGAAATAAGATCCAGTTTATTTTCTCCACAATAAAAACCACTGTAAATATGTGCTCACTTGTATTTATAGAGCAGGTATTTTGAGCATTTTGAGACCTGAAGCTTATGAAATTGTAGTTTCATGCTTATCTAAAATAATCGCGTGTGTGCCAAGTCACTTCAGTCGTATCTGACTCTGTGCGACTCCTGGACTGTAGCCCGCTGGCCTCCTCTGGCCATAGGATTCTCCAGGCAAGAATACTGGAGTGGGTTGCCATGCCCTCCTCCAGGGATCTTTCCGACCCAGGGATTAAACCCACGTGTCTCTTATATCTCCTGCATTGGCAGGCAGGTTCTTTACTATTAACACTACTTGGGAAGCCCAAAATAATCATATAATAGAACTTTTCCCATTGCTTGACACTAGCTCCTTAGTGTCCCAGTGAGTTTACAGAAGCCAGGAGAAGATGGTCTTCTCTAGTTACATACTAAGTGGTGAAGTTTTCCTTTTCTTACACATTCCCATCATGTCAGAAGGCTCGAAAGATCCCTCAAATCTTGTTAACATTTACTGCTGTTACAGCAGTTTTGTGTTTTGATCTTTCCATTGACTTGTATTTTACCTTCCTTTCCTCTGAACTTTGAAAGACGCAAGTGTTTGAAAGCTTGATCTTAGTCTGTCTTAAGCTGTGGAGAAGAGAATTTTAACTTACGTTCCCCAAATGGGGCCACTGTGTCTTTAATTTTTCTTTTTAATTTAATCTCTATGTCTATGCAAGAAAAGTTTTCACTTAAAGCACGACCTTTAATGAAAGCATTTTTGTTAAAGGGAAATCTTAATGGAGAGAACTATAGATAACAAATTTGAAGAAAATGTCTGGCAGCACAGACTTCTGCAAGTTTGAAGCTCTTGGTGAAATCTCAAACAGTCGGAATGGAAAATTACCCAGTCTGTTTCCTCAAGATAGACTTGTTTGTACAGCTACTCAAAGTTTAAATGGCAGAACAGTAGGTACACACGCTGTACTTATAAGCTGTGTTTGTATTACAATGCTGTGTTTTTAACCTCTTTTTAGTTTGGAACACAAGCTGGCTAATGTCTTAGTTCTTTGCTTCCTGGATTATTAGTGAATAGCATGGTTGTATTTAATAACCAGAAGGAAAGGAACAAACAGGCAAATAACTTCACTGAGATTATATTTCTCTCTTATCCTAAGGGATGAGAGTTTTTACTTCAGTTGCATATGAAGACTACTTTAAAATTAAATATTGAGTCCCACTCTCGGGAGATCAAAGAGTCTTCAAATATCTGAGGATTCTTAAGTATATCCTTATTTTGTAGAGTCCTGTTAAAGGTCTGGGACTTACAAAAAATTTGAATCAATGAGCAGACTATCTTCACAGTTATCAGCATTCTTAGCAGAAATGTACAGCTCACCTCTGATGATCATGTTTTACAAGCTATGGATAATAGCAATAATTGCGAGCATTTGTATTATACCTTGGAGTTTTACAAAACAGCTTCCTTTGCGTTATTTCACGGGATATCTTGTGGAGCTTCTTCTAATTATACTTACATGATATTCAAATAGATCTAAACCCATTTCACTAGATTCTGAATAAAGCATATTGAATTTTTTAAAAGTGTCACTTGTCTGAAATTTTTGAGAATAATGCATTTTAGAACTTAGACTCCAAGAACTGTAAATCCATATTTGTAAAATAAGAGTACAGAAAATGCCATTAAAATGTGATATAACTATTTCTATAGATTAGTAGATAGTCCACAGAGATTTGTTGTACTTGTTAAAATAATTCTTTACAATGAATAATCCAGTGCAGCTAATTTTATTTCTGTTTCATGTAATAGTTCTTTTTCATGAAAATATACTATAAAATTGTTACTTTTGCAGATAAGTGTGGGTATATAATATGTGTATGTGTATATATTTACCAAGTTGGCCAAAATGTTTGGTTTTTTCCATATGATGTTATGCAAAAGCCGAATGAACTTTTTGACTAACTCAACATAATTTAATTTGTATATACATGAACTTCCATTTTATAAAGATTGGAAGGCTTATTTACAAAGAAAACAGTAAAGTGGAAAATATAAGCCAGTAAAAAAATGAAGACTGGGAAATATATAAATTAAGGTAGAAAGATAATTAAATTTGAAAAAGATTCTGTTCTGCTGTTCTACATTGTTAATAGTGCTGAGCCATAAGCTTGTTTCTGAACTTCCTGGCAGCCAAAGGAAAAAGAGAAATACCCATGATTAATTATGTGATTCTCATTACCTATGAGATGATACATATCCGTTCCTCAAGGGAAGAAAGATTTTCATGGCTGTTAGTTGTAGTATTTTTCATGTAGAACTTCAGCAGGAGGGCTCAGGGGATAGAGGGGCATTCAGTGTTAGGGACGTGGATGCAATAGAGGATTTGATAAAATAGCTTCTTTTAGGGTCCACTAACTAGAAGCTGAGAAACTAATACAAACGTCTAATTTAATGAAAATTATTTGGGATAATCCATGATGAAACCTGCTTCTAATCTATCAGAAAATTTGCAAAAGCTAGAGAAATAGACATTGTGATCTTTACAAAATCTATGGCAATAGGTAGATCTCATTGTCTTCACATGGTTTTAAATGTTTCTTATGGTTAGGCACTTGGTTACTGATGTGTTTTAAGAAGTGATAATTGCTTAAAGGAGGCTACCTTGGTGGCTCAGATGGTAAAGAAACTGCCAGCGTGCAGGAGACCTGGGTTTGATCCCTGGATCAGGAAGATCCCCTGGAGAAGGGAATGGCTACCCACTCCAGTATTCTTGACTGGAGAATTCCATGGACAAAGTGCTTAAGCACTGAATCATTGTACTTCACAGGGTAAACAAGCAGACTCTGCCTCTCAAGGTGGAAACTGTGGCTCCTTAACATGACTGTTGCCAGGATGTAGGGAAAACAGGTATTTGCCCTTGTGATTATTTTTTAAGTATTTTAAAAAATTCTCAAGTCTCCCCCCAGTTGCTTGAAGATTCTTTTAGCAGTGGATCATGTCTATTGTTGGTTAAAGGGAACCAGAACTGAATGCAAAGCCTTCTGAGAGAGAGAGTGAGCACATGCTGATTTAATTCTCCTCCAAATAGAAATGATTGATATCAGATTCTTGTCTGAAAGCACTTTCCCCGAGTGGAAAGAACTCTGGGTTCTTCAGGGGAAGTGACGGTAGGTTCTGTCCAAGCCAGGTCACCTACAAAAGCCAGTGCCAGTGCCTCTTGGTAAGGTGTGTGTTGGCAGAACGCAGTCACCGCTGGCCTGGTGACCTTGCATTTGTCTCTCATCCAGACCCCTCGCTGAGAGAGAACTTTTCCACTTAAAATATTACATGCACACACTACTGTTGCTTAGGACTAAAAGGATTATTTAAACATGGGATAAAGTGGTAGGTGTGAAGGTGTGTATTTTGACAACAGTGGCTTCCTCTTGCAGATCAGATTTTCTTTTGACCCTGTTCATTCATTGCAGAAAGGTGTAGGCTGGTACCCATATCCTCACCTGGATACTTGGGATGGGGATTCGAGAAGTCTTCGCTCCTCATAGAAACCACATGGAGTGCAGTCCTGTTAACTTGAACAGTAAAATGCTGAACAGTGTAGCCTGATGTTCTCCTGTGAAGCATAACACTACGAAAAGAGAGTTTTGTTCTCCAAATACCAATTCCTGGCTATAGTCATTTTTTAATGTGTAACTTCAGATTTATTTCACCAGAGAACTGGGAGGTCCCAAGACAGTGACTAAGTGGGAATATGCAGCAATGACGAGTGAGAGCGCCGTTTCTAAGAATCTTGGTTATGTGGAAATCCCCCTTAGACTAATGATGGAAGAGAAAACATGTGGTGTGTGTTTGGTAGATCATTCCCCAACAGGATGTTTTATTTTTTGTGTTTAGTCTCTGTCCATAGTAACAATTATAACGAATGCATCAAAAATAAAGCCTGCAGACCTTGTGACCTGCCTTGGAATCAGCATGAATTAGTTTGGGGCAGGAAAATCCAGCTGCGTATTAGTTTTATTAGATGTTCCCGAACATTTTATTGCAATATTTTGGAAAAAACAGCCACAAACAAATCTTAAGTTTTCAATGTGTTTCCTATTCAATATGCATTTTGTTTTTGAAGAATAATTACATTGGATGTTTATAATTCCTTTCTCCTTGATTCATTAAAATGCTGTCTTTGGGGAGAGCAGTTTCAACACAGGAGGATCATTCCTTTTCCCAACAACCTGTTCCTAGAAAGGGGAATATATTGTTAGTCCCCCCTGCTACTCCTCCAAATGTTCTCCAAACTGAAGGAAAAAAAAAAAAAGCTTTTAAAAGTTCAGACTATTACTTTTCACTTGGTTCTAATGATATTGCTTGAGATTTTTTTCCCCCCTATTCTGATGATCAAAATTGCTACTTTTAATTACATGACTAAGAAGAGCTGAGCACCGTGTAGGGCTTTTCACCTTACTCAGTCCTCTTTTTTTAGGGCTTCCCAAGATGGACTTCCCTGATAGCTCAGCTGGTAAAGAATCTGTCTGTGGTGCAGGAGACCTGGGTTCTATCCCAGGGCTGGGAAGATCCACTGGAGAGGGGATAGGCTCCCTACTCTAGTATTCTTGGGCTTCCCTTGTGGCTCAGCTGGTAAAGAATCCACCCACAATGCTGGAGACCTGGGTTCTATCACAGGGCTGGGAAGATCCGCTGGAGAGGGGATAGGCTCCCTACTCTAGTATTCTTGGGCTTCCCTTGTGGCTCAGCTGGTAAAGAATCCACCCACAATGCTGGAGACCTGGGTTCTATCCCGCGGCTGGGAAGATCCACTGGAGAGGGGACAGGCTCCCTACTCCAGTATTCTTGGGCTTCCCTTGTGGCTCAGCTGGTAAAGAATCTGCCCACAATGCCGGAGACCTGGGTTCTATCCCAGGGCTGGGAAGATCCACTGGAGAAGGGAAAGGCTACCCACTCCAGTATTTTGGCCTGGAGAATTCCAAAGACTACAGTCCATGAGGTTGCAAAGAGTCAGACACGACTGAGCAACTTTCACTTCACTCAGGTGGCGCTAGTGGTAAAGAAACCGCCTGCCAAAGCAGGAGACTTAAGAGATGCGGGTTTGATCCCTGGGAAGGGCAGGTACCCTGGAGGAGGGCATGACAATCCACTCCAGTACTCTTGCCTGCAGAATCCCCATGGACAGAGGAGCCTGGTGGGCTACAGTCCATAGCGTCGCAAAGAATCAGACATGACTAAGTGGCTTAGCATGCACAAATCCTCTTTTTTATCAATGAGGAAACTGAGGCTCAGAGAACTTGAGCATATTGCACAGGTGACGTGACTACTAATGGCAGAACATAACCATTCCTCCCTCAACATTTGATAAATATGTATTTAAGTACCTACTTTGTGCCAGATGCCTTTTTAGTGGCACAGGATATATCGGTGAATGAATCATCTAAACCCTACCCCTCCACCCTGCAACTACATTCTAGTTGATGGAGACAGAGAATTCAAACATAAATCAGAAAAAGGTATAGTGTGCCAGCTGGTGAGAAGTGGATAAAAATTAAGAAAGGAGATGGGGTGGGGAGTCAGGAGCAGTTGGGGTTTTAAGAAGATGTCCACAAACACCTTCCTGAGAAAGTGACATTTAAACAGGTGAGAAGGAGGTGATGGAGTGGGGCAGGAAGATGTCTGGGGGAGGACTACTGAAGATGCAATGAAGGGAGTGAGGTGGAGAGTAGAAGGAGAGGGACTCAGGTAAAGGGCTGGGGATGAGGGCAGCTCATACAGGACAGTGGTTGTCAAACTTCAGCAGCATCACATTCACTCGGAAGACTGTTGTTAAAACACACATTGCTGGGCACATTGCCCCTAGAGTGTCTGATTCAGAATTTGCATTTCTAACAAGCTTCCATGTGCTGCTTCTGCTGCTGGTTCAGGGATCACACTTTGGGATGCACTAAGGCTATTTTCAGACTCTGGCTTTGACTCTCAATGCATGCATGCCATTGGCAGGGTTTGAGCACAGGAGAGACGGGATCTCGTGCACTGGAGGGTAGGCTGTAGGAGTCAAGGGCAGAAGAAGGGAAACCAATTAGAGCGCCACCATAGTAATCCAGATAAGAGATCATGGTGACAGCATTAAGCTGTGTTATCTCTATTCTGAGTTTACTTGAGCTTGACCTCTAAAGCAAAAGCATACTAAGCATTAGTTACACTTAACCTAAAATTCCTTTGGTTAAATCTCTAGCTAGTGTGAGTGTATGTATTCTTTTTCAAAGAACTGCTGGTTTAGAAGTATGGGAAAAAAGAAAATACGGGGAGTTCAGAGTTGAGATATTCTTTTAATAGGGCTGACAAGGATCTGCCCAGGAAGACGGGACTTTGTGGAATGACCCTGAGGAGGCAGCAAGGGTAATCAGCAAGACTAATCAGTCCAAGAAACTGGAGCGTTGACCTTCAGCTGACCCTCTCTATATAAGCTGATCCTTGATAGGAGAAGGAAATGGCAGCCCACTCCAGTATTCTTGCCTGGAGAATCCCATGGACAGAGGAGCCTGGTAAGCTACAGTCCACGGGGTTGCAAAGAGTCGGACAAGACTGAGCGACTTCACTTTCACTTTGGTAGGAGTAGAGAGGTGAAAGTTCCTAGCATTACTAGAAATATCTGTAGCGCATACACTGTTTCCTTGCACGGGTGCATGTGTGCTCAGCGGCTCAGTCATGTCTGACTCTGCAACCCCCTGGACTGTAGCCCACCAGACCCCTCTGTCCATGTGATTTCCCGGGCAGAATACTGGAGTGGGTTACTGTTTCCTTCTCCAGGGGATCTTCCCAAACCAGGGTTTGAACTTGCATCTCTTGCATCTCCTGCACTGACAGGCGGATTCGTTACCACTGAGTCACCTGGGAAGCCTTAGTACTTCCTGAAACACTCAAATCTGTGAGGAGCTGAAACATGGCGTGACCTTTGCTTCCTTCCTGATAGGAAGGAAAGAAGAGGGAAGCTATGAGGCAAAAGTTGATCTTGGAGTCACCAGTCTCCAGTGAATAACTGCATCTTTCTCCAGGTCTCTTAATCTCATCTGAAAATTGGAATAACAATAGTGTTTGTGTCACAGCAGGGGGTCAGATGAGGCTACTTGTCAAACGTTTGTTGTAGCCATCATGACTGTCACAATGAAATTTAAGTAGATTTCTTGGCTTTTCAAGTCTGACACTTCCTGGTCCCTTATCCGAATTCCTACCACACACACAAAATAACAGAGTGTGTTGTTAGGGCAGAGGTGAAATGGTGGAAATGGCGTGTATGTCAACGTGCATGCTGGGCATGGGAGAGGGAGGAGCTGTAACCCCTTGGAAGGAGGGAAGAGGGGAGCAGGCAGGTAGAAAATGGAGATAAGGTGGAGAACCAGAGGAGAGAGACTGAGATGGAGAGCCGAGACCACATGAAAAGGGGAAGGAGAGCATGATGAAGAGTGGCCACTTGGGAAGAATGAGAAGTTCCTGGATTTGGATATCAGGGCAGAGAATAAAGGGCCGAGGAGCTGTTGGGGCAGAAGGTAGCTTCATGGCCCCACAGGCCGAGTGCACCTTACCAAGCGGCCATTACTCACAGGATGGCCATTGCTGGCCCTGCAGAAAAGTCTCTGCACTTTTGACGGGCAGCAGAAAACAAGAGAAATATCAGAGAAATCACAAGTTACATTTCAGAGACTCTACTTAGCAGCAGTGTCTGTGACAAGCAGACTCATGAAATCTGATATCCATGCAAACCTTTTAAGCAGATAATCTGAGAACCCAGACAGTTGTTTTAAGTCCCCATGGAAGCATTTGAGAATTCTTTCTGTACATCCTGGGGCCAAACCCGGTGTGACCTGCTCCTCCATTGACATGGAAGCAAAAAGGACAGCCATCATCTCTTCAGTACCCACCCTCTTATTTTATCCTCTGATGGACAGAATTAGTTCCATTTAGCAGATGCAGACTCTGAGGCTCAGACTGTAAACAGCTATGGCTGGATTTCAAACCTGGCGGCTGGCTCTAAAGGACCGTCTTTCTGTTATCAAGACACTGTCTCCTGAATGTTTTCAGGGACTCACTAGTCGGCCTCTTGTGTGGCTCTCTGCCTGCATGCCTGTCTTTTGGCCATTCCATCTCTCACCCGCAAACCCCAGAATCGTTCTTAGATCAGGATTCGGTGAAGAGTTCTGTAGGAGTTGGTGTAGAGTTTTTCTGGTTTCTTGGCTGTTGCTTCTAGAATGCTTTCTCACACCCACGTCTTACCATTATTGATTTACAAGTTCAGTTTAGTTGCTCAGTTGTATCCGACTCTTTGCAACCCCATGAACACCAGACTTCCCTGACCGTCATTGATTTATGAGGTTACCCACAAAATGATGTTGGCCGCAAATCACCTAGTTCATGCAGGGTCTTTACTAGTACTGTCCCACCCCCACTCACACACATGCAGTGCCCACTTTCTGGCCTGGGAGTCCTGGATGAGTTGTTCCATCACATCAGGGTTTCCTGTTCTGCCACATCCAGGGATGCACAGCCACGCACTGGCTGTCCTGCACACTGAAGAATGCAAAACTCTCAGGATATAAGAAGAGTCACCCTGTGCCAAAGTTTGGGACCTACTCTGCTCAGTAATGTCTTTTGCAGGGTCATCCATTTTTTGATCCATCTTGCCCTCCTCTACTACATCTAACACAGTATTGTGCATGTAGAAGGGGTTCAGAAAGCCTTGGGTTGGTTAATGGAGAGTAGATTACTCATTTCAACCTAAAGCAGTGTCTTGAGGGAAAAAAATCCCATGGTATGGCATGAATATGGAAGGATTTAGGCCTTCTACAGGAACCATACCACAATCAACACCAGAAAACGTGATTTCTTAAAAACTGTAATGAAATCCAGTCACCTGGATGAGTGTGCCGAATGATCAAGAGAATCAGCCAATAATCTCTAAAGAATCATTTCCAGGATCCATATATGATCATGTTTCCTTGTTGTGTTTTCCCCAGCACAAGGAAGCTGGCAATTGAGTCACCTGTGTGTGATAGCGAAACTTTCATGAACCTTTAGCAGATCCATTTATAGGCATCTTTTAAAGACTCCAGATTTTCCTGGGCCTTTTGTGGTGATAACTGATGCATCTGAAGTAGAACTGGGAGCTATTCTTTGTCAAGAGATAGAAAATATAGGCAGTCTTGTCTTCCTTATAAATGTAAGTTGTTGTTGTTATTATTATTATTATGTCAGCGGTAAACTGCTCCCGGGAGAACTGAGACACAGCATCGCAGAGAGAGTGCGCCTGGCTGTGAAAATGGGCAGTAGGAGTATGATGATATTATCCTGTGGTAATGAATTTACCTTTATGACAGATCATTATCCCCTTCTGTAGCTGAACCGGATGAAGGACAAGTCTAGCAGAATAACCCGGTGGTGCTTGGGATTTATTGGCTTTAAATTTTTAAACTGGAAAAATGCAGTTACAGCCAGGTTATCTCTATATGAATGTTGCAGAGGGGGACAGAGATGAAAGAAGTCAAATTTTCTTTCTGGTAATGGTAGAAAGCAGGTGGTCATGACAGGCTTTAGCTAAACAATGAGTGCCGTTCCTCATATGCTTTGTCATTTTAGTGCTTGAGTCAGGGGATGAAATGAATGGTAAAAATTCCATAGGACATCATCATCTTTATTGATAATAAAAGCGACTTAAGGTTTCACTGAGTGTTACGCTATAGGAAAGAGCAAAGATTTGTATTTTACATGAGTGAGATGAGATTTCCCTCCCAGGTGTGTGTCATTCGAGTTCGTGATTTTAAGGCTTCATGTAAACATGGGACTGTCTTATGTTAGTGACTGTGGGAGATGGTAGATTATAGTTTTGCATAGCGGTGAGCTGGGGTATGATGAGGTAGGTATCTTCATGGGGAGAGGATGGGTTTGGAATCATGAAGGTTGACATCATGGCTTTGTCTTTTACTTATCCTATGACCCCAAGCAAGTCACTTAAGCTGTCTTAGTTTTCTGTTTGGAAGCAACGAAGTCAGCACCTGACTCTCAAATTATTTTTATGCTTTAGAGTCAAGTACCTAGTAAGTCTTCAATACGTGATCATTGTTGGTGTTCCTGCTGTTGTTATTGTTGTGATTGTCTTGATTCAGGAGCCCTGGTCATGACACTCTGTGCTGCATTTTAAGTAGGGCCCACGCCTAATGATGGTGAATGACTGAGAAGCAATGCTGATGTAAAGCTCCTCAAACCCTGCATTTCTACAGGAGTTGTGAGAAATCTATCCTGCGCTTTAGTAATCTATACTACAGGGCCTGACTCTTAAACTGCTTTCCATTTGATTGATCACCAGAAGAGAGACCAAGTGTTCATTCTCCCTTTGTGAATACCTTGTAGAGTGTCCCCATCTTTTTCCTCTTTCCTCTGATTTTCCTTACAAGGCCTTTTCTGCTTTCATCTGAATTTCTGACACTCTGTACATTATGATACTCATGTGGAAGCCAGGACCAGGCAGTCCATATAGAGGGGCTCCATCAGACTTGAATGTGAAGAGATGGTTAATTTCTTTTCCCTAGATTCACTTCTATCAATCTCAGAATCTTGAACTCTTTCTTCAATATCAATGCCCTTTATCTTCTGTTTTGGGCAAAATGTGATTGTGCCCCCACCACACCCTCCCCCGAAAGCCCTCTGACCCACAAATCTGTACATGATTCTTCCTTAACTTAAAATTTTCCATGTTTCTGGGCATGTTCACTTTATGTCTTCCTGTTTTTTGTTTTGATTTGTTTTGTTTTGAAATCTTGTTATCAATAGTGAGAGGGAAAGACAGGAAAATTCACATGGAAGTGTATGTATGTAATACCATGGGTCCAGATTTTCCTCAATTCAAGGAGTAAAAGAAAACCTCAAAGGCATAAGAAAGTGAGTGAATACTTCCTTCTTTCTGTTTCTTAGAATGATTGCATGGATAGAAGCAGTTGCTTCTTTTTTCACTTTTTATTACAATGAGATTCTGCTTTTAAGTCCATTTGCTTTGGGCACAGAGAAATGCCTAGAGTTTTCCTGTAACAGAGATGTTTTACAAAATAAGATCACACTGGAGTTGTTCACTCAAGGTGTGTCTCAGGTGAAATGTTAATCCATTCAGTACTTCTTTGTGTTTTGGAAATCTCTTTAGTGTGCTGGGCTGGTGGCCGTATTTTCTGGTAATATAGGCTTGGTATCAGACTTTAGCAAGTCAGATTTTAACAGGTATGAGACCGTGGGGCTGAAGTAGGGAGAAGATCACTAGAAGTGGAAGGGCTCAACCTCTTTCCACTTAGATCTGCCATTCACCTTCTCTTTGATTGTATGACTGCAAGCTTCATATGCTTCAAGAGCTTTTCAGTACTTTAATCAACTCTATAGTAGAGGCTTTCCTTCTTGTCAAAATGCCCAGAGAGGAAGCATCTTACTGCCTTTCAGGGTATGGGGAGTAATGAAAGAGGGAATTCAGTTCAGTTCAGTTCAGTTGCTCAGTCGTGTCTGACTCTTTGTGACCCCATGAACCGCAGCACGCCAGGCCTCCCTGTCCATCACCAACTCCTGGAGTCCACCCAAACCCATGTCCATCGAGTCGGTGATGCCATCCAACCATCTCATCCTCTGTCTTCCCCTTCTCCTCCTGCCCTCAATCTTTCCCAGCATCAGGGTCTTTTCAAATGAGTCATCTCTCCACATCAGGTGGCCAAAGTATTGGAGTTTGAGCTTCAACATCAGTCCTACCAATGAACACCCAGGACTGATCTCCTTTAGGATGGACTGGTTAGATCTCCTTGCAGTCCAAGGGACTCTCAAGAGTCTTCTCCAACACCACAATTCAAAAGCATCAATTCTTCGGCACTCAGCTTTCTTTATAGTCCAACTCTCACATCCAAACATGACCAGTGTAAAAATCATAGCCTTGACTAGATGGACCTTTGTTGGCAAAGTAATGTCTCTGCTTTTTAATATGCTGTCTAGGTTGGTCATAATTTTCCTTCCAAGGAGTAAGCATCTTTTAATTTCATGGCTGCAGTCACCATCTGCAGTGATTTGGGGGCCCCAAAAAATAAAGTCAGCCATTGTTTCCACTGTTTCCCCTCTATTTCCCATGAAGTGATGGAACCACATGCCATGATCTTAGTTTTCTGAATGCTGAGCTTTAAGCCAACTTTTTCCCTCTCCTCTTGCACTTTCATCAAGAGGCTTTTTAGTTCTTCTTCACTTTTTGGCATAAGGGTGGTGTCATCTGCATTTCTGAGGTTATTGATATTTCTCCTGGCAATCTTGATTCCAGCGTGTGCTTCTTCCAGCCCAGCATTTCTCATGGTGTGCTCTGCATATAAGTTAAATAAGCAGGGTGACAATATACAGCCTTGACGTACTCCTTTTCCTGTTTGGAACCAGTCTGATGTTCCCTGTCCAGTTCTAACTGTTGCTTCCTGACGTGCATGTAGGTTTCTCAAGAGGCAGGTCAGATGGTCTGGTATTCCCATCTCTTTCAGAATTTTCCACAGCTTATTGTGATCCACACAGTCAAAGGCTCTGGCATAGTCAATAATGCAGAAATAGATGTTTTTCTGGAACTCTCTTGCTTTTCAATGATCCAGCAGTTGTTGGCAATTTGATCTCTGGTTCCTCTGCCTTTTCTAACAACTGGCTTGAACATAGGGATGCTAAATATCTTATAATGCTCTGGATAGTTCCGTCTAATGAAGAACTAATTTTCCTAAAATGCCAGTAAAGTCCTTATTAAGAAAGGGCTTACCATACTGTTTGGTCATCCTTTTGGAAGTGCCTTTGAAATATTAGGTGACTAATAAAGCATCAACTATATATAGCATCAGCTAGGCTTCCCTGGTGGCTCAGCAGTAAAGAATCTGCCTGCCAATGCAGGAGATGCAGGTTTGATCCCTGGGTCATGAAGATTTCTTGGAGAAGGTAATGGCAACCCACTCCAGTATTCTTGCCTGGGAAATCCCATGGACATAGCGTCAGCTGAATATTAGGGAATGGTGCCCACTACATTGGTCTCCCGTGTCAACAGGTACTGTGCTGGGGTCTATGCATTATTTCATTTAGTCCTCACTCCAGCAATAGGAGGGCTTCCCTGTTGATTCAGGGGTAAAGAACTCGCTGGCAGTGGAGATGTGGCAGGAGCTGTGGGTTCGATTCCTGGGTCAGGAAGATCCCCTGGAAAAGGAAATGGCAACCCACCCCAGTATTCTTGCCTGGAAACTCCCATGGACAGCCCATGGGGTTGCAAAAGAGTTGGATACAAGTTAGAGACTAAACAACAACAGCACGCAATAGAATAAGAAACAGGCTCAAGGTGGTGCGTCCACTTCCCTAAGTGGAGAAAGACTGGGATCTGAGCACGTCTGCCCAGCAGCAAGACAGGCTCTGTCCTGTGCTGCCTGCCTCTCAGATGAATCTTTTCCTCCAGTGGGGAATAGAGGTGGCCCACTTCTGTCTAGAACTTGACTGCCATCAAGGCGTGGAGAGCCATATGTTACCCATTCTTTGCAGTAACACCTGCATTCTTTGTAGCCCCGGCAGCCCAATAAATATCTGATAATGATAATCCTGGCTGTATAGACCTGTGGGCATACAGTTGCAGGACACCTGTGGGTACACAATTGGCCTGTGCTTTGACTATTAGGAAACAGAGTTCACTGAGATGAACCATGGCCAAGCAAGAAATTTATAATCTCCCTCATCTTTTGTCTGTATCAGATCTGTGTAAATGCAGTGTTTCTGTTCCTTAATGGGCTCTCAGGTGAAAATATAGGTATCACCATTGCTCCAAGGTTGTTCTTTATTAGAACTCTTTATTACCTAACTTGATTTTTATTACCTAAAATTTTGGTTCTTGGTGGCATTCTGTAATTCACTGCTGGTCCTCCTCCCCAACATTTTGACTTGAAAAAATTTTCAAATTGGAATTTCTTTACAATAAAGTTTATTCAAAATCTCAATTGATAGAAGGGGAAAAAAAACCTTGTAACTTTTCAAATATTTCTCTCCCCCATGTGACAGCTGGAGAAGGCAATGGCACCCCACTGCAGTACTCTTGCCTGGAAAATCCCACAGACAGAGGAGCCTGGTGGGCTGCAGTCATGGGGTCGCTAGGAGTCGGACACGACTGAGTGACTTCACTTTGACTTTTCACTTTCATGCATTAGAGAAGGAAATGGCAACCCACTCCAGTGTTCTTGCCTGGAGAATCCCAGAGATGGGGGAGCCTGGTGGGCTGCTGTCTCTGGGGTCGCACAGAGTCGGACACGACTGAAGCGACTTAGCAGCAGCAGCAGCAGCAGCAGCATGTGACAGCTAGGGCTTCCCAGGTGGTGCTAGTCATAAAGAACCCGCCTGCCAATGCAGTAGACTTAGGAGATGCAGCCTTGATCCCTGGGTCAGGAAGATCTCCTGGAGAAGAAAATGGTAATCCAGTCTTCTTGCCTGGAGGATCACATGAACAGAGGAGCCTGGTGGGCTCCAGTTCATAGGGTTGCAAAAAGTCAGACACGACTGATGTGACTTCACACAAACATGTGACCGCTAACTCATAGCTTTCACTGTGAAGCTGGTGTGGCTTTAAATTTTCACATATGCACAAAAATACAGTAAATTAAGTAGTAGTCAAGGATGGATCAAAATCATATTTATGGGGAAGAGGTTGGAGGGAAGTGGTGTTAAGGGATCCAAAGTGTTTTGAGAGCTCGTGGTTTTAGTGGTACTGATATGGAAGAAATAAACTTCCCACAGGGCTGTTTGGTGAAGGACACTTCCTTTTGACTGTGAAGCTGGAGTTTCAGTTTTGGTTAGCATCCACTGAGCCCATCATCTAGTGGGAAGAAAATCTAGTGTAGTTAGACCTGCAGGTCAGATGTGTGTATGTAGACAGTGGTGGCGGTGATGGCTCTCACAATCATGTTGTCCTCTGCCAACCCCTTTGTCAGTGCCTGGGCCTGTGGAACAGATATTGTTATCTGTGCAATTACAGAGCCATGGGTGAGAGTGTGGGTTCTTTAATTAGACTGCTTGAGTGGAAATCTCAACTCTGTCAATTACTATCTGTGTGACTTTGGGCTTAGTTGTGCCTCTGTTTGCTTCATCTATAAAAATGAGGACAGAAGAGTAGCTGCCTCATAGCACTTGGAAGATTATAAGAAAATAATACACGGAAAGCTGAGATGAATAGCCGGCACATAGCGAGCCCTCAGTAGCATTCGCTAGCTTCACTCCAGGGTTACTTTTCTACCCACAAAGAATCGGTGCGAGTCTCCCCCACTTCACAGTGCTCACCCTGCTGGTCTTGGGGGACAGTGCAGACCATCACTGCCCTTCCAGGAAGCTTTCTTTAACACTCTCAGACTAGTCTAGGGCCGCTCTCTCTGCTCTCAGGGTCTGCTTTCTACTACCAGGGCCTTTATCAGATTGTACTATAACTGTCCTGATATTGGCCTGCTTCCCTGACTAGACTGCAGGTACCTGAAGGTTCAAGATGTACATCCCAATGCCTATCAGAGTGCCCGGAACAAATATGTTCGACAAATATTGTCTGAATAAATTAATGGAAGTTTAATTGGCTTATTCAAGGTCACAAAGCTGGTAACTGAGAACCACGTCTTACAAAAATAAACTACACATTGTTGTTGTTGTTGTTGTTTAGTTGCTAAGTCATGCTCAACTCTTTTGCGACCCCATGGACTGCAGCCCGTGGACTGTACCCCATGTAGCCATGGTTGTCTGTGGAGCCCTTACAAACAGCTGAGAAAAAAAGAGACACTAAAGGCAACGAAGAAAAAGAAAGACATACCCATTTGAATGCAGAGTTCCAAAGAATAGCAAGGGGAGATAAGAAAGCCCTCATCAGTGATCGGTGCAAAGAAATAGAGGAAAGCAGTAGAATGGGAAAGACTAGAGATCTCATCAAGAAAATTAGAGATACCAAGGGAACATTTCATGCAAAGATGGGCACAATAAAGGAAGGACAGAAATGGTATGCACCTAACAGAAGCAGAAGATATTAAGAAGAGGTGGCAACAATACGCAGAAGAACTGTATAAAAAAGATCTTCATGACCCAGATAACCATGATGGTGTGATTACTCACCTAGAGCCAGATATCCTGAAATGTGAAGTCAAGCGGGCCTTAGAAAGTATCACTATGAACAAAGCTAGTGGAGGTGATGGAATTCCAGTTGAGCTATTTCAAATCCTAAAAGACAATGCTGTAAAAGTGCTGCACTTAATGTGCCAGCAAATTTGGAAAACTCAGTAGTGGCCACAGGACTGGAAAAGGTCAGTTTTCATTCCAATGCCAAAGAAAAGCAATGCCAAGGAATGCTCAAAACTACTGCACAATTGCATTCATCTCACACGCTAGCAAAGTAATGCTCAAGATTCTCCAAGCTAGGCTTCAACAGTATGTGAACCATGAACTTCCAGATATTCAAGATGGAATTGGTAAAGACAGAGGAACCAGAGATCAAATTGCCAACTTCTGTTGGATCATCAAAAAAGCAAGAAAGTTCCAGAAAAACAGGAACTTCTGTTCTATTGATTATGCCAAAGTCTTACTGTGTAGATCACAATAAACTGTGAAAAATCCTTCAAGAGATGGGAATACCTGCCTCCTGAGAAATCTGTATGCAGGTCAAGAAGCAACAGTTAGAAACAGACATGGAACAACAGACTGGTTCCAAATTGGGGAAGGAGTACATCAAGGCTGTATATTGTCACCCTGCTTATTTAACTTATATGCAGAGCACATCATGTGAAATGCTGGGCTGGATGAAGCACAAGCTGGAATCAAGATTGCTGAGAGAAATATCAATAACCTTAGATATGCAGATGACACCACCCTTATGGCAGAAAGCAAAGAGGAACTAAAGAGCGTCTGATGAAAGTAAAAAGGAGAGTGAAACAGCTGGCTTAAAACTCAACATTCAAAAAATGAAGATCATGGCATCTGGTCCCATCACTTCATGGGAAATAGATGGGGAAACAGTGGAAACAGTGTCAGACTTCGTTTTTTTGGGCTCCGAAATCACTGCAGATGGTGATTGCAGCCATGAAATTAAAAGACGCTTGCTTGCTCCTTGGAAGAAAAGCTATGACCAACCTAGATAGCCTATTAAAAAGCAGAGGCATTACTTTGTCAACAAAGGTCTGTCTAGTCAAAGCTATGGTTTTTTCAGTAGTCATGTATGGATGTGAGAGTTGGACTATAAAGAAAGCTGAGTGCCGAAGAATTGATGCTTTTGAACTGTGGTGTTGGAGAAGACTCTTGAGAGTCCCTTGGCTTGCAAGGAGATCCAACCAGTCAATCCTAAAGGAAATCAGTCTTGAATATTCATTAGAAGGATTGATGCAGAAGCTGAAACTAATACTTTGGCCACCTGATGTAAAGAACTGACTCATTGGAAAAGATCCTGATACTGGGAAAGGTAGAAGGTGGGAGGAGAAGGGGACAACAGAGGATGAGATGGTTGGATGGCATCACTGACTTGATGGACGTGAGTTTGAGCAAGCTCTTGAAGTTGGTAATACAGGGAAGCCTGGCATGCTGCAGTCCATGGGGTTGCAAAGAGTCGGACACAACTGAGCAACTAAACTGAACTGAACTGAACTAGACTGTAGCCCACTAGCCCAGCAGGCTCCTCTGTCCATGGGATTTTCTAAACAAAAACACTGGAGTGGGTTGCCATTTCCTTCCCCAGGGGATCTTCCTGACCCATGGATTAAACCTGCACGTCCTACATTGGCAGGCAATTCTTTACCAGTGAACTACCATTAAACTATGGATAACATTCCCCTAATAATAATAATACATTAAATTATTATTTAAGACTGACCATTACTTAGAGGATGTTGTCCAAACTGAAAACTCTCCAAATTTTGGCCCTATCATCCTTGCAAACCTCTATCTAGCAGTAATACTTGCTATCTCCCCTGCTCCCAACATACACACTTGGCTTCCTAGCCATAGGCTTATCCTTGGTCCCATTAAGTTTGATCACTTACGCTTCCATTGTTTTCTGACAGTTGTCATTATTTATTGAGTGTGCAATATAGAGAGGGCCGTGATGCTCTGAGGACACAGATGAAATCAAAAGGTGATAACATTTGAATTGGGTCTTGCTGGCATGAATCCAGTTTTCTTACTACTTCTTCTTCGAAAAGTGTTTTTGCTAAACAGAGGGGACATCCCTGTTGGTTAATATCTGATCCAAGTCTATCATCTATACTTAGCTCATAGATTGAGCTAGATTGCTGAGGAATGTACCAGGCTGTAGAGAAAACTTTAGGTTTAGAATTAAAGCACCTTAAAAAAAGAAACAAAGAAAAACTCCATTTAACTTCTCCCTCTCTCTTTTGATAGTAGTTGGAACTTCAGAAATTGGCCTGTTGAGCTTACTGATGTAGTTGGTTTGGTGTTAGCGATAGGGACTTGGGGGGTTTTGGCTCTGTGTCTCTTTTACTTCACCTACATTCTTTCTCTGAGAGCTGAAAATAGAAAAAAATGTTTATTTTCAAGCATTATATGTTATTTCATATTTCTGTAGAGTCTGTGGACTTCAGATACAAAGATGCTGTCAAGAACAAACAAAATAGTATTTGTGGGGTTCCATATTCAAAAGCAAAGACATTGCTTTGCTGACTAAGGTCCGTCTAGTCAAGGCTATGGTTTTTCCTGTGGTCATGTATGGATGTGAGAGTTGGACTGTGAAGAAGGCTGAGCACCGAAGAATTGATGCTTTTGAACTGTGGTATTGGAGAAGACTCTTGAGAGTCCCTTGGATTGCAAGGAGATCTAACCAGTCCATTCTGAAGGAGATCAGCCCTGGGATTTCTTTGGGAGGAATGATGCTAAAGCTGAAACTCCAGTACTTTGGCCACCTCATGAGAAGAGTTGACTCATTGGAAAAGACTGATGCTGGGAGGGATTGGGGGCAGGAGGAGAAGGGGACGACAGAGGATGAGATGGCTGGATGGCATCACTGACTCAATGGACGTGAGTGAACTCCGGGAGATGGTGATGGACAGGGAGGCCTGGCGTGCTGCGATTCATGGGGTTGCAAAGAGTCAGACATGACTGAGCGACTGAACTGAACTCAACTGGGAGTTTATTAACAGTAAACGTATCTTCTCGGCAATAAGAGATCAGAGAGGCTGGGCCAACATGTTCACATACACATAAAGACCAATGAACCAATATTTGAAATTAAGATCTTCCAGAAAAGGCAAATTGTGTTTTGTAATTATGAACCATGTATATGAGAGTCCCCCAAGCAAAACAAAACCTTGTCATTTTGAAATGCTAACTGCTTTCTACAGTTAAATTTAAAAGTTTTAACTTTTAGTTTAAAGTTAAAAATGTCAAATTTTAGCTGTATTATCTGGAGTAGATACTAGGGTAAGGGTGAGGGGTAGAGGGCATGACTGAGGAAGAAGTGAAATCTCAAAAGAATTGTAAGAATAATTCCCTGACTTAGAAGAGTTTGCTTCATATTGACTCTATTGACTTATTGACTCTATTCTAACTATAGAATCAATAAGTCAGTTCAGTAGTAGGCAAAATTACCTGGTATCGAAATTACCTAATGAGAATTGTAAGACAGTGTTTATACACTAGAGCGAGTTTTTCACCAAAGGACTAAATGACCCCTCCCCGCCTTAAGTGCAAGTGGATGTCACTCACTTTGCCATCCCGTCGACTATACAGTCCATGAATTTTCCAGGCCAGAATACTGGAGTGGGTAGCCTTTCCCTTCTCCAAGGGATCTTCCCAACCCAAGGATCAAACCCAGGTCTCGCGCATTGCAGGCAGATTCTTTACCAGCTGAGCCACAAGGGAAGCTCAAGAATACTGGAGTGGGTAGCCATTCCCTTCTCCAGGGGATCTTCCTGACCCAGGAATTGAACCGGGGTCTCCTACATTGCAGGTGGATTCTTTACCAACTGAGCTATTAGGGAAGCCTTTCCCCTACACCTTGCTGCTGCTGCTGCTGCTGCTGCTAAGTCGCTTCAGTCATGTCCGACTCTGTGCGACCCCATAGACGGCAGCCCACCAGGCTCCCCCGTCCCTGGGATTCTCCAAGCAAGAACACTGGCGAGGGTTGCCATTTCCTTCTCCAATGCATGAAAGTGAAAAGTGAAAGTGAAGTCGCTCAGTCGTGTCCGACTCTGTGCGACCCCATAGACTGCAGCCTACCAGGCTCCTCCGTCCATGGGATTTTCCAGGCAAGAGTACTGGAGTGGGATGCCATTGCCTTCTCCGCCCTCACCTTGGGGGGCAGTTAAAAATGTGTGAGGGCAGTTTTGGTTGTCACAAAGAGGGGGTGTTGTTGGCATTCAGTGATGGAGGTCAGGGATGCTAAGTGTCCTATAGCATACAGGGTAGTTTTGAACACTGGAAGGAATCCCTCTCAAAATGCTGATAACCCTGCCAAGAAACATTGCAGAAATTCTAAAAAGTCAGTGCTCCAGCTTAGGTAAAGCCAGGTCTGAGACTTACTGGTTCACTCTGCAAGTCATGCAAATATTCTGTTCCCTAAAATCAAGGAAATGGCCTGAATCATAAAGGGCTTCACTGATCAAAGTCAATAGAGGGAAACATGTCCTTCATTCTTCTGCCTAAAAGGGCAAATTCTTTTAGCATTGATTTAAAGCTATAAGGAGTCAAGACTCTCTTTATTGATGCTTTCTCTCTGTCCATGGTGAAGTAAGGAGCTCAAGTGTGGAGTCTGGATTCTGAGTAGTTCATTTCAAAAAGGTATTTCTTCATTCAGTGTTAATATTCCTTTTATTTTTTTTTTGTAGACATTTTTATAGTATCCTAAGTATTTTAACATCTTAAAAAGTTTAAATACATTGTTCATCTGAAAAATACTGAAAAACAAAATTAGATTTCTAAATACCTGTTTTCTAGAACATGCAGCTTGCACTTAGTTACCAGTAAGAATTTTCAGCAAATCGAATTCTTTAAAAAAATAAAATGTAACTGGCAAAATAAGTATGCTGTTATTTTCTAAATACTCCTAAATATGCTTTATTGAAAAATTAGGTTAAATTGTCTGAGGGTCCTTTTCTTGGTTGAGTATCTATAGTTATCACCCCTAAAATAGGAAACCAAAATTTTTATTTCCATACCTACGATAATGCTTGACCCAGGTAGATAGTTAATGTGCATTTAAAAAATAAATCTGTATTTAAAATTATTTTAGGAATTGTAACTAATTATATTTTTACAAACACTCTGAATAAATATAGTTATTAGTAAATATAGGAATCAGATTACTAAAATATATGCTCAATTTATTTCAAACAATTTGGAGACTAAGTACTGTTTTTATTTCACTTTACGAAAACCTAAGAAATACCAGAAGATTTGTTTTTAATGATAAGTTTTGTATTACTTGCTTTAGAAAATAATTTCACTTTTAATAAGAAATTCTTTGTAAATAAAATATCATTATTATATATACAACTTTTTTGTAGATACTACATTATTTGTTTTCTCACATCGAAAGATCATAGTTATTTCTACCTGTTTTTTTTTTAATTTTTCTATTGATTTAACATCTAAAACATAATTTATTATTATAATAATAGCTATCATTTTTTGAGCACATTCTATATGCTAGGTTCTTAGCCATGTATTTTTTATATTATTATTTTAAATGGGAATGATGTTTTTCTTCTTCATTCTTTTTTTTTAATATTATGAAAGTATGATAACACATTTTCAGGAGACTTAGAAGATACAGAACAAAGTTACATGTATTTCCACTATATGTTACAATTATTTTTTAAGTAGATAAATTAAAAGTTTTTAAATGGAGTTTCAATATCAAACTTTCAAAAATTAATAGAATGAATAGACAGAAAAGAAGGATATAGTAGACCTGAAAAGCACTATGAACCAATTCAGCATAATTAAGATTTATACAGTTTTCACACAACATCAGGATACAAATTCTATTCAAGTTGCCGTAGACTATAAACCAGGAGACATTGGAACATATCCAGGGACATAAAACAGAGTGCACAAATCTTGTGGTCCAAAGGTATTAAAATCATGTGGAGTCTGTACTGTTATCATTGTGGAATTATGTTAGAATTCAATATAAAAAGATATTGGAAAAAAAGCCACATATTTTCAAGTGCAACATGACACGTACCAAGGGAGATCTTTGCCTTTTGGCTAATTATTTTAAATACATTATCTCATTATTCCTAGCAACAAACTTAAGAGGTAGGTACAACCATTAGTGCCATTTATGGCTACAGAAACTGAGGCTTAAGACATTTGGGATTCTAATTTCTGCAGTATTTTCCCTACTACTATAAGATACATAAATAATACCTTGCAGATATAATTTTTGAAGGATAAGATAAGTGAACATGTTGCCATATTGATCTCTTTACAAGAGAAAAGACAAGTATATTGCATGTTCACCTTAATTTATACGAAGCCCAGAATGTTTTGTTTTTCTGATCACAAGTAACTGAAAACTATGAGACTGAGTATGTTTTATAATTTATTTTACATTAGATATATAACTTATTTAAATGCAGCAGTAAGTCTGAAGAAGTTTGATAAATGAGGCAGAATTAGCTTCCTTTTGAGTGAACTTCCAAAGCAATGGTAATAACTCGCTAAGAAGAATGGACACTGGCAGGTTTGAATCCTTGGTTGCAAGCTGACACTTTGAGGGAATGTTCTTAGCAAAACACTCACTTCAAGGGAAATTAGGTCAGGCTTCTGGAACATTTATCATGTGTACCTGTCACCAGTAAGACCCAGTCCTTAAAGTGAACTGCGATCGCAAGAAATGATCCCTCCTGCTCGGGGTTGCAGAGGACACTCTAAACCAATAGTTCTACAAATATGTGAGCTTGGCAGAAATTCCCATAAAACTGAAGCCAACGCCCATATAGTTGCTGTGGGAATTGAATTCCTTAATACTCTGTTTATAGAATTTTGAAACGGCAAATGGATTTGGTCTGTTCCAAAAAACAATTTGTCCCATGGCTTGTTTGTAATAACATCTAGAGTTGCTATAGAAGGATGTAGGCAGACAACCCCTGTCTGCTTTGGAAGTCAGTTTCACCAGCCTCTGCTTGTCTCATACCACACAGCCAGGTTGGTTTTTGCCCAACTCAGAGTACTATTTGCATAAAGGAAAGGCCACCTTCTACTGAAACTAAGGAGTTGCTCATTTGCTGCAGAAACTAGAGTAGTTAGCAAAATCCAGAGCCAGAGGAGTTAACAAAATCCAGAACAGTGGAAGGTAAGATAGAATGCATGGTAAAACCAAAACAACACAAATGAGTCATAACTCAGTGTCCTTTCAGTAATAGTGTGGCATCATTTGGGTAGTTTCAGAGCAGTGTCAGCAAGTATGGGGATCCCACATAGGAACTTGAGATTGCACCTGCATCAGTTTCTGTGCTAATTTTAACTCAATGAACATCATTCATTGGGGTCTTATGGATCAAAATGACCTCATTCACCAAGCAGTCTCCATATCTCTATATCTATTTGGTTAAGTTATATCTTATCTTTGACAGGAAGTAATTACTCATCTTTTTCATAAATTCTTGTTGAGTAAACATACCTAAAGATGTAACCAAAAATTGCTAATTTATATATGAACTTGGTTGAAGAAAAAGGTGATATTATTAAATGTTCTTGTAGGAATCTACCTTTTTATGCCGAGAAAATACAACAGAATAAATGGTTAAGAATAAATATTTCATTTCTGTGTTCCTTTGTCATATATATAGTGAGGACCCACCATATGCTAGTCACTGTATAAGTGGTAGAATTAAAGCGATGACAGATTACAGTTCCTGCTTTTATTAAACACTCATTTATGTATGTGTGTGTGTATGACAGATCCTTAGATAAAAAATAATGATACCCTGTGTAACATGCCAAATAGAGGTAATTTTAAAATGCAGGAGACAAACTCAAGAACTTAAATTTTATCTGTAAGAGGTAGCTTTTGAAACAAAGTTTTGTTTTTAACTGTATCCTTTAAAAAGATGGGGCTGTTATACATGAAAACCCAGAAGATTTGAGGGGCTAAAAGGGGAGAATGGGTTTGGAAGAAATCTACCAATGATTTCTTGCTGGAAGAATTAAAAAAAAAAAAGACAAAACCTTTCATTATCACACTCTATTAAGCCAGGACCAGGAAACAATTTCTAATCAGCACTCTGATCTGGGCAGAGATTGTGCAGCCTTTTGTACCAGGCCTCAGATCTGTGTTCTCCATTCACACATGCTCACTTCCAGCTGTTGTCATTGAAATCCCACATAATCTTTCAAGGTCAAAGGGCAGTCACCCATGGCTGCTGCAGTTAAAAGGTTATGCTGATTTCTGTTGTCAAATATTGGCCCTTTTCTCTTCCAATCACTCCCATTCTACTTTTTCTAACAAGAAAAATCCAGCCTAGAATTGTATTACATGACTTTAAAGTCTTAAAAGTGTTCCCCCATTGTGCTAACACGACATGGCCTGAACAGTCTAATTCATTCTGTTATATTTCACAAAGAATTTTCTGCTACTTCTAAAATACTCTGTGTTTGTGCTAAGCCAGCAAACTTCAAAGTCTAGTGGCCTGGACGATTTGTGGCGTGCCATAGTGTCTGCAGAATTGTGTACTATAGATCCTGTAATTTAATAAACACTGTGAATTATGGCATCAGTAACTAAGTAATTTCTGGGTGAGTAGGAATTGCACAAAGCAAATGACTTTAACAAAGATGGTTGCTGTTTGTATTTTGTGTTTCTAAACATTAACTTTATTTTATTATATATTTAGAAAATGACATCCACCTATTTGTAATTTTTTTGTAGTCTTAGACAAGTCATTGTAAGAATTCTTTTAAAATGTATTGCTTCAGTTCATCACTGATTTTCTTCTTGTGCTCCATGAACCGAAGTCAGTCTTGAGTGTCTTAAAATTAGCGCATGGCTCCTGGTCATCTTCTTTCCTTATCACTGCATGTGTCCTCAGGTGGTTTAGCATGCAGGCTCTGTGTGAATGGTTTCACAGGAAGAACAGAATGATAGGCATTAATTTTTTTTTCCTGTTTTACATCCATAAACCAGGGTAGCCCTCAGGTGATGTAGTTTCATGTCTGTTTCATTTAAGGTAATCAGTTTCTGATGTATTCAGAGAATGCGTTTGCTTATTTTTTCTCCAGTATGTATGAGTTTGAAAGCAGAAACTGAAGCTATTACAAGTAGTTTGATCTATTTGCATATTAACAATTGTTACTGTCCAAGTTTAGAGAAAACTTTGGTTCAGAACATAGAACCAATAAGTTTGTTAGAAAGCCTCTTTTAATTCAAAACCAGGTTAATTAAGAAATACTTTTAAGTTTATGATGCATTAAAAGATAATGTTAATTTTAAAATATTTATAAAATATGAATCATTATATTAATTACATGGAAGTTACTTTTTCCTAACATGAAGCAAAATTTTCTCTTTAAGAGCCTTTTTTTTTAATGGTGCTTTAAAAATTTTTTTCTAAAGCAAGTGTTTCTCTGTTTTTGTACAAATCTAATTTGTGGTTGGGTCCACTTGAAGAATATCCATTTATGCTTATTATAGGTTTAATAAATGTATAATTCTAAATGTTTAAGGGCAATGGGAAAATTAATTGGCTCACATGACAAAACAATGAAAGAGAATATTTAGCCTAAGGAAGAGAAAATTAAGGGCCGAGGACTGTCTTTAAATAAGTGAAGGACAGCAAAATGGAAGAGAGAGTAGATTTATTCTGCCTGCTCCAGAGGTAAAGTGAAGTGGAGTTACAGCACGGCAAACATACTAATTAATTATTTTTTAAAAGTGAAAGCTCACTATCTAAAATTCTTTATGACACAATGATGATTACTCCACTACTGAATGATCTTTAAGATCCCGTCATTTCCAGTTCATCCTATGATGTTATGCATCCAATATTTCTAAACGTACAAATAAGTAAAAATCTTTTTCTGCTTTTTATTTAGATGTTTTGATGTCTTTTAGACATAATCCTTTAATTAAATGCCTAATCACTTGTAACTCAAAGTCATAAACCTTCTTTATAGTTAAGTTGAGCTGTCAAATTTAATTTAATGAAATACTGCTCTTCCTTTATTAACTCCAGGAATTGGTAAAAGGATGTGATGAGGCCTTTGGGTTAGATTGGATAGTCAAGTCTCTGGTATTATATTTGTTGGATTAAGATGCAATAAAATACATTATATAAAGAGAACTAAACAAACCTGTGTTCTAATCCGAATTCTGCCACTAGGTGTGTGACCTTGGGCAAGTCACTTAACCTCAATGAGGTTACGCTTCCTTTTCTATAAAATCAGAAGATTGCCAACTACACAGGGTTATGGGAAGAATTAAAGCTAATATGCCTAAAGTATGTTATCTGTGAATTTTTCAGCCAGGTAACTTATCTTTACAATACCTGTTACTGGCTTGATCCATTTGCCTAATCTGGATATTTTAAAGTGATTGCAAGTTAAGATTGGGAATATCCTTTAGCCTTGCTTTAAAGGTATGAATTAGCTCAAAGAGTTCAGATTCTACTTTCCCCCAGCACTTTAGTACATAAACCAAATGGGGGAAAATAGGAAAAGGAGCAGAACAGTGTATGAACGGAAGGACACTTGCCAAAAACAAATGGTGTCCTTGTCAAATTATTTAGGAAATTTTTAGTTAAATGATATTAAGAGAGTTTGTAAGAAACTCTCAGAGGCTTTAATGTGTAAATGTTCCTTGTCATTCTCTTAAGGGTGATTGTGATAGTGTTTCCTGAACTATTTTTACTATGGAAGTCTCTGTCTTATATGTACTTGTATCTTTGTTTTTAATTCATTTGTGGTGGAGCATTGGGGTGGGAGTGGGGGGTGACTATCAGGAAGGTCCTTTGGAGAAGGGCATGGCAACCCTCTCCAGTATTCTTGCCTGGAGAATTCCATGGAGACAGGAGTCTGCAGGCTACAATCCATAGAGTTGCAAAGAGTTAGACATGACTGAAGCAACTTAGCACATGCACACACACACACACACACACACACACACACACACACACACACACATTCTACATAACGGGGTTTGGGAAGTGCTGATATGAACCCTGACATGGAGGATGGAACATACCCGTATTTGGAGAACAACAGGTGGGACATCTTGGTTGCAACACAGAGTATATATTGGGTTGGCCAAAAAGTTTGTTTGGGATTTTTTTAACATCTTATGGAAAAACCTGAATAAACTTTTTGACCAACCCAATATTTGGATGATGTTGGAACCACTACCTGAAATGCTGAGAAGATATATTAGAGACCAGATCTTGAAGAGCTTTAAATACCTAGCTAATACATCTAAACTTTATTCTCAAAGAAATCATGAAACACTGATGGTTTTATTATCAGACAAAACACAGGAACCAACCATGTGTTCTGTCTCTACTGTGCTAGTAGATAAACATGAAGAGAAGATATGTATCAGGCATCACAAATTTCTTTGGCTAGAAGGGCCTTACAGAACATTTAAATAAATGAAATACAATAAAGAGTACTGGGAAATGTGGTATATTTGTAAGCTCATGCTCAGTTTAAAAACTTTCATGTGCAAAAAAAAAAAAATTAGTATTCTGCTAGCGAAGCAAAATGTGTTTGCAGACTGGACTGCTAATTGGTGGCACTTTTGATTCTAAAGGGAAAGACTGGCACTTATGTTGGTTAAGTTAAGTACTAGGCTACTATAATGAAGACCAAAAAAAATAAGGTGGTTCAAATACATTAAAATTTGTTTTCTTTTTGTAACTGTTCCAGATGATAGGCTAAGTTTGCAGGGAGGTTCTACTCTACACCATCATTCAGGGTCCCAGTTTCTTCTTATTGCTTTGCCATCCCATGGGCTCTGTCTTTGTCCACAGACCAAAAATTTTAAATTTGGGTTTAATGGATCAGTAGACAAATTTACACCCCCCTTAAAAAAATCTGTTTTCTAAGATATCCCAAAAGAAAAGTAAAGAAGGAACATGTGACTGGAGGTAAATGAAAGTAATTTACATAGTGCTTTAGAGGGCTACTAAATAAGGGTGTCTCAAGGTGCTCATCTGAATCACTGAATCAATATTTATTGCACACCTAGAAAAGGGATTGTGATGGGCTCTGTGGGCAGTCAGATCAGAAGACATAGCCTGCTCTTGCCTGGTTTGTTGTAGGGGTGCTGAAGGAGGATAGGAAGACAAATCACTGTCAGTTAAAGAGAAGGAGCCTACTACAGCAGGCAGGTCAAGCTGATGCTCTACTCAACATGATTGACTGAACACAGCTGATAAGCATGGACTGAACCGTGGGGGACGGAGACAAGGAAGGAGCCACTTGCCCTCCGCTTGGGTGGCTCAGAAGCCAGCTGGGAGTTCACCAAAGCAGGAATGAAAATTCCAGGGAGGAACAGAGTTGATGAGGTCAGCTTTTCCTCAGGAGCAGGAGAACGTGAGTTCTGTGAGAGCAGTGTCTTCAGGATTTAGTCCAAGACCTGCACATCACAGACAGTCCCAAGTACTTGTGGAATGGAAATGGCCTGACCACAAGGGACTCTTTTCCTCTGAGGAACTCAAGCATGAAAAGGTCTGGCCATTGGCTTGTCTTACTAGTGATGGAACCATATTTACCATGAGAGAATAAAGATTACAGTCATCCCTCCATATGCATGGGCCTTGTTTCCAGGACCCCCAGGGATACCAGAATCCTCAGATGCTGAAGTTCCTTGTGTAAAATGGCATGGTGGTCGTTGGTATCTGTGGGTTCTGCATCCCCTTATATGGAGAGCAGGCTGTACATTTGAAGGACCCATATATGCAATGTGCTTCCATCCATTGGCTAGATGAAATTTGATAATTTAGAGCTGAGAGCCTTTGCTCTTGTTTAGTTGCCAAGTCATGTCCAACTCTTTGCAGTCTTATGAATTGTAGCCTACCAGGCTCCTCTGTCCATGGGATTTCCCAGGCCAGAATACTGGAGTGGGTTGCCATGCCCTCCTCCAGGGGATCTTCCCAACCCAGGGATGGAACCTGCTTGGCAGGCAGATTCTTTTACTTTTGAGCCACTGCAGCTTCCTGCCTTTGTTCTTTCAACAGAACAAGCAAACATACCACCTCATGTATACACTTTCCTCCTCAAACGCATCACCTCTGTTTCATGGATGTTCCAACTTTCTTTAAAGGCCAGCCCTTCGGATGATTTGTTACCACTTATTCCTTCCCTGACCTCTGAACCGCTCTGCAAATCAAGCTTTTTTCCTTTAAGAGGTAGATATTCAGTTCCTTCATAAGATGAAGGGACTTCTAGTAGCATTTTCCATAATAACTGATATTATCGAGGTAAAGAAAGCTGCTTTTCCTAACCACCCATAAAAGAATTTAGCTTTTTGTATTTCTGCCTCTCTAGAAAGTCTAATCCCTCCCCACTGTGAGTATGACAGACTCCAAGGTATTGAAATCTGTAGTCTAATTGTGAATTCATTGAACTTTTTTAGCCATTTTATCTAAAATGAAAAAGAATCTGGTCCTTATTTCAATCTCCTATACAATTGCTCCTGAACCGTAGTTCCGAATTGAAGAGAGTCAGAACAGTGTGCAGTCTGGCTTTTCACCTAAGGCATACTTAACCAAAGTATATGTTTTGCACTCATTTCTGAGAGGCCCTACTCAAAACGTAAATCCTGGGACCTTTGGGGAATGTTTACTCAGCTTCCCATCTGAAGATCTTTCAGTGCTAACATCTGAATTGAGAATTAAGTACTTAAATTTGCCTTTGTGTTGTCTTTTCTATTTTGTTCTCATCTTGCAATAAAGTAGACCACCCAGATTAGTGTTATTTCCCTGAAAGTCATTTTTGTGATTTGGTTTGCGTTAGTAAGAACAAAATATTAATCTGCTCAGGTTTGCTTCGTTAGCTGTGTCATTTTTTCCATCATTTCTCAGGTTTCACTTCTCGTTGTTGTCTTCTAGAGTTCATCAGTGGGTTTCCAAATAATTGGTGAAGGAACAAAACCAGTTTCATAGTCATTTAAAGATACATGGAGTGTTTACACAGGTCTTTCCTTGGGGACTTACTATAAACATGAAGTAGTCAAGGCAACATGACTCAATTTCATGATACTGTGAGGGGATGGTTCCTTTAGGATTTGTGAATACTTCTTTTTTATTTTTCTGGTTTTTGTACACTGACATATATTTCATCTTCTAAATTACAGACATCCCACTAAAATAGACTTTAGGAGGCAGGTTGCTGGAAGGGGAGGAGGATCCAGTTGTTATTTTTACAGTGACTTTCAGGATCATACAAGATGCTAGCTTAAGTGTGGGACTAGACTTTTTTTAGCCCCTTATGTCCATTGAATAATGCTGTCCTTTATCCTGTTTTTATTTGGTCTCCCAAAACATGAACCATAATCACAACAATAGGGCAACCCAGACACTTCTCCTCAGGGAACCTGCTATCAGCTTCTTGATTGGAAGCTTTGTCTAAATGGCTTGTCTGTCCTGTCCTTGTCCTGTTTAGTTTAGAGGGACTGTTTGGGTGGTTCATTTTAATAGTTTTTCAGATGCATATTGGCTTGATTTCACTGGTAGAGATGAGAGAGAATAAGAGACAGAAATAAGAAGTTCTGTCAACATTTTTATAAAAAAGGAAAGAAAGCATATTGAGCCCAATTTGAGCTGTGTTTGTTCATTCTGAACCATGTCTGAAGTGCATAAAGAGAGACCTTCCCTGCCCACTGTTTCTAAAGCTCTTTCCTATTTGTGTCCTTAATATTATTTATTCCCTTTGTTGTCATTGTTCAGTCGCTAAGTCATGTCCGACTCTTTGCGACCCCAGGGACTGCAGCATGCCAGGCTTCTCTGTCCTTCACTACCTCCTAGAGTTTGCTCAAACTCATGTCCGTTCAGTATGTGATGCCACCCAGCCATCTCATTCTCTGTCACCCCCTTCTCCTCCTGCCCTCAATCTTTCCCAGCAGTGAGTCAGCTCTTCACATCAGGTGGCCAGAGTATTGGAGCTTCAGCTTTAGCATCAGTCCTTCCAATGAATATTCAGGGTTGATTTCCTTTGGGATTGACTGGTGTGATCTCCTTGCAGTCCAAGGGACTCTCAGGAGTCTTCTCCAGCACCACAGTTCAAAAGCATCCATTCTTTGGCACTCATTTTCAGCTGTATCTAATCCTAGACTATAAATTTCCTGAAGGTAGGGTCTGTGTCTTAAACCCTTGGCCCAGTGTCTGACACAGGGGACACAGAGGAGGTGCTCAAGAAGTATTTGTTGAATAAATGAATGAATCATCAGATTTGCCTGTCAGAGAGACATTTCTGGCTGCAGTGTGGGAAGCAGACTAGAGGAGAAGCCAAGACTGATGATATAGACCGTAGGAGGCTGTCCCATCATGCTGGTGAGAAGTGGAAAGAGCCAGGGCCACAGTCAAAAGGGAGAGATGGAGATATGCATGGAGTGGATTCAGGGGGGGATTCGTTGCATGTGGGTGTTTGTAAGAGGCGAGAGTCAGGGATGACATAAACATAGAAAATGAGATGAACGGTGGATGGCTTGTTGAAGTGGGGAATTCACAGAGTAAGAACAGATTTTTGGAGAGAAGAAAAGGAACTCGACTTTGGACATGTTGGATCTAAGGATACCTGTAGGCTATCTGGAAAGAAATATCTAATAAATATTTTGATCTATGTTTTTGGAACCCAGGAGAGAGATCTTGACAAAAGGTAAAGATTTGAGAGTTACTGGCCTATAGCTTCATTCATGCACTCATTCAACAAATATGCACTTGCTAACTGCTTTGTCCCAGGTGTTAAATACAATGATGAACTAAGCAAATATTTTTCTAGTTTCCACACATATCACAGTCAAGCCTGGTAGCTGGTAGCATGGAAATAAAATAACACAGGGAATATGTGATAAGTAGAGATGAACACAAATGGTGGAGAACACCAACATTTAAGAGGTGGACAAAAGAAAAGGAGCAGGATGATGGTTTGAGTGGATGAACACTTGGGCTTCCCCCTCCCAAGGCCTTGCGCTAATCTAAGTTTTCAAAATACATTGGTTGCTTTTTCTGGAGGCAGGATTAAAGTATGTTCACATTCTCTCTGCTTAGAAATTCATGTTAAGTCGTCCTTAAAATAAGGAATTTCACAGGTTGGAACTGAAACAAGTATCAGCCCGCAAGCAAGTGACACAGACAGAGATGAGCAGGAGCTGGAGATCAACCCAGATTTTCGCATTCAGCTCTGAATTTCCTTGCTATTGTTAGATGGGTCTTAAGTCAAACTTCATGCAGGTTGTGGTTGGATTTCCTTTGTTATGGGCTGTGGGGTAAATGTGATGTTCACATTGTCACAGTAGAAAGAGATATTATGCTCTGTTTTGCCAGGACTTTGAGTTTTACTTATTTATTTATTTTTACTTCTCACTTCTTTTAACCCAAGAGGCAGCAACATCTCAGGCACCTACCAAGTAAATGTCAACTGAATTACCTGGGTGTGGGTTGTTTTAAGAAGTGAAATTTCTTAGTCACTTTTTCAAATTAATTTTGTCTTTAAAAAAAAAAATGGTGGTGTATATATGTGTTTCTCTTTTTAATTGATATATATGGCATAAACATTATGTGAGTTTCAAGTGTACAAGACAATGATTCAATTTATGTATATACTGTGAAATTACCTCCACAATAAAGTGTAGTTAACATCCATCCCCACACATGGTGCCATTTTATTTTTAAAAAGCAAAGTATGATTATTGCATATTCTAAAAATTAGAGCCACTTCATCTAAAGTACCATAGATTGTGTGTTTGATGTAAAAATTAACTGAATATTGTCTTTTAATTCTCAGTCAAAACATCTTGCTTATGCTAAAGTCCAATTTAACCAGAAGAAAAAGAATAATTTGTAGATCCTTTTATAATTCTCCAAAACTTGGTGATTTCTTTTTGCATGCGTTTATGTGCCTGATATTTAACAAATTTACTGGTGCATAGACAGGTAAGCTTGCTTCCTTTTAGTAGTGGACAAAATCTAACTTTTATCACTAACATAAACCATATTTATGAATTATTTGTTATACATTCAGACTAGTTCATTTTCTAACATTGTGTTTCTTAAAGGTATGTTTCTTATTTCAAAGACTAGTTATTTAAAAAAAAAAAATCCCTTCCTCCAACTACTTCTCTTTGACCCTATTTTTCAAACAGGAGATTAACACTAGTTCTATAGACAGATCTCTCAACTAGATTCCACCTGTGATAGTCACAATCAGAAAACTTTAGAGGCAGAGAGGGAAATGACATGCAGAAATTATGTATTTCTTGCCATTTATAAATATGTTCCTGAATATACCATAAAAATAAATAAGCAGTGGATAATTAGATGTAATATCAGGTACCTTAATACTGAGATACTTAATTAATTATAAAATTAATTATATCCAGCAAAAATAAAGCAGATGCAAAATTCAGAGATTGTCATTTTGAACTGTTGATTACCTTTTTAGAAAGTTTTATTTGTGCTCAAAAGAATTTGTGTTTATGGTTCAAGGTTTGGGGCTTGTTCTTTGCAGGCTGGCTTTTTAAAGAATCATACTGTGGTGCCTCTTGAAGTGAAGGGAACATCTTTAAATCTTGTTTGGTTTGAATGAATGGATAGCTAATCCCGATCAGATGTTTCTTTAGAGAATAATGTTTAAAAACTGTTATGGAATTTAGCTATCCTAGCTGATTCTTAGGTAGGGTGTTTTCATCCCAGTTGTGAAGGTCTCAGAGGTCAGCCAAGGTAACCATTTATTTAAAATCGTCTTTTGTTTCAGATTTCCTGTTGAGCTCTCTTTTTTTAACCATTTCAAAAATCACCCAGTTGTTGTGTCATAGCTTTCCATAACCCCTAGATTCAAAGATTCAAACCAAAAAACCATCTACGTAACTAAATGACTGTACCCTCCCACATAACTCTAACTAGAACAGAATATGAAATTAGACTTCACATTTTCTAATCACAGTGAAACTAATATTTGGAATTCTCTTGTCAAATGTCTTCTGTTTATGACGCTTTTGTTTCTTTTGTTTTTGTCTCCCCAGGACATTTGGGCTTCCAGGACAGTTTTGTTACATCAGGTGTTTTTAGTGTGACTGAGCTAGTAAGAGTGTCACAGAGTAAGTATAATTTTGCCTTGATTTGATACAGTTTTGCCTTGGGTTTTTGCTTACCTTTTGCCTCCTGAAGACATAAATCGCTTTCAGACTCTCTTTTCCATACACCTGTTGGAAGCATTTTGCCATGTAGTTTGTTTGAAAGCCAAGAATTTAAGTCAGGAAAAATTGAATATTTTAATGTGAGACATAAGGAAAGAACTGAAATCCTGAGTGTCTCAGGTGTTCCCTAGCTTTTAGTGTGAACCTGGTTTAAAGAAGTTCTGAAGCTTCTGGATTTCTAAGAAATTCAGCATTTTAAAATAATTTGTTTTTGACCTTTAAGAGGACGCTAATGCCCTTGGCGTGAGTGACACCCCGCAGCGTGATCATTACCAGCTTGTCAATAATCACCAACAACAGTGAATTAAAAGTGCCTGTCACCACCCTGTCCCATTGATCAAAGGGTTATTGATTGTATTTGGCTATGATATAATCCAGACAGTCCAAGGAGAAGGTATAGGATTTCCCCTGATTCCCTGTACTGTGCCACACAGACACACATATACACACTCTATTGCCATTCCACAAAGACTTCTCTTTATTTTTATTTAAAAGTATACCTACAGTACCCTTGAAACTGACAAAGTATCATACATCAACATACTTCAAAAACCTAATAATAATTTTCATCATATTTCAGATAACTTTGCAGGTCTTGAAAAGATCATATAGGCCTTAGGCATTGTGCCTGTGGTGCTTGATGGTTTAAAATAAAACACAAGTTTCTGGCTAACATTAAAAGAACACATATCTATACTGACTATGATATTCTAGGTCCCAGTACCAAGGGAAAAGATACCAAATACTTAAATTTTATTTTTGAATCCCCTTTCTACTTCAAAATATCACTTGTAGATAAAATTTGCATTGTTGAAGTTGGTTTCAAGCTGCATCAAATTCTTTGAGGAATGAGGTGGAGTAAAAATAAATATTTTTATTTCAAGTTCATACCTTCCATTCACTGTATTACAGTCTTGCAAGCTTGACTGAGTAAGCAAGTCAGTCTCATGACAAGATGTCAGATCAAGCAAGGCAAGCTGTCCTGATTCTCACAGGCTCAGGTTCTGTCTGTTCTTATTTCTTAAAAGTCCAGAAAGTGGGATACCAAGGTATGGGCAGGGAATACAGGGGTAGAGGGACAGAGAATCTGTCTGCTAAGCACAGCTTTTCATGTATGTTACGTAAAATTAATCCTTGCAATAAACATGTCAGTTAAGATATTACTGTCATTTTTACACATGAGTTAAATTAAGGATCTAGTTAAGTCATTTATCCAAAGTCAAACAAGTAGGCAAAAGGTTAAATCCGTGTAGTGCTAGAATCTATACTTTTAGACTAACCCAAAGGAACTTGAAGACATCTGCAGCCTGAGACTAGACAGGGAAACAGCAAGAAGGTAACCATGGTTAGTGTTGGAATTATAGCACCAGGAGTCCTTGCTGATGCTGTAATGTTCTGGTGTAGGGATGTTGGAAACCTAGAGAATGAAGCATTATGAGCAGCAAGTTTATGACCTGGCATGGAGAAGTTGCTGCCATATTATGAAGTGTTCGAGGAGTACCAACAGCGAGCTGGAGACTAGATTTTCTTGTTAACTTGGAGGGTATATTGCTGCCACAGCACAGCTGATTAGCCATTGACAAATGGTAATGCATTCATATGTATATTTTTTACTTTTTAAGATTTTTAAAAGGTGATCATCATCCTACTATTTTCTTATAATTTGAATAGTAATATAGAGTATAAGAGTATAACTGTCTTAATGGCATTACTGGGACATACATTCATTCATAGATCCCTTACAGGATATCACCTTAGCTTTAATGAGTAAAGAAAACCCTTTTAAGATTGATGCCTAAGACCTTTTGTAGTCTACCCTGGCTGCTGTGCATCCTTTTAAATTTTCATCACTGTCAGTGTCCTAAAACCTAGGCCTCTGTAGGTCAAGGCCCACACTGCTCACCAACCTCAGAATCGCAGCCTTCTTCCACGCTCTCTGTGTCCTTTAAGGTCTTACATCCCGAGGCTTCTCAGGGCCCATCTTGACGAGACTTGCATTCAGTCTGCCCCACACGGTTGCCAAGGAAATTCTCGGTCTGCCTTCAGGATTGCCAGGGGCTATGGTTGAACCGCACATTGAATCTGCAAAGGGACCTGGTTTGTTTCCTGTCCCTGTGTAGAGGGCCGTGTTGCTGATGCCTGGTATCCTGAGCGTCCTTCGGCTCCCAAATGCTTTTCGATTCTGCACTCTGCTGTGTAATCGCTCTAGGATTCACTCACACATAGCCTCATGCTGACTGAAACTGTTTGGCAAGAGTGGGACTGGGCTGTGTCAGCAAAACTGTGGCTTCAGGCCAAAGTGCCATGCAGAGCCCCCTCCCTCCCGCAGATCTATAATCCAGGTTTGTCAGGGTCTGTGTCTCAAGATTGCCTTGGCTGCTGGGGGAAGGATCCCCGGCTCATGCTTCCTCACCCACACACCGTTCTGAAAGACTAAACATTCAGGTCACATGATGGCGTCAACATCCTTAACCGTTCCCTCCAGTGTTGCCCCCTTCCCCACGGTAGAGATGCTAAGCATCCATTTAAACGCTGCAGTGGACACTTTTTCTTGATAAGTGGGGCTGGGGTGCATTTGCAACCCTGAGATAGAAATAAGCTTACTGGCACGTAAGTTGATTTCATGCATGATGTTAGTCCTGGAAGGAGCATGATGCTAAACTAATATGAAAAATTATAGTTGCTAGAGTTTATCAAGTACTAAGTACCAGGCCTTGTGCTAGACATCATTCAGTCCTCCCATGGTTGCTGTTATTGTCCCTTTTTATAGATAAAGGAATCAGTGATGCTCAAAGTTCAGAAACTTGCTCTTTTCATTTTACTGTACTCAACTGCCTGCAGACATTTTGGTCATGACCTCTCCTGTAACCAACTGTAGGGCTTCCCTGATTGCTCAGTGGTAAAGAATCCACCTGCCAATGTAGGAGACCCAGGTTAGATCCCTGGGTTGGGAAGATTCCCTGGAGAAGGGAATGGCAACCCACTCCAGTATTCTTGCCTGGAAAATTCCATGGACAGAGGAGCCTGGTAGGCTACAGTCTGTGGGGTCACAAAGAGTCAGACACGACTGAGTGACTAACACACACCCTCCTATAACTATTATAGAAGCAAACAATCCAAAGATTCTGTACTTTTACTAAATTATGATTTCTTGTTAGAGTTGATAAACTTTTCAGTTATTTATTTGTGCATTAAAAAATTAAAATGATTTTCGGGTAGACCAAAACAAGTAAAGTACTTAATTACAGTTTTTTCCTGGATTTGTTTTCAGGTTTGATTTTTTCTTTGTAATGAATAGACTTTAGAGAAGTTTAAGTTTATTGTTCTACATTAACAGATCATAAAAAATTTCAATGTGGCTTCCTCCCCAATTTCCTGTCTTATTAACGTCTTTTGTTAGTGTGGTACATTCATGTTAATTGATGAGCTGATACTGATATATTATTATAACTCAAGTTTGTAGTTTATATTAGGGTTCTTTCTTTGTGTTTTACATTCTATGTGTTTTGACAGATACATCCATTATTACAGAACAGTCTCACTTCTTTACAAATCACCTGTGCTTCCCACTTCCCCAACCAGGGATCCCTTTACTCTTTCTATAGTTTAGCCTTTTACCTGGATGTAAAAGGTAAAAGCTTCTAATATCCTCACTGTCTTAGAATTTCTTCTGCTGTGTTGCACAGTTCTTATCTTCCTCCTGTCTGTCCTAGCCCCACCCAGGACCCCCATCACCACCTACGTGGTCCAGAACATTCACACGGATGGTGGCCTTAGCTTGAAAATTTCTCCGCTTTCTGGACCTTTTGAATTTAATTTTTAAATTTGCTAAACAAATATTGACATTCCCCAGGTTTCCAGTTAGTTTCTGGTTTTAGTTTTCCCCCTTTTAAACTTAACAGAGGAGGGAGACGCTATTTCAGTGTTTCCTCATGAGGATTCACTGAAATAACCGTGTGCTAAGTTTGTTGATTATAATCATGTTACTACAGGGTGGCAGTGGCAGAGAAACTCAAGGAAGAGTTGCCAGCTTAGCCTTGCACATTCAGAGATGAGGGTCAAGTGACAAGGTTGCTCGACATTTAATTATCCTTCTCACTTGCACACACCTGTTAGAATCAGAGGCTCCTGCTGCTGTCTCCCAGCAATTTCCCTCTTTCTTTACCCCCTCTGTGTGTGTGTGTGTGTGTGTTTACGTGTGTGTTAGTCGCTCAATCGTGTCTGACTCTTTGCAACCCCACGGACTGTAGCCCACCAGGCTCCTCTGTCCATGGGATTCTCCAGGCAAGAATACTGGAGCTGGTAGCCATTTCCCTCTCCAGGGGATCTTGCCAACCAAAGGATCAAACCCAGGTCTCCTGCATTGCAGGCAGATTCTATACCATCTGAGCTACAAGGGAAGCCTGTCTGCTGTGTACCTAACTTTTAATTTTTTACATCATCCGGAGTCCATGAAAAGCAAAAAAGGATAGTTCTGTTTTTCTTAGCAGCAAAGCAAGTCTGTAGTATAAAAGTAAATATACATTCATTCTTTTCCTACCTTTTTCCTCCCTGTGCTCGGACCATCTGAAAGTAGTTCTGGTTATTTATTACTTTGTTCTGGGGGAGGGAGGGTGGAATACAGACCACTAGACACGTTGCCAGAGAGAAGGGAGAAGTCTTCTCTGCTCTGGGGGAGGGGGTTTACAAGTGCTAACAATGAGGTTCAGAATCACTGAAGTTGTTTTAGCATAATACTGTGAGGAAAGAGACAGGAACCATCTGTTGAAATGGCTCTGACATGATGCTGCATTTTCAAACAAAGCCTTCTAGAAGCATTTTCAGATGGGTCTGTCTCCCATGAAGTTGCTACAAAGAGAGCCCACTCCACTGGCGGCTGAATGATGCCACTTAGATAGCGCTCTCTGTCAGCACCCTCTCTTGTTTATTTGGCACCAATGTTTTCCTCAGAGTGAGTGCTTTGAGGCTGTCAGATATTCTTCCTGGTATGAACCCAGAAAATCCTCCTTAAAAAAAAAAAATCCACTCCTTCTGCCCATTTCCTTCTAAAGTGCTGACTCTCTTACTTGAAGTTGGTGGAGTGACTCTGAAACCTTAAATACTTCACTGGGAAAAGAGGAAAACCACAAATACACACAGGCCATTGTGACTCTGGCCTGACGGGTTCTAATTTTCTAGCCGTGGTTTGTACACCCGAGCCGGCTGCAAGGGTTAAGTAAACTTCGTGGCTGGGGATGACTTCATTGCCCTGGAATTTTGAAAAGCCAGGGTTCTCAGTACACTGTGGCCAGCCTTAGAATCTTTGGGTGTGAAAACCACTCTCAGTTACCCAGACTGATTTGGGGTTCCCATTGCACTGCTGCAGAATCTATTAAAATCCAGCAGCTGAACCATCCTGGCTCTGCCACAAAGCCAGGCTGCTGGGTGGCTACAGAATTCTCGAGGTGTTTGTCAATGGAGAGCAGGAGTGAATGGAGGAAGGCGTCTGCTCAGCCTGGCATGAGGTGGCACCCTAGTGGCTGTTTGCTGCTTTAGAAATGCACACTCTTCTGTATTCTCACACGGGAATCGTTGCTAAGATCCAACTTGCAGTTCATTCGTAAAATTCTTTTTGAAGTCTCTAGGTCCTTTGTGCGTCTCTGGGGAACCCACATCCACACCCTTGGTTTTCTGGCCAGCAATTTAGTAGGAACTCCTTTGGTAACAGTCTAACCTGCCACGATGGAGCTACTACAACAGAATTAACTCGCCTCCAAGGTACAACGAGGAAATGAATCTCTTTGACAGGGTCAAGCCCAAACTTGAAAAATTACAAAATGTTCTTGCAAAGAAAGACTCATGAAGAAATTCGTATAGGATAAGAGATTCCGAATGTCCTTGTCCTCCGGGGGTGCCATTTTAAATATTTGCTGGATTTTAGGTCTTCATTAAAGTGGAGTAGATATGAAACTTTCTTTTCTGAACAAGTAGCCTGTTGGTTCGCCTTTGATCAGGGCATGGAAATTATTCTTAAAACTAAGGTTATATTCTTACGCAAGTTCTTCTTTTGAAAGAAACCATTTGGGCTTGAGCATTAAGGGAAGAACCAGAAAGATTATAATAAAAAATAGACTGCAGCCCTAGCGTGAACAGTGGCTGTGACCTTGCCTCTTGTTTGCCATTACACAATTCAATGGCAGTCCACTCAAACTATGCTCTCGATCAATATCCTATTAAAGCAGCACAAAAAGTCTCCATAAACTTAGTGGTTAGCTATGTTTATAAATGGAACTCGGCATAATTAGATGGTCAATAGCAGGCTCTACTAGTAATTTTAAAATGAATCTCACACATTTTCTATCTGTAGAAGTCAATGGCACCTCTTCCAGAGTGAGGGTATCGTGTGCAGCACACAAAAGAGTAGCAGTTCCTTTAAAAAAAAATCAAAATGCCTATCTCCAAAGTGCAGTTTTTCAAGAAAATCTGTTGCATTATGAAATAGAGAATGCTGATTGGCCCTGTATCTGTTCTTCACTTTGCCTGTCAAAGCTACCTTATTCTGAATGTATTATGACATTGCAAATGTTTTATTTTCTAGTTTTAACCAGCCTCTCATAGAGAGATAAAGTAATAAATATTGCCATACTCTTAGGAAGAAAAAAAAAAACCCAGTCTTACTGGCTTAATTTAGTGGGTTTCCTCTACTATAATTCAATAAATTTTCAAAATAAATACTGAAATTGAGTTAGTTCAGAAGGATGTTTTGTAGTATAAATTTTTTCTTTTAATTTTCTTGACATATTTGGGGTGAATATGTGGACAGTAAGGCTGGCAACAACTGGAATGAACTGGCAGTAATAGAAATTTTCATCAAACTACTCATTCTTCTGAATCCTGGCTCACACTATGTGTGGCCAAACATGATTTTTTTTCCTGTCCTACTCTCCTCACCCACTTGAGAAAGAGCCACATAAAGTAAAAAAGTGCTCCCACCCTTACCTGCAAATTGAAATGTGCATATACCCTGTGTTGTTGTGCCCTCTGGCAGTGGTGTTATGATCACCATCTCAGCTGAAACTAGAGCTAGGATAAGAACGAGCTCATGACATCCGCAGACCCATCAGTCAATGCTGTGCACGAAGGGTGTGTTACACACACACCCCTACAGTCTTCCTGGTTGAAGCAGTGAGTTCTTATGGCAAGATTTAGACAGCCTCTCATTTTCTTTTCTTAGCTGAATCTTCTGCTAAATTTGCCAGACTGTGAATATTTTTATTATAAAGATTTGACTCAGGAAAAAGCAAAACACTTAACACCTTGATGTACACACTATTTTGTTACGATCTCTGCTCATCTGTTCCTCTATTTATCGTCTTTTCTAGGTAATTCTTTCTTTGGATGATATATTACATAAAATCATATACAAGATGGCATCATGGTATTATAAAATAGTTACAGAGAAAATAGGTAACCTGGCTCTGTGAGGTGACTTTGGGCAACATGTAACCCTTCTCAACTGTGTTCTCCTCATAGCTAACCATCATTTATTCAATCAGCAAAGATTTATTAAGTACCGGTTGTGTGCTGGGCCTGTGTCTGAGTAATGGAAATAGAAACCCCCTTCAGGATTGTTTCAAGGATGAAGTGGAAAACGTCAAGCATCCAGCACATAGCAGATGCTCGGCAATGGAACTACTGTGATTATTATTGAACAGGGATTCTGTCTCTGATCTTTCACTCAGAGTTGATCTTTGAGCCGACCATACTATCAGCAAATTTATTTAAAACATGTGTGTGTGTATGTGCTGAGTGTGTGTGTGTGTGTGTGTGTGTATAAATTAACAGGGGCTGGTTATAGAATTCATGTTCTAAAATCAGTTTATTACAAGGACCATTCTAGTGACCCCTTCAGAGTTAGTAATTCTGATAGAATAAGAGCATTCAATACTAGATCTAATTCATCTACTTTAGGAATCCCAAAAATTTTTATTCCTCAAGCTTTCAACCAAAGCCTATGTTTCTATGTTACCCTGAAAATTTCTCTTCCAGGGCTTTGAATGGATAGCAAGATATTTAAAAATCCTTAGTCTAAACACTGACATGTTAACAATTTTTTAAGTAGCCAGCCATACTGTGGGTTTTTTCAGGTTTAAAAAGTATTTGGTTTTATAGTATTTGAAATTTTCACTCTCTTTTTCATTATGGACATAAAAATCCCAGCATGCTGGAGGTAATTTCTGCCAATGTAGTTTTTAGTAAGTCTTTATTTATGCACTCATAAGCCTCGATTTTTACAGAGCAGATATTTATATTCAATAGGTAACATTTAGGGAACTAAAAGACATTTTGGGGATTTCCAAAAGCCTGACAGAATTCTTACATTACCCCACAATAAGACTTCAAATACTATGTTGAGATTTTTGTTGGAATGTAGTGTCCTCACTAAATCTTGCTGATTATAGAGACCATTGCTGATGACGCTATAGGCATGTCAAGGACAAGACTGATGGGAATCACACTCAGAAAAGCCACATTTTAGGTCAGATATTGGGAACTGATTTAATCCAATATGTGATTGATATGAGGACATACTAGCACCCAGAATTTTTCAATAGATGGAAGAGGAAAAAAAACTAAACAGGTCTTGCTGAACATATTGAGAATTGTTGAAGATGGCTGGATTTGTAGGTTGTAGGAATGGGACTCTGTTGACATAGTTTGGTTTCCTAGTAGCTAATAGTCAGATAGTCCCAGTGCACTCTTGGTTAAGGGGCTTACTTTAGAAGCCCATCCCTGGTTTATAGACCATTGTGGTGAAAAGACCTCTTAGGCCATCAGATCCATCCCCTGTCAGAAAAGACTTAATCCCATGGCCCAGGCTGTATCGTATACTAAATGGGTACCACATTCGACCTCAACCAAAAGCTGTGACGAGATGATACTCTAAAATGCAGATAATCAGTGTTGGTCCCAAAGGCAGAAGCCACAAGTGCGAGAGACGCATCAGCATCACTAACCCCACTGTGGGTTGCTCAGCTGAACCATGTGTCTGGCTCTTTCTTCACCCAGTGAAGGCACTGCCTGACACTCAGACCTCTAAAAAGAAAGAAGTGAGAAGGGAGAGGATGAGATAGTCATTTTGCCAGTTACGTGGTAGGTGATAAATATTTTTCTATTTAAATCTTATTAAATGCATCTCTCCGGTAACCAGTGATGAAGGAAAGACAAGGAGAAATGTGTGTTTCACCTCTGTTTCTTTGGCAGGTATCTAGATATCTGGGCTCAAGCCCGTGCTCGGTCACATGTTTAGCTGTGTGATCCTGATCTTGCTGCTTAACCGCACAGCTCGTTTTCTTACTTGTCAATGAGAATAAATACAAATACATATTCCATGTCCCCATGCAAGGATGAAATGAGATGATTCAAATAAAACACCTATTCCATTGCCTAGCACACAATAAATGCTTGATAAATATTAGTTCCTCACCATTTTTCATTAACAAGCTCATATAATTTTAGTTCAACTCAGTAATCATCTGTTGCACGTGAATGTATGAAGCATCAGTTACTGTGTGCTTAGAATACAGAAAATAAGTAGCAGACAGTCCTTTGCTTTATAGAGTAGATCTGGAAGCTTATTGAGACCCAAGACTGGAGTTTATGATTATCGATGAAGTGCCTGAGTATGCTTTATTGACAAATTGAACTCCTAATAATTATCTATCAAAGATGAACCATCTTCATGGCTCATAGTGGGGAGGAAGGAGGGCATCAGTGAATGGTTCTTATTTTAGTAAAAGAAAAAATTTTTTTAGAAATAAAAATTCCTCTGTTTACCTTCTTGCCACCCCAAGCACACACATTCCTTACCTTGGGTATTCAAAACATGAATGTGTGAAAACGGTGCTCTGTGTTAGCGATGCCTTTGAGAGGGTTAAAACATTCTGCTGGGTTTTGGCACTTAATACTTCATTTCATAAAAAACATTGCCTCAATCTTATAATAGCAGGGAAGTTCATTTTCACATAGAGGGAAACCCTTGTTTTAGTTCAGTGCCTGTCTTTTATGTGCCATTCTGGAAAAACACACTCCCTGCCTTCATTGGCCGGATCTTTCAGGATGGAAGAAAGGGGAAAGGAGAGCACCACATGGTTTACAGACCAGAAATCTGCTTGGCAAAGGAGTTGCTGAAGACTGTGGTGTTGGAGCTGCAGAGAAAGTACCTTTATGATTGATTTCCATTCAAGTCAGACTGACTGCAGTGTGGTCATTTTTCTAACCCATAACTGCTCACACTGCAGCAGTCTGCTATCTGCAGGGCGTCTGAATTATAGCAGTCTATGTCCGTGTTCCCTCTTACACAAATTACTTACACTGGTTTCTTTTTCCATGCAAATTCATCAGTTTTACAGCCCCTCGTAGCCACAGTCAGGAAACTCTGGCCAAGAGCACAAATTGATAAAATGAGTTAATTTTACTATACTTATTTTTTTTCTTTCTAAAAGCTCTTTCTCATAGGCAGTGCTCAGGAAGCATATTATGGTGAAAGGAAGATAACAAAGGAGTTGAATTTTCTTGCCATAAATTACTTTCCAAGTTAATTCCCTTTAACGATGATTCCAGATTTGCTTGAGTTTTCATAGCATTGTACGTTTACAACTGCGCCTTTGATAGAAAGAAGACCAAGTGTTTTCCCATGTTCACTCCTTTGTGCCTGTGACATGGACTTTCTTACAAGATCTTTGCCACTAGCATGCAAAACAACACTAAATTGTGCTGGGCCCTCAGAACTGTGTGCTGTTGTTGGACTTTTTTTTGTCCCCTCTAGTCTTAAAGTACAAGTTCACAAAGTCTCAGTGAGTGTATTAGAGTATGTACTCTAGAGAGAAATGTACCTCTTTTCTTTCAGTAGTTATTTTAGAAGTTGGAAATCCACTCATAGTCTTTCTTGGGGAATAGCTATTGGCCATTACTCCATCTTGTTTAGTTGTCATGCAGATTTGAGGGAGGGCCAGGTGTGATTTTTAATCTTTAAAATGTAAACACCACCAGGACAAGGGTTTTTATATATCTTGTCCACTGATGGATCTCAAGCACCTGGAGTAGTGCCTGGCACATTAGAGTTGCTCCATAAATATTTGGTGAACAACAATCTCAGTTATGCAGATAATACTGCTCTAATGGCAGAAAGCAAAGAGGAACTAAAGAGTTGGCTTAAAGGGCCTCTTGATGAAGGTGAAAGAGGAGAATGAAAAAGCTGGCTTAAAACTCAACATCCAAAAAACTGAGATCATGGCATCCAGTCCTATCACTTCATGGCAAATAGATGGGGAAAAAGTGGAAACAGCTACAGATTTTATTTTCTTGGACTCCAAAATCACCATACACCATGACTGTAGCCACAAAATTAAAAGATGCTTGCTCCTTGGAAGAAAAGCTATGACAAACCTAGACAGCATATTAAAAAGCAGAGACATTACTTTGCCGACAAAGGTCCATATAGTCAAAGTTATGGTTTTTTCAACAGTCATGTATGGATGTGAGAATTGAACCATAAAGAAGGTTGAGTGCCGAAGAACTGATGCTTTTGAGTTGTGGTGCTGGAGAAGACTCTTGAGAGTCCTTTGGACAGCAAAGAGATCAAATTAGTCAATCCTAAAGGAAATCAACCCTGAATATTCCTTGGAAGGACTGATGCTGAAGCTGAAGCTTCAGTACTTTGGCCACCTGATGTGAAGAGCCAACTCATTGGGAAAGACGCTGATGCTGGGAAAGATTGCAGGCAGAAGGAGAAAAAGGCAACAGAGGATGAGATGGTTGAATGGCATCACCAACTCAAAGGCATGTGTTTGAACAAACTCCAGGAGATAGTGAAGGGCAGGGAAGGCTGGCATGCTGCAGTCCGTGGGGTTGCAAAGAGTCAGACACAACTGAGTGGCTGAACGACAATAACTGAATGTAGCCTCTCAGAGAAGATGTGCTTTTAACCATAGACTGGCCACACTGGTCGTTTAGGTAATACTCCCCACTGATTCCCATTAAGCAAGTTGTAAACTCAGTGCCCTGTCATCTCCCAGGCAGAGTAGCTTGAAATTTTGGTTAGAAAAAAATTTTTTTCCATCATCCTCTCTTTCCAACAATGCAAGCCTGAGCGGATTGTCTCTGGTGGATGGCAGAAGTTCAATAACCACAACCTTATCCAACTACTAATGTGTACTGAAGAGCAGGTCATTAAGAGGGTTGGCTACTAAAGTAACCCCTTTCTTCCAATAGCCCACATTACTGTAATGATTCCTTAATAGCAAACCATTTATTAAGAAATGACACAAAGACTACATTCTACAGATGACAGGAAAGAAGGGTGGGGGCAGGGGGATGAATGATTTAGGAATAAAATCTAAGAGACAATTCCCCAAAGTTAACCTTTCGCAGAAAACGCCTCAGTGGAGCAAAAATCCACAAATGCTTTAGGTTGGACTAATCGCAGTGCTAATTAAGAGCAATGAGAAGCCCTTTCTCACCATTTGTGTGTATTTACAGATTTCCAAGTGTCAGTTAGTACTGCTTAAAGTTTGGGGGGAGGGGGTGCAAATGGAGAGAACAGATATTTACTCTTCTTAATTCAAAACATATTTATTGATCATCAGCTGTTTGGGGATATAAAAGAGACTGTGGGATCTGTAGGATTAAAGGCCACCTGGTGTAACCCCCCCAATTTCATGACCTAGAAAAGTTACGAAGCCCCCTCATGCCTCAGTCCTCCCTAGTGGTGGTGTGAGGATTAAATAGGATGAGGTACTTAAAGCTCTTAGCCAGTGTCTGCCCAGAAGTGATGCTTAGTCAGTGTTAGTCCTTGTTGTGATGGTGATGACCGTGGTAGTGGATTCTCATTTTTATTATAATTATTACTAGCATTATGAAGTCCAAAGAGCTTAAGTGACTTAACCAAGTTCCTCTGGTGGTTATTGGCAGAGCTACACTCTATAAACAGTCTCTCTGAGGCCCTGATCAGCACTTTTTCTATGCCCTGGGATGTCTGTCCTTACAGAGCTTAAATTGCACTCAGTCTAGTTGGGTAGAAAATCTTATATATTAATAAGAGATAAAAAATGATGAAGCCTATGGTCAAGTACACATGGAGAAAAATCAGTTTCACAATATATCAAGCAGAAAGGAAGTGTTGTGGGTGGTCCAGTCCTTCCTTAGGATCCCCATGTTTGATTGGCAGTGGCCATAATCTCTATACCAAACCAGCAAGCAGTTAGTCATTAGCTTCAGAAGCCCAGCTTGACATCCTGGGCAGATGCGTTTCCCTGATTTGCAAAAAGGACATAATACCATCATTAGCACATTTCATTATATACATCTTTGTGATACTTTATTAGCATAATATGATTATTTGCTTATTTATGCCCTTTCATTGTGTATAATTAGAAACTTGCCTTTTATACCTATTCACTATCCTGGAAGAGGTGACAGATACCAACTGTGAAAATTTTATTTTCATCCCGGACAGCATAGTTTAGGTCTCTGTTCCCTTTGGCCAGGATTCCCAAATCAACCTGTCAACTGATTTCCCTGCCTCCAGAGTTACAGTCACCCAGTGTTCAATCTGTGTGCTGTTGCTGTGCTCATATTCCTCATACAGGCATACTCAGTCGTGTCCAGCTCTTTGTGACCTCATGGACTGTAGCCCGTCAGGCTCCCCGTCCATGGACTTTCCCAGGCAAGAATATTGGAGTGGGTTGCCATTTCCTTGTCGAAGAGATCTTCCCAATCCAAGAACTGAACCCACATTTCCTGCATCTCCTGCATTGGCAGGCAGACTCCTTACCACTGAGCCACCTGGGAAGCCTGCGCTGGGCAACATTCCTCAGATTCGATAATTATTCTATCACTGCCATTCTCAGAATATGTCATGGATCCCACAGATCACTCTCTTACCTCCTGCCTCCAAACTTACGTAACATGCTCCCTTTTGCCTAGGAAACTTCTCCTATCTTCTTCTGGGCCTCTTTAAACGCTCACTTGCCTTGAGAGCTCAGCTTAAGCACCCATTCTTCTGGGAGGCAGCCCTTTTTCTGATCCCCAAGCCAATAAGATCTATTACTCCTTTGAACCTCCCTAACACCTGACCTGCCTCTTGAGAAACCTATATGCAGGTCAGGAAGCAACAGTTAGAACTGGACATGGAACAACAGACTGGTTCCAAATAGAAAAAGGAGTACGTCAAGGTTGTATATTGTCACCCTGCTTATTTAACTTATATACAGAGTACATCATGAGAAACGCTGGGCTGGAAGAAGCACAAGCTGGAATCAAGATTGCCGGGAGAAATATCAATAACCTCAGATATGCAGATGACACCACCCTTATGGCAGAAGGTGAAGAACGAAAAAGCCTCTTGATGAAAGTGAAAAAGGAGAGTGAAAAAGTTGGCTTAAAGCTCAACATTCAGAAAATGAAGATCATGGCATCTGGTCCCATCACTTCATGGGAAATAGATGGGCAAACAGTGGAAACAGTGGCTGACTTTATTTTTGGGGGTTCCAAAATCACTGCAGATGGTGACTGCAGCCATGAAATTAAAAGACGCTTACTCCTTGGAAGGAAAGTTATTACAACCTAGATAGCGTATTGAAAAGCAGAGACATTACTTTGCCAACAAAGGTCCATGTAGTCAAGGCTATGGTTTTTCCAGTAGTCATGTATGGATGTGAGAATTGGACTGTGAAGAAGGCTGAGCGCCGAAGAATTCATGCTTTTGAACTGTGATGTTGGAGAAGACTGTTGAGAGTCCCTTGGACTGCAAGGAGATCCAACCAGTCCATTCTGAAGGAGATCAGTCCTGGGTGTTCTTTGGAAGGAATGATGCTAAAGCTAAAACTCCAGTACTTTGGCTACCTCATGAGAAGAGTTGACTCATTGGAAAAGACTCTGATGCTGGGAGGGATTGGGGGCAGGAGGAGAAGGGGACAACAGAGGATGAGATGGCTGAATGGCATCACCGACTCAATGGATGTGAGTCTGAGTGAACTTCGGGAGATGGTGATGGACAGGGAGGCCTGGCATACTGCAATTTATGGGGTCGCAAAGAGTCGGACACGACTGAGCAACTGAACTGAACACATTCTAGTCATTTCCCCTGTGAGATTTAACACTTTTAGCCTTGCATTAGATATTCAGGTATAATTTTTTTATTATTCCACTAGGTTATAAATCCTGTGGGGGCAGATACAATATATACCCTTTTATCATTTCAAGTTTAAGACCAATATTGTACATGAAATTCAGGGTGGTATGGCAGGAAAAGCCCAGCTTTTGAGGTCAGACATCCTTGAATTTTAATCCTGGCTGTCTCTCTTCCTTGCCTTTCTGTGATCCAGGGCAAGTGATTTAACCTCACTCCAGGGCTTAGTTCGCCTCATCTAGAAAATGTACCTTTCCTGAAAATATTGTTTAAGATTTAGGTTAGGTATAATAAATAAAGTGCTTCTCAAAACATGAGCCCCCCAGGTACTCAGAAAAGCCTACCAAAAGGCCACCTTTTGAATTGTTAGTGACTTGGCAAGACATCCTGTTCTCCAGATTAGAGGCACTGAGAATACCCACTGCATTGCACTGATATTTTGACCGTGACCTCTACCCTCAGATATAAAAAAGCCTTTCTCTTTGGCTGTCACAGTTTCACTGAATCAGAATCCACTCCAATAAGCTGACATGCATACCAACCATACACACAGACAGGACTGGACGATTTTTGCTTACAAGACTCTTTTGAAGAAAGCAGAATTTGGATCTGTGAGTTATTAGGGTTATGTAACCCAGGTGTGAAACCCAGTCTCATTTCAGAAATTTAGTGAGGTTTTAAAACTCAAGACATATATAATCAGTTTTCCAAATCCTGATGTTATTCAGCAGAAATCAATAGGTGCTAAGGGAGGTGTCGCATGCTGCCAGGACACCCAGTGTTGTTAGATTACAGCTACAGTGTACTAAGCAGCTCACAGGAAGGAAATACACAGGCAAGTTAAGGAACGTTTCTGTAGGCTTAATTATTTTTTTATTCTTATCTGAGAAGTGGACGTACCATATGCACATGTGTATTCTTCTTCCTTCACCTATTCTGGCTCCCTTGACATTTTAAAAATATAATCAAGGCAAAGTACATTTTCTAGAGTAGAGCATGATAGTGTGTATGCATTCTAAATCACCTCAGTCATGTCCAACTCTCTGTGACCCTATGGATTGTAGCCCACCAGGCTCCTCTGGCCATGGTATTCTCCAGGCAAGAGTACTGCAGTGGACTGACATTCCCTTCTCCAGGGGATCTTCCCAATTCAGGGATGGAATCCACATCTGTTATTTCTTCTGCATTGGCAATTGAGTTCTTTACCACTAGCGCCACCCAGGAAGCCCTAGAGCATGATAGATAAAAGTGTTAAATGTAAGAGCAACTGGATGTTCACCAGCAGATAGAGGGCCTTAGACTTCTCTCGTTAAGTCCATCTTCTTTACATTTTGCTCTGTGTTTTCTTCCAAGAAGGTGTGGGGTCATCCAGTTTCCACAGTGCTCCATCCGGCTGAAGCCTCAACCTCATCTTGAAACTTGTGAAGAAAATCTAAATCTAGCCTTATCCTCTTTTTTAGTTAACAAGAGATGCCAATCTCTAAGCTCCATGAAGGCACAAACTGCAAGCACCTGTTAAGGGACTTCCCTGGTGGTCCAGTAGCTAAGACTTTGCACTCCCAAGGCAGGGGGCCTGGATTCGATCCCTGGTCAGGGAACTATATCCCATATGCCACAACTAAGAGTGCAAATGCTGCAACTGGAAAAGATCCTGCATGCTGCAAGGAATGATGGAAAAACTCGTGTGCCACAACGAAGACCCAGTGCAGCCAAATAAATTAGAAAAAAAAAACACGTATTATATGCCAGGTTGCTAAGAGGGGTGACCCGCGCCCCCATAACAGCAATCCCCTCTGCACCCATGGCCAATTTAAGGCATAAAGTATTACGAAATCAAAGGGGCTGCTGCTACTACTGCTAAGTCACTTCAGTCGTGTCCGACTCTGTGCAACCCCAGAGACGGCAGCCCACCAGGCTCCCCGGTCCCTGGGATTCTCCAGGCAAGAACACTGGAGTGGGTTGCCATTTCCTTCTCCAATGCATGAAAGTGAAAAGTGAAAGTGAAGTCTCTCAGTCGTGACCCCATGGACTGCAGGCTATCAGGCTCCTCCATCCATGGGATTTTCCAGGCAAAAATACTGGAGTGGGGTGCCATTGCCTTCTCTGAATCAAAGGGGAAGTTATGCAAATAAGTTTGATATAAAAAGCAAATTAGGGAATGACTGGCAAAATTATTCATTAGAACTCTGTTTACACTCATTGTCAAGCCTAACCATTTGTTTGGGAAGTAAAGACCTTCCTTGATTAGAGCCTGTCATTGAGAGATGTTTTTGAATTTCAGAAAGTCTATGTGAATTTCAGTATTTTCTATTCCTTAGCAGTGACTATTTTTATATAACGATAGTTGTGATTAAGGTTTAGCCATTGCCATTATCAAACAACTAAGTGTTTATTTTAGAAATTGCTTTGCCCCTCATGCTGTTTCTTATTTCCATAGTTTATTATGGCTTCACAGTCTCCTCAGTTTCCCAGCATCTGTCCTAGGAATTATCCTGTACCACTCCTTTTCCACCATTACCACACTCCAGAAGTCAATACATGTTCTCCATTTCAGCTCCTAAACAGCTGTCTCCAGGCTCCTCCTTTCTATCCCTTGGACCGTGCCCCCATCTTCTCTTATTTAAATGACTCGACTGCTCTCAGTCGATTGGTGTTATTCTTCAGCAGGTTTTATTGATTATATTCTTCAGCTGCCCCCCCACCCCATACTTATCCTCCTGACAGGTGGCGTGTCTAGCTTACAGGTACAGATCTGACAATAGCATTCCTGTACTTTGTTGGTTTTCCTTTGACTAACAATCAGTTACATGTGACTAATGCTTACTGACTGCCTCCTAGTGTAAGGGATTATATTAGATACTAGTAGCATAACCCCAATAGTCCTGTTATAGTGGAGTATTATAAGAGCTTCATAGCTTATAAACAAGAACTGAATGAATTCAAATTCATATTCCTTGAAGAAATCTACCTACCCTTCATATTGTTATTGTTTTTCTTCAGTTGCTAAGTCATGTCTGACTCATTTGCAACCCCATGGCCCACCAGGCTCCTCTGTCCATGGAATTTCCCAGGCAAGACTACTGGAGTGGGTTGCCATTTCCTTTTCCAGGGGATCTTCCTGACCCAAGGATGGAACCCATATCTCTTGGATTGGCAAGCTAGTTCTTTACCACCTGACCTTAAATCTCCCCTCTTTCCCCATGTATTATTAATATATACCACATTATACCAAGTTATCATAATCCAGTACACATTTTATGTTCTCTTACCTGTATAAATGCTATTCTCTCTACCTAGAATGCTCCATTCCTCTAATGGATAAATCCTGCTTGTTCTTTTAACATTCTTCCCAGGCCTCACATTTGCTGAGGCCCTTTTACTCCCTTGAACCTCTTATCCCTCAGCTGAGTTAGATACCCACTTCTATGCAGCCATATCTATTTAAGAATAACTCTGGAAAATCCCATGGATGGAGGAGCCTGGTGGGCTGCAGTCCATGGGGTCGGTAAGAGTCGGACACGACTGAGCGACTTCACTTTCACTTTTCACTTTCATGCATTGGAGAAGGAAATGGCGGCCCACTCCAGTGTTCTTGCCTGGAGAATCCCAGGGACGGGGGAGCCTGGTGGGCTGCCGTCTATGGGGTCACACAGAGTCGGACACGACTGAAGCAACTTAACAGCTAGCAAAGGACTTATCAGATTGTATTGAAATTAATCTGTCAGCCTAACTCTCTAGAGCTGTTTCAGGGTAGGGACCATGTCATTCATTGAAGTATCTTCCTTACCCAGCATAATTCTTGGCAGTAGCAGACTCTCAGTAATCATTGGTTGAAAGAGTGAAAGTCCTTGGTTCATGATTTTCCTAATTATCCTTTCTTCTTATGGATATGAGCCTCTATTTAATTTATTTATATATCCACTTCTATGGGCTTTAAAACTCTCAAACTAATGCCTTGATACAAAAAAAAAATACATCTATTGCTCCCGCCTTGTATAATTTTCCAAAAGAACAGGTTCCTTGCATGTATATAATTACACCACTAATTTTACACAGAATTGTCTTTTAAGATTGATAGATGTTATTTATTCATTTAAAAATATTTATTAAACTACTCCTGTAAACAGGATATCTACAGGCTCCAGGACATATAAAATGTGCAGAGAATCACATCTCACACAGGGGTCAGCCCTGAAAATCATGTGCAGTCAGTTATTTTTAACAATCCCTTGAATCAGAGGTCGACAGATTTTCCTATAGAAATATTTTCAGCATAGTGAACCATACGGGCTCTGTCACAGCTACTCTGCTCTTGCAGTGTGGAAGCAGAGATGATATGTAAATGAAGCTGTGCGGGTATTCCAGTACAACTTTATCTACAAAAATTATGGCTCAGAGGCCATAGTTTGAGGACCTTGCCTTAAACTGGAAGGTGGGACAGACAGTAAAGATGTATGCAGGGTGCTGAGGGGATTGGGAGTAAGGGGAAATCACACATTCGCATCACATGAAATTGGGATTAGGTGACCTGCAAAAGATGAATTTGCAGTTCAGAACTAACTCCAGAATACAGATGTGTGTAAGCTATCACGATCAAACAAAGCTAGAAAAACCCAGGGAATGCTGGTCGTTCAAGAAAAGTAGCAGACCAAAATGTGAAGGTATTTTTGTTAGAAGCATCCAGGAATATGGCAACCTTAGTGACAATTTACCATTACAAAAAAAGAGGAAAGATGAAAGGTATGTTATAGAAAATATATGTCCTTCTGATGCAGAGGATTTTTATTGTCAGAATTCTTTTAAGGTCTGAGTTCATTACTGATAAATTTGGATAAGCTAACCATATAAATTCAAATATAAAATGTGTTAAATGTAACACTGAAATATGCTCTCATTGATCTTTTATTCACAGACCTTACCTGATATTTCTTTCTTTTTTTTTTTTTTAATTCTAGCACCAATAGCTGCAGGAACTGGTCCCAATTTTTCTCTCTCAGATTTAGAAAGTTCTTCATACTACAGCATGAGTCCAGGAGCAATGAGGAGGTCTTTACCCAGCACATCCTCTACCAGGTAATTTTATTGTTGGCTCTTAAAGAGGTCAAACTTCATAGTTTACACGCCTTGATTTTTAACTCTGGGCCTACTAGACACTTAGCAGTGTGCCTCTGGTAATAGATGGTAGAAGTGAGTTCAGCCCTAATGGATTTCCAGTGTCACTGAGGGGAGAGAGCGCATGCGCAGGCGGCGTGCCTCTGTGTGCGTGTGGGGAGGGGGAGGCTTCCCAGGTATCTCAGTGACTACGAATCCACCTGCCCATTCAGGAAATGTGGTTTCCATCCCCGAGTCAGGAAAATTCCCTGGAGAAGGCAATGTCAACCCACTCCAATATTCTTGCCTGGGAATTCCCATGGACAGAGGAGCCTGTGGGCTGCAGCCCATGGGGTTGCAAATGAGTCGGACATGACTTAGTAACTAAACAACAACATAAACTCACACACACACACACATATACACACACACATATGTGTATGTATGTATACACACACATACACGTATATACATGCAGACTCACACATACACATCAATCAGTCAGTTCTGTAGCATGGGCTGGAAATAGTTAAAGACAGCTTTATCCAAAATAAGCGAGTTGTGTTCCGCTGTAAACTATAAGCATTAGTCGGAGTTAGTGAGATGGAAAGTCATAGAATGGTGTTCTGGGTGGGGTGAAGACATGAGCAAAGACATAGAGGCAGGATGGAGTATGAAAATGGCATGTTCTCAGAAAATTCAGGACAAGGCTTGACTAGGGAAAAGTGTTTTGGCTAGTTTGGCAGAAAGTTGGCCCTGGTGACGACAGTCCCAGTCTCCATGCCCGCAGCAAACGTTACCGCTCAGTTTCAGCTCTTTTCCTACTACTGCGCCCTGAAAGTTCTCAAAATGCAGTCTATGGGAGCTGCTCTGAGAGATGCGACTGTGTGATATCCTATTGTGAAGATGTAAAGGCAGATGCAGCCCGAGAGCATCGTGGGGCCAGATCACAAGCACTGTTGCACCGGGAGACCTTTAAAAGAGTGAAGCTGAAAGAACACAACCAGATAACGATTCCAGGGCGCTTGATCCCCTCGGGGTCACGAAGCCAAAATCAGAATGAAGCATTTTGCAAGATCCTGTTGTCTCCAGATAACCTGTACCAGAGGGAAAGGGATTAGCCATTAAACCCACAGTATTCTTTTTACAAATTGGCTTTAGCACTGGACTGTGACAACAAAGAAAAGAATGGTGCAGAACGATCTTTAATGTTTGTGTACTTTGCAGAAAAACATTTGACAAAGGTATATTCCTCCTAAAGCAAGCGTTTGAGGATTTAAAACAATGTCCAGATGATAGAAATTTTCCCTGGTAGAGACTCATTCTTACCTTGACTTTATGTATTTTAACCATCGTTACTTAAATAAATCATCAGCTTAGTCATTACCAATGAGTTGAAGACGGTTAAAGAAACTGTATTTTCCCAGATATAACCACCAAGTCCTACCATCATCTTTCACATTATTTAAATATCCCCTCTAGTTCACTGGGGTATAAAAAAGTCGTCTCCAGTGCCACTCCCCGCCTACAAAAAAAACCATTTATAACAAAAGAACGAGATTTTGAACATATTCGGGTATTAATACATTCTGAGGATTTTGAATGTTTGCTGATGGAAGGGACATTGTGTGTAACTACACTTAGTCAACATAAAAAAGCTTTGCAAATACTTGTGGTTAGTGATTAATTTAAAAGTCGATTGACTGTTTGTTTTTCATATGTGCACTGTGCAGGTACCATGGACAGCCCAGCTTCTCCAGCTGTTTTTTGCCTTTTGTTTCAACTTTCTGTGTGGAAGCCTGGTTATTAACGTACTTTAAAAAGCTAGTGTCGTTCCCATATTCTGCAAATAACTAACCCTGATGAGGCAGTAATTATACACAGCATCAGTAGTTAATAACTTGGTAATATGTTTGTTTTACTCTCATTAGGCTCTCCTAAGATGATTCTTTTAAAATTATTCTTTAAATATATAGACTCAGCAGAATTATCTGTGTACAGCTGAGGAACTGTGCCCAGAAGAATACCCCAGATTTCCATATAGAAAAGTTCATCAACCAGTCAGTCTTTGTTTATGCTATGCCAATATTAATCGGTCACCTGCTCTGTGGCAGTCACTGTATTAGGTGCTTTACATGCCTGATAGGAGTTAATCTTCACAGGAATTTTACAGTACAGATAGTGTTGCATGTAACAATGGGTCAGCTCACAACTTAGAGAAGTTAAGTAACTTGCCCAAGGTCACAGATCAAGTAAGTGGTGGAGTCTACATTCAAACTTGGAGCTGCTGAACTTTCAAACCATACTGTTTTGACACTGAATCCTCTTAGGAACGGGGCTCACTCTTTCAGGAAGGAATAGAATAGGAAGCCCCCAGAAAGGATTATCTGGCATCTCTACTTTTCATGGACTGTTAGCATTTGCTATTTTGAATTATTATTATCATCTTGAAGGTATGTACAGTTCCTGCTTCCCCTTCTGGATTGCAAATCCCTTAGAGCAGTGGTCCCCAACCTTTTTGGCACCAGGGACCAGTTTCATGGAAGACAGTTTTTCCACGGATTGGGGTGGGGGGAGTGGTTGGGAGATTCAAGCACATGACATTTATTGTGTACTTTATTTCTCATCTAATGCTGCTGCTGATCTGACAGGGGGTACTGGTCCATGACACGGAGGTTGGGGACCCCTGCTGAACTCTTCCAGTTCAGCTGCAAAGACGTATTAAGTCCCAAGGATATGAGATTCATAAGGCACTATGGATGTAAAGTCAAGTAACAGGAGCTTTGCAGTCTCATGATATAGACTGACAAGTGAATGAATATTTTTAGTTCAGAGAATTCGGAACACTCAGGAAAGAGGCATTTTGCTGTTCTTTAGGGACAAGATAAAGCATCTAGGCTTTGCACATAGTAGGAATTAAGCAAATATTTGAAACGAACATAATAGTCTTCCCTTAATTTCTAGGTAGTATTGCTAAAGACAGAACAAATTCCACACCCAAGAAGAGATGGTGTGTCATTGCTTAAAAGAGTATTTATCCTCCTTCTTATGTAGAGACCTTACTGGTCCTTTCCTGTGTCTCTCAAGTGTTTCTGGGAGGATAGAATTTATGCTAGATAGTCAAGAGCAAGAAGCCAGAATTAGTAACTGGGGGTTCCCTGGCTGTCCAGTGGTTAGGACTTCGAGCTTCCACTGCAGAGGGCATGGGTTCCATCCCTGGTTGGGGAACTAAGATACTGTATGCCGTGCAGCATGGCCAAAATTAAAAAAAATAAATAAGGAACAAAAGTAATGACTGATTCATATCTAAATTTAAAAAAATAAAGAAGATTGATAGGCATTAACTATATTCCTTCCAGTAAATATGTTCAAAATCATAGAAGGGGTAATATAAAAATTGGGATGCAATATACTTTTCTTATCCCAAAGAACTTCATCAAGATAAACCAGCTGTCAGGTTTGTGAAGTCAGTAAACTGTGTCCCGGAAGCCCTTCACTCATCGCTCCTGGCACTTCTGATTTTCTTCCCTCCTGGATCTTGTTCTCTCCTCTAGCCTGTATCTCCACCTTCCCAACATTTATCCTGTGTCAACCCCTGACAGTCCTTGCTTTCAAACCGAGGGGTCAGCTAATATCTACAGACTCTCTCACCTTTAGGATTTAATAACCACATGAGTAGGGCTTCCTCAGTGGCTCAGATGATAAAGAATCTGCCTGCAATACAGGAGTCCCAGATTTGATCCCTAAGTCAGGAAGATCCCCTGGAGAAGGAAATGACTACTGACCCAATCCGGTATTCTTGCCTAGAGAATTCCATGGACAGAGGAGCATGGCAAGCTACAGTCCATGGGGTCGCAAAGAGTCGAATACGATTGAGTAACTAACTGTTAATGCATGAATATTTGCATTTTATTCTAGAGGACACCAAGGAAATCAAAAGCGTTAGAAACTCAGAAAGATATTGGTACTTGGAGAAGGACAGGTAATGAAGTTGGCCTTTTGGGTGGGATCTCATTGAATCATGACACTTGGGCAAATCCTTGTCACAAGCACTCATGTGACTGTTTCTAAATCTGTAGCCCAATTCAGCAGTGTTTGAGCATCTGTTATTAGTCAGATACTGTGATAGGCACTAGAGCTTTAAAAAAAATCCTGATAATCTCCTTCTTCACAGATCTCAAGCTCCTGTTAGAGAATGTAGGTCTTGCCTTTTATTTGCCAGGGAACATAAGAAAATATTTATTCTGTTTCCAATTTGTATTCTTTCAACTTCTAACTAAAATTATTTCAAGTGGCTTTCACTTTAAAAACTACAACAGATAATATTAAATACAGAGAGGGCAGAAACCATGTGGAAAGATAGGAGAGACTCTTATATCAAGAACCTGAACCCAGAGTTATTCCTTACATTTAGCCCTTGGATGCCTGGTTTCCAAGGCAAGAAGGGAAGCACTAGGTTATGTAATGTACCTTTTCTAATAAAAGGAAACTAGAATTTCTTTTAATGATACGACATTTTTTCTGGTTTTATGTATTAGGAATTTTTTGTGTATGCCCTTTTACAAAGTACTTCTGTTAGATACAGTTTTACATAAAATACAGAAAAATTCTTTGAGTGGCTCTTTTTCATTAAATTTCAAGGAAAGCCAGGCAAAGGACATTAAGTAAATCATTAGAGGTTTTTCCTTTGGATACTCAGCTAGCATGCCACAGGTCTGTTGCTGTTCTGCAATCTAGCTTTCATGAGAATAGAGCTTAAAGGCTAAGATTCCTGGAATGGCAACTTCAGTAACTAGAATTTCATGCCTGAAACTGGGCCTTCCTCAGTTTTTTACTTGGATGGCTGCAGTGGCCTCTTAACTGTCTCCCCGGGGAAGGTTCTGTCTCCTTCTTTTCCCTTAGCTCTTCGAAAGCCGTCATCTCTGCAACTACCAGAATGACCTTTCTGACAGTGACTCTGACGTCACTTCCTGCTTAGATCTATTCAGGGAGCCTCTGTTGCTTGTAAGATAAAGTCCAGACGTACAACAGCTCCTGTCACCTTCACCCCATCCTTCTCTGTACCCCTCCTGCCGCTTTAACCATAGTGAACGCCTGTCAACTCTCTGCGAGTGTCACACACTGCTTGTGGTGGTGTTTCTGCTTGACGTGCACCTGCCTCCTGGAGTGATGTTGGGAATAGCTAATAACCTGGGTGACAGGAGCATACCAGTTAGGACAGAGCTGCCCTGCCACAGTGCCAAGTCCTGGAATGCCTCTAATGTGCCATACCTTAACCCTTTAGGTTTGGGATCATGAGGCTGTCCTGGGCCAAAGATGGGGTGACAAAGTTGGGGCAAACATGAGGCGCTTGAGAGTGGGACTTTGCCAGTTGATAAAGAAGTATTTCAGTATCTTAAAATCCAGAATGGCTGCCTCAGGAGTGCATCACCTGAGTAATAGCCTGTTCCTGCCCTGTTCTTCTTTCTGCTCTGTCTCCTTACCCCCTCTCTTCCAGACAGTTCAGGAACCATCTCCTCTGGGCATCATTTTCCGACCTTCTCTGTGTATCATTGCTTTCTTCCTCCGTCAAGGAACACACTATAACCTCTGTGTGGTTCCACTATCATACCTGTGTTTCTCTTTGCACAATTTTGTTTACCTCTTGTTTTTCATGCATGAGATTGTAAACCCCATGAAGACAGGTGTTATATCTGATTCATTTCAGTATTCTAGCCTTTAGCACAGTACGTGGCATGTGGGAGATGTACAATAAATGTTTGATAAACAAATATATATTAAAAATTCTGTACCTGATATATGAGGAAGAGATTACCCAGCTAGTACTCATACCAGGTATGAAATCTACTTGTTCTGGTATGTTAGTTACATAATCAATTAATACTATTAGAACAACATTAGCAACATGTAGCATTTCACTGCCTTTTAACTCTTGTAACCTCAAATTGGGAGAAAAAGACCTCAGTTCTTTCACTGGAAGAAACAGAATATATTCTGGAAATTTCCCAACCATACTTCTCCAAAGCTGAAACATCCCCGCTTGATGGCATAGAACTTCATTCTTGGTAATTTCCTTGTAGAGAAGTGGCATGCAAGTCACTGGGTCGCTCTTTTTCCCATGTCCCTTATTCTCACAAGCAGAATAAGTAGAATCCTTCTACTTTTGTCTCATTTGTTCACTGTTTTATCCCTAGAGCCTGGACAGTGACAGCAGGCCAGGTCCCAATCTAGGCACTAGAGGGAAAACAGTGAATGAACGAGGCAGAAGTAGAAGGAAGGTATTGCCACTGTGCAATAAATATTTTTTAAATGAAGAGCTCTAAGTAGAAGGTGAGAAAATATGGCAAAAAAACCCAAAAGGCAATTCAGGCTTTTCTTCAAGGGTTGTGTGCCCCGATTTTTCTCCTTCCTGGGGTGCCAGAGGGCTTGAGTAGATGTCTAGGATCGTTGCTGATGGCAACGCCCCAGCCAAAGCTCTGGGGGAAACACACGTGGGCTTACTACCCAGTCTTCCAGGTGGAGACACGAGACGGAGCCAGCCAGCAGTTCCTCAAAGGAAAAAGGAATCGGATGTGGCGGCAGCAGCAACTCAAGTGACAATAAAAACCAAACCCAGACACTTGGAACAACATAGACCCAAGAGTTTGTTCTCCATCCAGTGACTCACTAAACTGAACAGGAGCCCAAAGAAGCCCACGAAACTACACTGAGTTACCCAATTGCTTCCTCCCTTGGCTTTCTTTCCACCAGAGATGCCACGTCCAGGAGGAAGGTGGTTTGGATGGCTTTTAAACATGTACGCATTTGTTATTTCAGCTCCACGAAGCGCCTCAAGTCTGTGGAGGATGAAATGGACAGTCCTGGTGAAGAGCCATTTTACACAGGCCAAGGGCGCTCCCCGGGGAGCGGAAGTCAGTCCAGCGGGTGGCATGAAGTGGAGCCAGGTAAGCAGGGCGGGCGGCCACTGTGAGTCTAAGGCTTGGGGGGAGGAGGGAGTGCCACCAGGCAGAAAGCGAAGAGAGTGAGCTCAGAGCAGTGGACTTTTTGACTTTCTCCACATGAACACGTGTTTGTAGCTGACTGCTGCTTTTATGAAAGGGTGGCAGTGCAAGGATGCCATTCAGCTGAGATGAAAGATTGAGAAGGGTGGGTAGGGTTTTCTGCTCATATGTTTTCACTACACAGCAGTCCAGCGTTCCATTTGCCTTTGCTTTCATTTTATACCAATTGCCTTTTGGGTTTGGTTTTATCTTTTAATACTCAAAATAAAAATCCATTAACTTTTTCGACTGCATCAATAGCGTTAGAGAGGAAAGAAGGGCTCCTGTGCAGTAGCTTACACTTGGATCTTTATAAAGTGAGGAAACTTTTAAATATGTTTTGTCATCACAATTCTTTTTCTATTTAAAAGCAACAGCTAAAAAAATAAAAATAAAAGGAATAGCTATCTTTATGTCCATCTTTCGTGAACTAAGCAAATGATGACTCCTAGTCTAACCTCCTGGGGTAGTTTAGTCCTGACTCTGGAGTCTTGAGCCATGTGACTAATTCTGATATCAGAAGCCTTTTGAAACTTTTCTCAGTGTCTATAACCTCCAGATTGGCAGGGGAGAATCTCCTCCAGTACCTTCCTCAATATGCAAAGTCTGATGATGTAGAGAATAGAGTGGGCTCTGGAAAAAGGCTGAGTGTAATCCTGGCTCCGCTCCGGCTGGCTCTGTGATTATGGGCAAACCACCTAACCTCTCTGAGACTTAAGTGTGCCCATTTTTACCATCTGTCTATAATAATAGGCATTTCAGTGCTCTTGAGAATTAAATGAGGTAATATATATGACCCAACTAAGAATTATACCTAGCACAGTAAGTTTGAAAAGATTTTCCCAGTTCTTGCCTCGGAGTAATTCCCTGCATAAGCAAGCACCGAGAAAATCTCTGAACCCCTTCACCTTCAGTCTTAACTCCTTTCTCTCCCCCTAACATATCAAAAGAGAATCTTCAGCGAGTGTGACTATAGAGGGAGCAGCGCCGCAGAGGCTTGGGGGATGATGGAACTGTTCTGTATCCTGATTGTGGTGGTGGTTACAGGAATCTACACATGTGTTAACAGTCATATTAACAGAAATGCATGCCTTCCACTTCTGAGCCCCCAGGCAGTTTTACTGTATGATAATTAAAAGCAAAACCTCGGTCCCCACTAGCTGAGTCCTTTATCTTCTTCCCTTTACCAAGATGTGAAGATTTCATTTTGCCTCCCTTCTACCTAATCTTTTTACCCAGCTTATCCATTCATTGACTCACGGTTTCACTGGGAACTTTTTTGTGGATGAGGGACGATGCCTGGTTCCAGGATCTCAAAGCTGAATGAGAAGGTTGTGGCTCCTGCTTTCAAGGAATTCACAGCTGGGGTGGAGAACAGACACATAAGAAGATGATTATGTGATGATATGGGAGGTGTGAGGATGGGGTTTAGCCTCTGGTGCTGCCATTTTCTTAGTATCATCAACATAGTGCTCAGGGTGTGATGGGTCTTCTACAGAGGGCTACGCATCAGCTCGCCCCACAAGGAGATCCATGCCAGTTTGCCCAAAGCAGTCAAGAAATACACCCTGGCCTAAATGAATGTGCTGACCACCCGTGTGGGCAAATGCACGTCAGCACCACCTCAGGATAGTGCCAATGAGAAGCTTATGTGCTGTTAAAAAGTTAAAAGATCTACCTGTTCTTTGAACCCTTTTTAAAAGGCCAGTTAAAGTCCTGGCCAGTTTACCTGCTTCTGTGAAAGTAAAAATCAAAATATATAGGTTTGGGACATTGTGCTTGAGGGTCATACTAATTCGGTTTTACACAGACTGAGCTGCTTTTTTTATGTTGATGTACATGAAGCTCCTCTTCCAGGAGGCTGTCCTCTGGATCCTTAAGTAGATTCCTTTTGAGCCTATGTGGGGGCTATGGGAGTAGGTTGAACATAGAATATGTTAACCTAGTGACTCTTATTCAGAGTAATTCTGTTCTTCTCTTCTGCATGGTATGATTCAACTGATCATAAATTTTAACATCCGAATAACTGTATCCCTTATGGTCATTAAATAACTAAAGTTTAATGGCTAAATCCTTTTGGGGAGGATATATATATATACACACAGATACATATACATATATATACACACGCATAATTACACTACATATTATACTGTATGTATATATACACACATGCTATACACATATACACATATAATATAAGCATATAATTAATTGTAGGGGGGCTTCTCTAAGGGAAAAAATATACACTTTTAGAGAAATCCCTCACTATTTTACTGTATTCCTGGACTGATGCTCCATTCTCTATTTCTATTTCATTATTGAAAAATGCAGTTTCATGGTATATATGCAGGGGGTGGGAGGGGACAGTGGATAAATTTACATTTGTCCATATTCAGCATAGAAAGTCACAATTGAAAGAGGGCCTGAGGGGACATTAAAACTCAACTGAAGGATGTTATGCATGTTCCTGGTGGCTTTGGTGTCATTAACTCACACCACCCATTTTAAATGGATAATTTATGCTGCCAGATGGTCCTTTGGGGGGATTTTCCACCTAGCCCAATCCCCTTTTTGGCACAGAGGACACCCTTATGTTGTTCCCACACTGATCCAGGCCTAGCATCTCCCCAGGGATACAGTTCATTGAGTAGGAGGCTTTTAGTGGTCCACACATGTAAATTACCTTCGGAACCTGTTGGGAGTTTATGCATTTCTGAAGGCCAGCAGCCTCTTGGTTGCCTGCATCTGGAGTAATTCTCACAAGCTGGTACTAAAGGATACTTTGTTTATGTCTCAGATGTGACCCAGGAAGCAAGGCCTGTGCTTACTCCTCCACTCAGAAAGCTTTGCATCTGTTTACCTGCCCTCAAATGCTTTTCAGCACTCCCCGGCCAAAAGAGGGCCGAAGGTTGCCAGAAGAGACAAATTTCCTGGAGCAACAGGAAGGCTTTGGAAAGTAAAACAAACCAGACATGCAGTAAATTACATGGGCTCTTTCAAATGTCTTTTGTAGTATCCTGTTCCCCATTAGTTTATCTCAGCACTTTTAGTGCACAGCTCTTATTATCTGGGAAGAAGGGCATAGGAGATTAAAGATGATGTTAGTTTAAAAACATCAGACAACCTCAAGCTGACTTTTGCTTCTCTTACAATGCTGCATTTGTTCTCTCCACTTAGTTTCGTTTCCCAGTTATCTCAAAACTGGGCTAGATTCGAAGCTTTGAAGCTAATCATGCACTGATGAAATGAGTCCTATGAAATTCTATCAAGCAAAAGTGCACATACCATCAACTCTTGTTTATCTGGACAAATGAAAAACTGCAGAGGAACTGATAATGCAAATGAATAGGAAGGAAACCAAGAGGCAGGCGCCTACAGTGGGTCAGATACTGAGCATGGTGCTTTCGTATGTATGGCAAAGATTATGGTTACAATTGTTTAAGTACTTCCTGTCTACCAAGTGTTTTTGTTTTTTTTTAATTGCCCTAAATCATGCAAGCAGAGTGAGCTTGCCTCTGTAGAGATGAAAACTGAGAATTAGAAAATGTTAGGTGACTTGCCCAGAGTCACACAGATAGTAAACCTGGGGATCCCTAATCCAAATTTCAGTTCTGATTTTGGAATGTGAAGTTTTGTCTTCTCTACCCAGTAACCTCTTTTACCATAAACATTTATGCTTGTCAGATTGAAATTAAAAACGTAACAATAAAAATTTTTTTAATTATTCATCAGAAAGACTTGAAAAATCCCCCACTTCCTTATCCCAAACCCTTGACATGCACCCAGGTCAGGGAAGGATTTTGGGTTTATTAAATACACATAGGACATAATACATGAACCAACAGTATTAACTGTTAACAAAGTCAGATATCTATCATTTTTCTCATAAAATCATATAATCCTCAGGATTCAGATCTTTGTTCAAATAATACATCATCATTGAGGCTTCCAGTGACTTAAAATAGCTGCTGTTTCTCTTCCATCATCCTATAATTCATAAACTTTTCCTTTCTTTATACCATCTTCTGTTATCTTATGTTCTCCTACTTGGATATACACTCTGAGCAGTGGGCCTGAGTCTGTCTTTTCTGCCGCTGTACACCCAGCATCCCTGACAGTGTCTGGCACATAATAGGTACTCAATAAATGTTGATTGAGTGAATGAATGAAGCCTATAAAGCAGGGAATTTGGGTGCTTTCCATAAATCTGAAAGCAGAGTTTGCCACCAGTAATTCTCTCAGAATTGATGTTTACTATATTCTCAATCTGTAGGCTATTATTCAGTCAAATCCAATTATTAGCAAGTAGTAAACAAAACAATGGGCTTCCCCGGTGGCTCAGCAGTAAAGGCTCTGCGTGCCAATGCAGGAGACAGGGAGACACAGGTTCAGTCCCTGGGTTGGGAAGATCCCCTAGAGGAGGAAACGGCAACCCGCTCCAGTATTCTTGCCTGGGAAATCTCATGAATAGAGTAGCCTGGCAGGCTACAGTTCATGGGGTCTCAAAACAGTCAAACATGACTAAGCAACTGAACAACAACAGCAAGCAAAGCGATTGTGAAGGCTCAGCCAGGGGCCCCGTTGACAAGTGGTAGTATATAACATTTTGTTACAGTATCTCTCACCTCGAAGGGTATTCTGTTAAGGGAATCAAACCCTTTTTTTCTAAAGCTAATCGTTTATTGATTTTTAAGATAATGCTTTTTTTTTTTTAATAAAAGGACAGTTCATTAGCACAAGCTCTATATCAAGAATTCCAATAACAAATCTTCTGTAGAATGTTTTCTGCAACTTTCTTGATTTTTGTCTGAATATTGTCAGATTTCCATAAGAAATTCTCTCCTATAGTAGCTTAATTAACACCCATATGAGACACTATGAAATCTATATTATGTGAAGTCTAATCTGTTGCTCAAAATGTGGTCCAAGCACCAGCAACATGGCATCATCTGGGATCTTATTAGAAGTACAGAATTTCAGACCCTACCCAGACTCATGGAATATTAACAAGATCTCTGGGTAGTTCCTATACATGTTAGCGATTGAAAAGCCTTGATCTAGGCTCCTTCCTTGACTGTTCCTTTTTGCAGGCTCTTACCACTCAATTCTTAGCTTATCTAGAGGCAACCTGAATTTTCACTGTTGTGCTCCCCAAGCTTTCTCCCTACTGTAAGTAGGAATGCCATTAATGCTCTTCTAGACAGATAGAAATCTAACCTATTTTCAGACATGTCAGAGAAGATGGTACCCTCACACAGTGGTTCATACCTCAGTACAAGAAGAAAATTCTCCTGTCTCTCTCATCTTCCTCCAGTTGAAGTGCATGAAGAAGAAGAGCTGGTCATCTAATCAATATAATTCAAGTCAAACCAAGTCATTGAATCTTTATTAAGTGCTGACTGTGTTCAGTACCAGAGAAGGTAATGGCACCCCACTCCAGTACTCTTGCCTGAAAAATCCCATGGACGGAGGAGCCTGGTAGGCTGCAGTCCATGGGGTCGCGACGAGTTGGACATGACTGAGCGACTTCACTTTTACTTTTCACTTTCATGCATTGGAGAAGGAAATGGCAACCCACTCCAGTGTTCTTGCCTGGAGAATCCCAGGGACAGGGGAGCCTGTTGGGCTGCCGTCTCTGGGGTCGCACAGGGTCGGACACGACTGAAGCGACTTAGCAGCAGCAGCAGTGTTCAGTACAGAGCAGATTCAAAGATGACTCCGTTGAGTCCCTGTCTTCAATGGCAAACCAGATTTTCTTCGTTGTCAGTCACCGTCTATAAGATGGGAACTGTGATTTCTGCCCCATCTCTGTCACAAAGTTCAGTTCAGTTTAAGTTGTGTCTGACACTTTGCAACCCCATGGACAGTAGCCCGCTAGTCTCCTCTGCCTATGGAATTTTCCAGGCAAGAATACTGGAGTGGGTTGTCATTTCTTTCTCCAAGGGATCTTCCCCACCCAGGGATCAAATCTGGGTCTCCTGCATTGCAGGCAGATTCTTTACCAACTGAGCCACCAGGGAAGTCACAAAGTTACGACAGTTAAATGATCAACTTGAACTTCTGCTCCAAGTGCCAAAGTCCTTTGTTAAAATTAATGTTCTCTAATTGTATGAAATATTGTTAGGGTTATTGAGGGAGACAGACCTTACCAGCGCATGATGGTTGAAAGCCAGCAGGATTAAATGCTACAGGGGTAAAAGGAGAGAGTGGTTCAACCTGACTTTAGAATTAGAGACACTGTCTGCAGAAGGAGGCAGTGAAACTGGATTTCCATTGGACCTCAAATGAAAAATGTTCACAAACTTGAAAGTGATTCATGATGTCTCTTAGCCTTTCAGTCATTGGTATATATAAACTTGTGTTCTCCATATATCTTTTTTTCTAATATATATACATATATATATATATCTTACAAAGCAGTTTTGTGGCTGTCCTGTGAAGCTTCTCAGGTTGTCTGTGTTCCCAAAATTGACTCATTAGAGGGTTCAGTGGGTTTCATGGATTACTCAGTTGCACCACTTTCTGCATCTGACACATACATACCAGTCAATATTAGAATAAACATATTTTTTATTGTGAAAAATATGTGAAATTATAGAACTTTTTCAGTGAAATTTAGTTCTGTGTTTGAAAAGAGGAACTTCTTACTCCTTAAATTTTCTCCTGTAGAAAAATATTCAGAACTCTAGCATGCCTTCAATTATTTTGTGATTGTAAAACTTTATTAACAGACAGTGTTATTTTAGCCAAGATGCTGGAAGTTCTGAACAGTTCAGTGAAAAGTTTTAAAGCCAAATTTGGTAAGTAGTAAGTTTTTACCTGTGGTCCTTTTCTTAAAAATTTTCAGAGATAAACTTCTTTCAGAAATTGATTTCTTCCCAAAGGCATCAGTTAGTTCAGTCACTCAGTCATGTCCAACTCTTTGTGACCACATGGATCACAGCACGCCAGGCCTGTCTGTCTATCACCAACTCCCAGAGTTTACCCAGACTCATGTCCATTGAGTCGGTGATGCCATCCAACCATCTCATCCTCTGTCATCTCCTTCTCCTCCTGCCCTCAGTCTTTCCCAGCATCAGGGTCTTTTCAGATGAGTCAGCTCTTTGCATCAGGTGGCCAACGTACTGGAGTTTCAGCTTCAACATCGGTCCTTCCAATGAACACTCAGGACTGATCTCCTTTAGGACGGAATGGTTGGATCTCCTTGCAGTCCAAAGGACTCTCAAAAGTCTTCTCCAACACCACAGCTAAAAGCATCAATTCTTTGGTGCTCAGCTTTCTTTATAGTCCAACTCTTAGATCCATATAAGACTACTGGAAAAACCATAGCCTTAAGTAGACGGACCTTTGTTGGCAAAGTAATGTCTCTGCTTTTGAATATGCTGTCTAGGCTGGTCATAACTTTTCTTCTAAGGAGTAAGCGTCTTTTAATTTCATGGCTGCAGTTACATCTGCAGTGATTTTGGAGCCCCCCAAAATAAAGTCAGCCACTGTCTCCCTGTCTGTTTCCCATGAAGTGATGGGACCAGATGCCATGATCTTAGTTTTCTGAATGTTTAGCTTTAAGCCAACTTTCTCACTCTCCTTTTCACTTTCACCAAGAGGCTCTTTAGTTCTTCACTTTCTGCCATAAGGGTGGTAAAATCTGCATATCTGAGGTTATTGATATTTCTTCCGGCAATCTTGTTTCCAGCTTCTTCTTCTTACAGCACAGAGCACGATGTGCTCTGCATAGAAGTTAAATAAGCAGGGTGCCAATATATAGCCTTGACATACTCCTTTTCCTATTTGGAACCAGTCTGTTGTTCCATGTCCAGTTCTAACATTTGCATCCTGACCTGCATACAGATTTCTCAGGAGGCAGGTCAGGTGGTTTGGTATTCCCATCTCTTTCAGAATTTTCCACAGTTTCTTGTGATCCACACAGTCAAAGGCTTTGGCATAGTCAATAAAGCAGAAATAGATGTTTTTCTGGAACTCTCTTGCTTTTTCGATGATCCATCAGATGTTGGTAGTTTGATCTCTGGTTCCTGTCCCTTTTCTAAAACCAGCTTGAACATCCGGAAATTCATGGTTCACATATTGCTGAAGCCTAGCTTGGAGAATTTTAAGCGTTACTTAACTAGCGTGTGAGATGAATGCAGTTGTGCAGTAGTTTGAGCATTCTTTGGCATTGCCTTTCTTTGGGATTGGAATGAAAACTGACCTTTTCCAGAGACACAGCAGTTCTCATTTTTGAAAGTTAAAATTAAGCACTATAATAATACATTATCTGTTCTTATCACAATTATTAAGTCAAGGTATACATTTTAAAGGTATTTTTAGAAGATAGTTGGTAAACATTGGGTCAACCAGAAGCCCAGGACATTTAGAACCAGAGTTCAAGTGTCACAACTGCTAGGAACACAGCTGCATTTTGCAGACTTAGGTTGGTTCATTGTAGTTTTCAGTATTTCATATGAAGTTCACTTAATTCCCAACTCCGCTGGTCCTAATTTGACTGCTAATAGTCATTCATCAGTTGTAAGAGTGGGGAAAGTTTACCGACTTAAACTTGTAGCTGAGACTCATGAGCAGAGGCCCATTATCAATGCCAATAAAAAGGCCGCAGACTAGTAACAATAGTCCATTGATCATGGACACTCAGCCACACTGGCATATATTAAGGGAGATGATTAAACCTCCCACAATCTGCTGCTGTAATAGGAAGAGTCACTGTTACAGAACACTGCCATAGGATCAATGTCTTGGCTTTTCTTCTGCATTTATAGAGCATTGGGAAATCATCATTATGTGACAACAGTGTCTCCCATTACCTCTTTAATATTGACACCTGCTAGATGGAGACCAGTGCACCAGGGAGCACCACTGCAGTGACAAGGGTTCTTGCTCTCTAGTGATCCTCTGTTAGCGCAGGACTTTCAGCCAAATAAGGGGTTATGGGAGATGAATTATATTACAAAATGAGCACTCCTTAACTACCCTTCAAAAATGTTCATATCTTCTTTATCAAGGCTATTTTTTAAGGCTAAAAAAGGGAGCGGGAACAACATATTCTAATAAAAGGTTACCTATTAGAAGAAAAGAAATAATCTTCCCACATAAACGCATGTACACTGTATGTGTGTGGATGTGTGTTTGTCAGAAAAAAAAAAAAAAAAAAAATATATATATATATATATATGGTAAAGCACAGTCCAAAAAATAGCTGTTGTATTCCTGAGGCCAGTTAAAGTACCTGGCACATGGTAACTATTCAATCAAGATTTGTTGGCTAACTGAATAAGTAATAACATGGGAACCGCACATGTCTTATCTTATCTTCTGAGGAGGGCAAAGTGCTCAGGAAGTGGAGCGCCGCGTACATTTGTTCAGTGATTGAGTGTATTCGTCGAGTGAATGAGCGCAGCTTGACGTGCATCAGAGAACTCAGATGCACGATTTTGTAAATACAGAAGCTCCCAGCAAAACAGATGCTGCATTTTAGCTTGCCTTGTCTGAATAAATAAATTACCCAAGCCTCCAAATTTTTTATTTCATGTTTGAAAATGAAGCTGTGTGAATATTCTAGAAAGCAGGAAGGAAAAGTGTATCCTATACCTTGGCTTTACGTGGGGAATCGTCCTCCATCTCCTGTTCTGTCACTGTCTTCAGCACAGCCCCCGTGCCTTAGGTGGCAAAGAGCTGGTTCATCAAGTGGCCTTATTTAGCACATTGTAAGGAGGAGCTTTCAAGTAAATTTCATCCCAGCCACAGCAATCTTCATGGGCTTGCTGGGGAGGGAGAAAATAAGAGAGAAATAACATGTATTATCAAGAGGAGAAAAGTACAATTGAGATTCAAAATCCTCCAATTCTTCTGTTATGAACAAGCCTTGGATTTTTAGCAAATGACTTCTCTGAATTTTCATTTTCTCGTATGTCAACAATGGGTTCTTTATAACAGCTGGCCTTCCTAACTCGTAGCTTTGAAAAGGTCGTATGAGATGATAATAAAAACAGGAGCTACCATTTATTAAGCACCAGCTGTGTGCAGAGTATTGTGCATGGCACAGAGATAAAGATGTTTTTAATAAATGTAAAGTATACTTGTAAACTTAAAGCTTTACACATATATTATACCGCTTTTTCAAAATGCTTAAGTGCTATGTGAGTTTAAGATGTGTGCTCAGACACTCAGTCATATCTGACTCTTTGCAACCCCATGGACTGTAGCCCACCAGGCTCCTTTGTCCATTGTATTATCCCAGCAAGAATACTTCAGTGGGTTGCCATTTCCTCCTCCAGGGGATCTTCCTGACCCAGGGACTGAACCTGTGTCTTCTTGCATCTCCTGCATTGGCAGGGGGGTTCTTTACCAGCTGCACCACCTGAGATGTCCATGTGAGTTTAAGATACTGTGAAGTTAAATTGAAAGCCTATTATACACATCTTCATCTCTTATATATAAAGCACTGTGCAGAACGGTAACTGGTTAAGCCAGTACCCAGTTCTACAAGGACTTCAGTGTGCTAAAAGTCACATAGTTCAGGAGTTGATTCATTGGCTTGGACCACTGTCCTCTGCTGTAAATGCTTGAAGAGCAGATATATCAGCCATTCCATTATTAAAGGAGTGTCAGTGAACGCTGTCCCCATTTCCTCCCTTTCAAGCTATCTTATCTTTCTTTATCTCTGAAAAACAGGTAGAACGCTGATGTGTAAGCAACACTCAGAAAGGGTACAATGCAATGCCATTCCATTCCAGCAAAAAATTTAGCTATCTGCACCCATGGACTCAACCTCTTCCTAAAGCAGTTCTAACTTGCAGATAATGAAATTGGGCGGCATCAAAGCAAGTGTTTACTGAGAGGAAACAAAATTCTTCTGCAATGAGATTACATTCACCAAAGGGGGAAAAACCCAGAAAAGTATAGTTAGAAGAGAAGAAACAAAGGATATGGATAGGGACTTCCCTGGTGGTCCAGTAGTTAAGAATCTGCCTTGCAATGCAAGGGACACTGGTTCGATCCCTGGGCTGGGAGGATCCCACATGCCACAGGCCAACCAAGCCTGTGTGCCACCACCATGAGCCAGTCTCTAGAGCCAGAGAGGCACAACTGCTGAGCCCATGCCCTGCAACTACTGAAGCCCAAATGCCTGGAGCTTGCGTTCCACAAGAGAAGCCACTGCAATGAGAAACCCACACACCGCAAGGAAGAGTAGCCCCTGCTCGCTACAGCTAGAGGAAGCCCTCACATGGCAACAAAGACCCACCACAGCCAGCAAATAAATAAGTAAATCTTTAAAAAAAAAAAAAAAAAAGATATGGATAGACAAACATATAGGTAGGTAGATAACGACTTACCTAAGAATTTCCTGTGTTGATTTTTCTATATCTAATAGATTTTATTTATCTAATAAATATTAATAAATATTTGTAGAATTCAGAAGGTATTTTTCACCTCTGATACAAAGAGCAAAAAAATGCTTCTTCAGTGTCCCTACTTCCTCTGATCTTTCTATGAACACAATGTAGATATTTCCTAGACATGAGTAATACCACATTCTGATTAATAATAAAAGATAAATTTACTTTTGTTTTGTCATTGGAATGCTGCTAAAAATTTAAATACGTGTTTTATTAGAAAGAGCTAATGTTTATTGGGGCTTCCCTAGTGGCTTAGGCAGTAAAGAATCTGCCTGCAATGTAGGAGACCAGGTTTGATTCCTGAGTTAGGAAGCCATGGAGAAGGGAATGGCTACCCACTCCAGTATTCTTGCCTGGAGAATTCCATGGACAGAGGAGCCTGATGGGCTGCAGTCCATTTTTGAGCACTTTCATATCTATATGTATATGCACATATCACTAATAATAATAAGTACAGACCACTAATAATGCTATTTGCAGACTTCACTTCTCTCTCGCAGGCCTACACACCGGTGATTCTATTTAAATGTTAAATAATCAAGTATAACACTGTCAGTTTACATGGGGAAAAGTTTCTCTCTCTTCTGGCCACCAGTGTTTTTAATAAAATTGGTTTGTAATACTGAGTTTGAGGCTCTCTATGGGGATGGGAGCAGAAAGCAAGAAAAGTCCTCAGGCATACACAGGTCTCAGGAGTCAGGAACTTTCTGCCCCGTGCAGCCCAGCAGTTTCTGATGCAATGGTGTGCATCCCAGTAGCTTTCCTGCTCAGCAGAGAATTACAATAATGCCTATTTATCCAACTCTATCTATCCATGGATTTCAAACACATCATAAACTCATCAATTAATCGAAGACATGGCACCCTTTTGGAGATGATGGGTGAGTTACATCCTCAAAGATGACGAGAAACCCTCACATTGACGTAGTACATCAGTAGGTACTAAAAGTGGAGAGTGTTCTCTCCTGTACCGAGTCATAAAGTATGTCTCTGGGACAGGAGAAAACTTCAGGAGTAAAAACAAAAATCATTTGATTTCAAAGCATCTCTTTTAATTTGATGAAATATTAAACCCTGATAGAATAACTGAATAAATACAGTTATTCAGCATGCCTCTTCAAAGTATTGATCTCCCTTTTGTAACAATTAAACTGCTACTCTGAAATGTTTGGATTTTTAAATCCTGGGTTACTTTGGTTCCCTGTTCTCTGGGTCTGTTTGGAGTGGGGGACTCTGTGCTGTGGTCCAGCACCCCCAGCCACAATGGAGACGGGCTTCACAGACAGCTGCAAATGTCCATTCAGATGATCCTCCACATTTTAATGTGTTCCAAACATCTCATTGTCCTTCATTTGGAAGGAACATGCCAACTTCTAGGGATTTTCCCGGAGAAGGCAATGGCAACCCACTCCAGTACTCTTGCCTGGAAAATCCCATGGGCGGAGGAGCCTGGTAGGCTGCAGCCCATGGGGTTGCTAAGAGTCGGACATGACTGAGCGACTTAGCAGCAGCAGCAGCAGGGATTTTCCACTTTGTATCTAAGGAGAGGTGAAGTTTTTTCATTTGCATCCTTGGAAACACACTTAAGTCAATAGACTTTCAAGGAATGGCAACCCAATATCCATTTCTAATCTGAAGGGTCCTCTGCAGCACCAGATGATTTTGCAGTGTTAGCTGTCGACCCCGAACTCACTTCACTGTGATGAGCTTCCAAGATGAATGCATTCTAGGATATCGTGATTACTTATGACTGAAGGCCCATTAGAATCTGCAGTCTGCCTTTCAGCCAGTTCATGAACCTGAGTGAACAGACAGTTTATCAAAATGGCTGTGCAGTGTCCCTCATGTTCTAACACACTTTAGGGTCTTACATAGGCAGTGCTTCATGTTCTAATGTCAAAATACACGTGTGAAGATTAAAAGTAATATGGGATGCATAAGAATACTGTTCAGGGGCAGCTATTCTTTGATATCTGTCACTTCATAGCAAAGACACCTGCTTCTAATTTTAGGAGTTCTTTTTGCCAGTGGGTGATTTCTTTTTTCCTTTAGAAATGAAATTGTATCCTCAAAAGACTTAACTGGTCATTTTTCTCCTTTTGATGTGCTTGATATTTTTATGAGTTTGTCCATTGGCATTGAAGCCTTAACATGCCTTTAGTTTAAAAAAAAATCTTTATAACACATAATTATTATATTGGGCCACATAAATTTTTATCCTAGCCACACATTTGGAGACTTTTGCAGAGAGAAAAGTTGTTATAAATATCATTATCTTCCACTTGGACTAATTGATAGTTGTCTTAAGTTGACCAAAGCCTGAGAAATAAACTCTCCCTGTGGGAGAGGTTCAGCAACTTACCCTCAGTGCATATATTTGGTTGTTTTTCACATTCAGTTGGTGACAGTTATTATTTGAGGGTTGGTAAGTGGAATCAAAAAAAAAAAAGAGAGGAACCTAGGTTTGTCTGTTTAAATACATATGGAAATAGTCCTTTGGCTTGGGAGGTAGCCAGCCTACTTGTAGAGTCCAATGTGGTTTGCTTTCTTGCTTTTATCGTGCATGAAGACCTTTTCCTAATAGGCACTGGATAAAGTGAATTATTCAAGTAGAAAAAGATGCAAAAGATGGTATCTTGCTAGCATCCCATTCTGATTGGCCCATGGAGAGTTGTCTGTATAAAATTGGATCCTTGTGTTGGGTTCCAAAAAAAGGTGTGAATATGAAGGAGAAGTGCTAAATCATGACTCCAGAGAAAATGTCGGCCATGAGCAGTTTTTAGTTTAAGTGAAAACCAAACTTCAGGATTTGGACAAATAAGACAAGGCGAAAAAAGGGTGAATCATTAACTCTAGTATAAAGCTGTTATAGTGATCAAGTTTCCACAAACTTGCATAAGATGCTCAACAAAGACTGACTGAATGGAACTTACTCATTTACTTAATTGATATGAAAAGCTTTGCCAAGCATATACCCTTTATGTCAGATAAGTAATTTTTAATAAAATATTTCCAAGATATGAAGACAGTCAAGAAAACAGCACGGTTTTTAATAATTGCACTCCTAAGTAAACGGATCTATCATTACGTTGTCACAAAGAATGACAGTGAGCAGAAACATCCTGCTAATCCCTCTCTGATAAGTGTTCGGTGTAATTAGACAGACACCATCTTGTCTGTTGAATGTAGCATTCACCAGAAGTGCAACTTTACACAGAATCCTCTTTTCCGATATGTCGTTTTGCTTCTGAAAACGACTCGTGTAGTTGTGCGCAGCTATTTCCTTTTGATTTTATGTTTTTGTTTGTGTTAGTCGTCTTTAACAATAATGTGGGCCTTTTGTATCCACAGAGCTGCATTTGAGGTTAGCAGTTCATTTTGTTTTGCCAACTGTCAGAATCATAAACCTGCTTAAGTATTTTTAAGCTCTGAAATGACCTGTTGGCTTATCTCTCTGAAATGAAGGTATGACTCTTTTCGAGAGAGGTCTTCTTATGAGGAGGAAGCCAGTTTTCTGCCTTAAATAAGAGCCCAAAAGAGAACATGTTTCCGTGAAAATTTTTAATGTTAAAATGATTAAATGTATTGCCCCCTTCCAGCATCCCCAGGCATAGCTCAAAAAAAAAAAAAAAAATCCATTTCCTTTTGCCCTGTGGCTTGTGTCCTGAGCTATGAGCTACCGCATGGTTATAAAGTGTTATCCACTCAGTTCATTGCATGGCTCTACCTCCCCACTTTCTCGACGACTCAAAGGCCTTTGAAGGCAAAGAATAGGGTTATTGAAGGATGGCAGGCAGATTTCACTAAGTAACATAACAGGTGGAGGTCAAAGTAGTTTATTTGTGGAGATGAACAGAGTGCAGAGATGAAAAATCAAATGCTTTGCCATAATAAGGTTTAGCAAGAAAATGCTGACTACACTAAGCTGAGATTCTAGCTGACAGAACCTTTTCTAGTGTTCATTACTTGATTTCACAGTTCAAGCAATTTGAAGAGACCTAAAATTATATTTCTTTTTTCCCTTATGAAATGTTCACATCAGTTTTCAGATTTTAAATAAAATGATGGGTCCTCTGCTTGTAACCAAGGAACATTAGGACTTAATAGATTCCCAGTGTAGGCATATCCCAAGCATGGAATGTCACAGACTGTGCATCTCTTACAAATTAAATTCTACCAGCAGGCACCTTAAACTCCAAGCTTTCAGTCATGTTTTAACTGACAGAGTGAACATATTTTGATAAACACTTAACTCCACATCATCTAAATGAATATTGTGAGTGGAGAAAAGTCTCTAAAAGATTATTTACCAAGTTTGAGCACTAGCTTACCCTCAGCTTGTTGAAGATAAAGAGGAAAGGGTGTTTGTATGTTTGTTTTAATTTCCCTTTATACAGTTCATGAATTAGTATAGTGCATGTGCTTTGCTTTTACAACTTAAAAGAGGGTTAAACATGCTGATAAAATATATCAAAGTAAGATTTATCTGCTGTTCTACAGCAGGACCAAAAATCTAAAAGATTATTCGGTGGCATATAGACCAAAGCTGTCGAATGGAACTGTGTGCAGTGATGCAACATGTTCTAACTCTGCTCTGTCCAATACTGTAACAGCTAGCCAAATAAGGCCATTGTGCACTTGAAATGTGGCTGTGCTGAGCCACTGAAGTTTTTAATTCATTTAATTTTAATTAATTTAAATTTAAGTAACCACATGTGGCTAGTAGCGACCATATTGGACAGAGCAGATATAAACCAAACATATGTATGATTGAGTTTTTTACTTTTCATCTGGGTATCTAGGCAGAATGAATAAAACATTAGGCTATATTGTACTATTTTTTTCATGCAAAGAAAATAGTTTAGTTTTCTCAGTAATTTCTTTTTCATTCCCAGTCCTCTGTGAATGTGTGTGAGTGCTGTGTTGAGCCCAAATCAATCCTTCCCTGAATACATGGGAGAGGGTGAGATGGTGAGGGAGAAGATAGGGTGGGTAGGAAATCTCCAACTTGTAACCATAAGGGGCATGAAATGCAATAGCTGACTCATTGAAAAAGACCCTGATGCTGGGAAAGATTGAGGGCAGGAGAAGGTGGCGACAGAGGATGAGATGGTTGGATGGTATCGTTGACTTAATGAACATGAGTTTGAGCAAACTCTGAGAGATAGTGAGGGACAGGGAAGCCTGGCGTGATGCAGTCCATGGGGTCACAAGGAGTCGGACATGACTGAGCAACTGAACAACAACAGAATCCTGACAGTGGGGTGTCTGTATTTACCCTGAAAGGAAAGGAAATCTCAAAAGTCCTGAGACTTTATTGTTGGCCCAGGAACCAGATTTTTTGGTATGGTATTTTCCTTGTGTGTATCCTTTGCTCTCTCTAGTTGTAAATTTTCACTTAATGAGTGAACATTTGGAATACATTAGCGAACTCATCATTTCTTTTCTCCTGAATTATCCATATAATTTTTTACTCCACTCTCCCATTTTTTTCTAAATTGAAGAAATCACTTGTGTCTAAGCCTTTTAAATTACCTGAACTTCTTTATGATGTGATAATTCTTTGGGGGGGGGGGGGTCCTTTTAGCTCATTTTAAATGGTTGCATATAGAACAAGAAGGATACACCTCAGAAGCTGTATTAACTTTCATTTTATTCTCTCCATCATAAAAATGATTTTAAAACATTTTTATTCACTGAAAAAGGTTAAAAGTCAAAGTAGTCTGAGTGTTTTACCTTTTTGTATTGTTGAGTGTGTTAATCATAATAAATTACTTTAGAATGAACCCTAGTGGGTTTTACCATTAGGACACAAATCTAGGCTGAATACAGTATTCACTAACTCCTCCTATCACGCAGCATGTGTTGATAGCCACAAAACAGGATGGTCCTTTGACTGTGGGATTAACCTATCCCATCACGGTCTTTATTTAGCATCACACTTGGAGATGATCTCGTATAAAGTCTAGCTGCAATGGCCCTAGAATGGTCCTGTTCTTGCTTGGGGGGCTACAGACTGGGACAGTGCTCTGCATCTAGCAGCTGAGCGTCTGGGCTTAAATCTGCTGGTGGTAGGTGACTTGCGAAATAGAGTGCTGGTCCTCAGCTTTTGTTTTGTGCTTGAGAAGCGGCACTGCAGTTTATGCCAACAACGTTAGTCTGGCAGCCATGACTGGTGTATCCATTCCCCACACTGAGACCTGGAAGTAGAAGGGAACCTAAAGACCCGAATGTAGAGAGAACAGTCAGGACGGCGGTTAGCACGTTATTTAGGCTGGAGAAAAATGTCTACATACCATTAATAAGCTCTGTTTTAAACCAGCCTGTGATTGGTTTGTAGCAGTAATGGGCACTTGGGTGAAATAGTATACTGAAGGGAGGAAGAGCTTCGGCTAGCTCAGTCCAAATCCTGGCTCCTCCACGTACTAATCTTGTGGCCTCTCACCCTCTGTGGGACTTGGCTCGCTCAGTTATCCTACCCCCAAGGCACAGCCTTCTGCCCATCTGCTGGACACTTCCATCAGTAGGCCAGCATGCTTCACTGTCTCCCACTGCTTCCTCCCTTCTCCCTAAAGCTGCTGCCCTAATTGTCTGCTTCCCTTTACAAACTAACTTCATGAGAATTGACTATACCGATTGTTCTGCTTCTTCCCTTCCTGTTGATTTTTGTAGGCCATTCTAACCCATCTTCCATGCTCCTCACTCTCACAGAGCTCGTTTATTCTCATTATGCTTGACCTCTCAACAGCACTCACCTCACTCCATCACAACTGTCTTCTTGAAATACTTCTCTTAGTTTCTGTAAAACTGCACTTTCCTATGAGTGAAATGCCTCTACTGAGTTACTTGCTTTGACACCAATGTTAGTAGCTCAGAGGGTCTCCCTTGATGTCAAGACTTACTGAATTTTAAATAATTGTGTGTGTTAGCCACATACTTTTGATTAAGTGAGGTATTTCTGCATTATCGTATAGACTAGGCTTGGAGTATAGCAGTGACTCTTAAAAGAAGAATTGTGATCCTTTCTGTTAATGTCTGCAGGAGGCTATTGAGAAAACAAGGTGTTGAATAGGGAAGAGGCCTGTTGTTTATATTAATGTGTATATATTTGCTGTTTTAGAACTTAACATCTTTGGATCATTATCTATTAGAAGACTTCTAAGCCTGTGTGATATTTTTCTTTTGGAGGTTCTGTATTAGAATTACTGGTAATATATTCAGTATGTTTAAGAAAATCCTAACTGATTCCTACTAAGGCCAAGCAAAACCTTTGGTATATAAGACAAGATGATTCTTAGTGCTGTACTTCAGAGTCATTTTAATATTTTGCATATTCTTTTGCAGATGATAATCACTTCTCTTTAGATATCAGAAAGTTCAACTATAACTATATTTTGTTGCCTAAAATAGGACAATGTTTTTGTAGTGTACAAGGGAAACTATAGGAGGGAGTATGATATTTAATAAAATAATACAAACCTTAGAACCTGAGAGACCTGGGTCAGAATGATCACTTAATGGCTGTATGGTCTTTCAATTTTTATTTTATATTGCAGTGTGGTTGATTAACAATGATGTGCTAGTTACAGGTATATAGAAAAGAATGGCTGTATGATCTTCAGCAAGTTGCTTGATATCCTTGATACCTACTTTCTGTGACACTAAGTTATAGGTAGGTAGGATAATGATACCTACCATTCTGAGATGCAGACGTAAGGATTTGTAAGTACAGGGTACATAGCAGGTACTCTGTCATTTGTGGCTTTTATTATTCTCAGCCTGATTTTTGGAAATGATCAATATGTAGGGATTTGATGACATCTTTTTAGCTGCCTCGTGGCTCTCTTGAGGCTCCTCGGTGGATGAAGGCTTCTGATAGCCGTTAGATTTAGTATAATAGTTGTTCTGGTAAAGCAGTAAAGATAGGTTGTTGGGAATTCGATCATGATAGCAAACAGGAGAATGTCTGAAGTCAAACATGAACAACCGAACTTAAGCGGCATTTTATGGTCCTCTCCAACCAGCTTACATGTTGGATTTTAAAATGAAAGTGCAGAGTTTGTTGGTTTCCAGATCTTCTCCCAAACAGGTTGTGAGTCTAAATGAATAGTATTAAAACTAACCTTTCTTTCCTTTTTTTTTTTTTTTTGCCAAGCCATGTGGCATGTGGGATCTAGTTCCCTGACCAGGGATCAAACCCTTGCCCCGTGCAGTAGGAGCACGAAATCTTAACTACTGAACCTCTAGGGAAGTCACCTAACTTTTCTGTTCTCAACTTTAGTACTTTGAAGAAAGAAACACCAGTTAAATCTTCTCTGACAACTGAAACTACATCACCCAAGCTCCAAAGACAGACAAGATAAGGTCCTGCTGTCTTGAACAACATTAAACAGGGATAAGTTTCACAGGACAGTTGGATTTTTGACTAAGTACTCTAACAAATTAAGCACTAACCCTGACTTTTTGCCTCCTTTTAAAAATCCAGCATGTTGTTCTATTGTCAGTGGAAAATTATAGGTTATTGTGATCTCTCTTTCTTCCCCCTTTCCCACTAATGTAGCTCCTTGACTCAGAAATATCTCATTTTAGAAGCTTTCTCAAGCAAAGAACAGCATTATTGTACTTTCTTCTCATTCCTGTAGTATGTGCTTCTTGTCACTATAAAATTCTTGGTCAAAGTGTGTGGTAATCTCATGACTCAGGAGAGAGGGGGAGTTAATATTGATTATGATTTTTCCCCTGTGTATTCTTTTTTTTATTTCAGGTTGCAGCAAAAAGTTACCCCCCAAAACTCTTTGATTTGTTATGAGAGACCTCAAGAATTATTTTGTGTTTCTTCATATCATTTGATCACATTTTATTATTATTTCTTGAAATAATCAAGAGAATATAGAAATTTTCCAAAGTGCTTACACCACTAGAAATAACTTTGAGCCTCTTTCCTAAGAAGATGTCTTACCATTTTCTCTGGGTGAGTGTAGGCTAATGGGAAACCTCATTACTAGAACAGACATTAAAAATATTGAAAACTTCTGGATTTCTAGAGGATAGTTAGTACATAGTAAGCATCTTTAATGGGCTTCCCAGGTGGTGCTAGTGTTAAAGAACCCACTTGCCAATGCAGGAGATGTAAGGGATGCGGGTTCAATCCCTGGGTCGGAAGATCCCCTGGAGGAGGGCATGGAAACCTTCAGTATTCTCGACTGGAGAGTCCCACAGACAGAGGGGCCTGACTGGCTACAGTCCATGAGGTCACAAAGAGTTGGACACGACTGAAATGACTTAGCACCAGGCATCTTTAATATACATATTACTAGGGTCAACAAGTCTTATATTTTAATATCATGTTAGTCTGCTAATGCTGTATAACAAATTACCACAAATTTAGCTTAAAGCATCACACATTTATTATCTCACAGTTTCCATGGGTCAAGAGTCTGAGCGCTGCTTAGCTGGTTCTTTTACTCAGGAACCCAAAAGAGTACAATCAAAATTTTGTCCAGGCCAAATTCCTTTCTGTAGCTTAGGGTTTTCTCCGGAGTGGGAGTGGGGGAGGAGAACTTTTTTTTTTTTAATTGCTTTGCAATGTTGTGTTACTTTCTGCTGTGTAATGAAGTGAACCAGCCATATGTATACATAGATCCCTCCCTCGTGAACTTCCCACCCACACTGCCCATTCCACCCCCTCTAGGTTATCACAGAGCCTTGAGCTGAGCTTCTTGTGCTTTATAACAGCTTTCCATTTGCTATCTATTTTTTACACCTGGTATTTTATGTACATCAATCCCAACACATGATTATTGGCAGAATTCTATTCCTTGCAGCTTTAAGACTAAGGTTCTAGCTTCCTTAAAGCCCTCTGTCAGTCACAGCCCTGCTTAGCCCCTCAAGGTCCCTACAGTTCCTTGCCATGTGGCCCTCTCACAGGTCCTTTTTACCATGTGGCAGCTTATTTCTTCAAAGTAAGCAGGAGATTCTCTCTGACTTCTAGTCCTTCTTTTGAAGGACTCACCTGATAGAGTCAGGCTCAGTTCAGTTCAGTCGCTCAGTCGTGTCTGACTCTTTGCGACCTCATGAACTGCAGCCCGCCAGGCCTCCCGGTCCGTCACCAACTCCTGGAGTCCCCCCAAACCCATGTCTATCAAGTCGGTGATGCCATCCAACCATCTCATCCTCTGCTGTCCCCTTCTCCTCCTGCCCTCAATCTTTCCAGTCTTTTACAGTGAGCCAGTTCTTCGCATTAGGTGGCCCAGGTGTTGGAGTTTCAGCTTCAACATCAGTCCTACCAATGAACACCCAGGACTGATCTCCTTTAGGATGGAATGGTTGGATCTCCTTGCAGTCCAAGGGACTCTCAAGAGTCTTCTACAATACCACAATTCAAAAGCATCAGTCCTGTGCTCAACTTTCTTTATAGACCAACTCTCACATCCATACATGACTACTGGAAAAACCATAGCCTTAACTAGACGGACCTTTGTTGGCAAAGTAATGTCTCTGCTTTTTAATATGCTGTCTAGGTTGGTCATAGCTTTCCTTCCAAGGATTAAACATCTCTTAATTTCATGGCTGCAGTCACCATCTGCAGTGATTTTGGAGCCCAGAAAAATAAAGTCAGCCACTGTTTCCCCATCTATTTGCCATGAAGTGATGGGACTGGATGCCATGATCTCAGTTTTCTGAATGTTGAGCTTTAAGCCAACTTTTTCACTCTCCTCTTTCAGTTTCATCAAGAGGCTCTTTAGTTCTTCTTCACTTTCTGCCATAAGGGTGGTGTCATCTGCATATCTGAGGTTATCGGTATTTCTCCCAGCAATCCTGACACCAGCTTGTGCTTCTTCCAGCTGGGCGTTTCTCATGATGTACTCTGCATAGAAGTTAAATAAGCAGGGTGACAATATACAGCCTTGAAATACTCCTTTTCTTATTTGGAACCAGTCTGTTGTTCCATGTCCAGTTCTAACTGTTGCTTCCTGACCTGCATATAGGTTTCTCAAGAGGCAGGTCAGGTGGTCTGATATTCCCATCTCTTTCAGAATTTTCCACAGTTTATTGTGATACACACAGTCAAAGGCTCTCCCAGGATAATAATCCTTTACTAACTCAGAATCATCTGATTAGGGACCTTAACTATAGTCACAAAAATTCCTTCCCCCTTGCAATATAACAATTTAATCGCAGAATGACTTCCACTTTATTCACAGGTACCAGCCATATTCAAGGGAAGAAGATTATGCAAAGTATATACCCCAGGGGAACTTTGAGCCTTTCTTAGAATTCTGAGTACTACAGTGTTTTTGGCCTGTACTTTTACTCATAACTGCCTCCAGAGAACAGAGTCACTGAAAGATTAGAATCTCATATATGCTTGCCCATGTCCACTGAACGCTATCTGAAATGACTCAGGTAGCTTAAAAAAATGGCTAAGTGGAGAGAAATACAGAAAGTCTAGATGTTAGAAAGCCAATGGCAAGCCAAAATGCTTTTTTTTCTCTTTTGTTTTTAAAGCATTGTTTTAGTTTCTGCCATGCAACAACACAAATCAGCCATAATTATATTAATACACATATGTCCTCCCTCCCCTCCCCATCCCACCGCTCTAGGCTGTCACAGGGCACAACCTTCTTTCTCCATTTGTCGCACTCTCTCCCTCCCCAGCTGTGTCTACAAGTCCATTCTCTACATCTGTGTCTCCATTCCTTCCCTGCAGATAAGTTCCTCAGTGCTATCTTTCTAGCTTCCATATATATGTATTAATATATGATATTTGTTTTTCTTTCTGACTTACTTCATCTGTATAACAGGCTCTAGGTTCATCTACCAAACTCATCTCCTATTCTGTTCGCCACCATTGGGTTTTTACACCAATCAGTAGGAGGGAATGTCCCATTGAAATGGAGTGAAAATGAAATGGAGTGAAAGTTGCTCAGTCATATCTGACTGTTGGCGACCCCTTGAACTATACAGTCCATGGAATTCTCCAGGCCAGAATATTGGAGTCAGTAGCCATTCCCTTCTCCAGGGGATCTTTCCAACCCAGGGATTGAACACAGATTTGCCACATTGCAAGCATTATTGTTTCCCATTCTATTCAGTTCAGTTCAGTCACTCAGTCATGTCTGACTCTTTGCGACCCCATGAACTGCAGCACGCCAGGCCTCCCTGTCCATCACCAACTCCCAGAGTTTACCCAAACTCATGTCCATCAAGACAGTGATGCCATCCAACCATCTCATCCTCTGCCGTCCCCTTCTCCCCCTGCCCCCAGTCCCTCCCAGCATCAGAGTCTTTTCCAATGAGCCAGCTCTTCGCATCAGGTGGCCAAAGTATTGGACTTTCAGCTTCAACATCAGTCCTACCAATGAACACCCAGGACTGATCTCCTTTAGGATGGAATGGTTGGATCTCCTTGCAGTCCAAGGGACTCTCAAGAGTCTTCTCCAACACCACAGTTCAAAAGCATCAATTCTTTGGCACTCAGCTTTCTTTATAGACCAACTCTCACATCCATACATGACTACTGGAAAAACCATAGCCTTGACTAGATGGACCTTTGTTGACAAAGTAATGTCTCTGCTTTTTAATAGGCTCTCTAGGTTGGTCATAACTTTTCCTTCCAAGGAGTAAACGTCTCTTAATTTCATGGCTGCAATCACCATCTGCAGTGATTTTGGAGCCCAGAAAAATAAAGTCAGCCACTGTTTCCCCATCTATTTGCCATGAAGTGATGGGACTGGATGCCGTGATCTCAGTTTTCTGAATGTTGAGCTTTAAGCCAACTTTTTCACTCTCCTCTTTCAGTTTCATCAAGAGGCTCTTTAGTTCTTCTTCACTTTCTGCCATAAGGGTGGTGTCATCTGCATATCTGAGGTTATCGGTATTTCTCCCGGCAATCTTGACTCCAGCTTGTGCTTCTTCCAGCTGAGCTTTTCTCATGATGTACTCTGCATATAGGTTAAATAAGCAGGGTGACAATATACATCTTGACATACACCTTTTTTATTTGAAACCAGTCTGTTGTTTCATGTCCAGTTCTAACTGTTGCTTCCTGACCTGCATATAGGTTTCTCAAGAGGCAGGTCAGCTGGCCTGGTATTCCCATCTCTTCCAGAATTTTCCACAGTTTATTGTGATCCGCACAGTCGAAGGCTTTGGCATAGTCAATAATGCAGAAATAGATGTATTTCTGGAACTCTCTTGCTTTTTTGATGATCCAGTGGATGTTGGCAATTTGGTCTCTGGTTCTTCTGCCTTTTCTAAATCCAGCTAGACTTCTTTATTTTTACATATCAAAAAGAACTTTGAAGTAATATTTTGTTGTTCCAGAAAAATGTGTAGCATTATTTCATAATCTTTTTTAAGAAATCTGATACTTCTAAAAAATATATTGAAATAAAAGTTTTGACTCATTAAGAGAAAGCCAATCAGTCATTCATCTGTGCAGTAATGGTATAACAGTTGTATAGCTATTTGGTAAAAGAAATTTGTTTAACAAGGAGTTTATTTTTAACATAACATACAGAAACCAAATTTGATTTCAGAAAGAAAAGCTAGGATTAATGTTGTCTAGTTTTAAACAGAAATCAGTTGACTAGCATTTTGAAACTTCATTTGGTCAGTTAAGTATACAGAGCAAATTAACCAAAACATACATTATGCATATGGAGAAAATATTAAAGTATATAATAAGGAAAAGTGCTCAATATGAGTCTTTAAAAATTGAAAACATAAAGTAATTTTGAGATTCATGACAGTCTTGGGGTTCATATTACTTGGCTGTGATAAATTTAGAAGATTATACAGAGTTTGGCTTGTTCTTCTTGTACACACAGTATTTCTTCTCAGTTTAACCCTTTTAAAGAGGATTTGAATTTTGATCATTTTGAATCCATTTACCACCTTCATCATCTTGATGTATATTATCTAAATATAATTTCCCTCCCCCCCCTTTTAAAAGTGGAACTGGTGGGTTTAAAGCATGCCAGCATTTCTGCCCTATTTAGAATGGCATGGGTTGGAAAACATGAACTTTTCAAAGAAATGACAGCTTTTCCTTGAGTCGAACCATTTGCTTTCTTTAATAAGATTAGTTCAGATACTGCATTTCATCAATTCCATCATCTGAAAAAAATCCTGCCATCTTAAAAGTTTTGACATTTTCATTTTCTATTCTATTTCTGCTCTATGACACATAGTTCAGGCATTTGGCTGAGTTTAAATTAGTGGACTGGTTGGAAGCCTTAAAATGTGTTTGCGCAGAAGAAGTTTGAATGAATTGGGAGATTTGTTTACATTTGGAGCTTTGTATTTTTTTCCTTTTATTTTTAAATTTGAAATCTCTTCTCATGATGATACCTTAGGTTAGGTTACTTGCAGTGAACGTTAATCCAAAATCTCAATTCATCCTGATGATGTTAGGACATTGGCATGACATGACTTTGGTTACTGATTCAGCGAGCAAACAAATATAGCTAAAGTCACTTAGTGACTTGTTTCTAATTCAAGTCACATATAGATATTGATCTAGAATGGATCTGATCCTGATTTGTCTAGTTTGTGTGAAAATCACACGCCACTTCATGTTGTCCTTGTCTGTCTATGCAAATTTACTTACAGTTTGCAGTTTGTTTCTTTTCTGGGGTTAAAGCCCCAAGTTTGGCTCTGTCCAGGCATCTCTTAGTAAAGCCACAAATAAAGCTGAGAACTGTAAAAGTGTTAATAGTTTACATATCTTTTCAGGCCACTTGGTATGTTCTAGACTGCTTGTCAGATAGCCTGAAAATAGAGGCAGGCAAAGCAGGCCTGGTCTCTGTTCTTACAGAATCTGTAGTCACACTTGGAAGGTTGTCTTGTAGAATCTCATTAAGGAAATCTGTGGTCAGAAATAAGCACATGTTTAGACATAGGCCAAACTAGCTAAGTTTCTGAACAGATGTATACTTACAAAGTGCTTAGAATAGTAATGATACTTAGCAACTACTTGATAACAGTTACATGCTAATATCATTATTATTTTTATTATTTATTTTTCCAGGTCACCCAAATAATTTTCTGGCCATAGACAGAGCATAATACATATGAATATATAAGTGAAATGAGATTTGGTTCTTTGACATGCAATCAGACCAATTTTGTACTGCAAATTTAAAAGAGCCCAAATTTGTCCTGTGATGTGGAGACTAGGAATCATTTCCTTTATTTTTACATCCAAGTTTTCATGGTTTTAACTGGCACCCTACCAAACTGATAGATGCCTCTAGTTGTGTGTGTCAGTGTGGTTGCTGAGAACATTACATTCAGTAATTACAGGGGACAATTTTTGCATGATTTTCTTCCTAGAGCATTTGCTATGCTGGAAATGCTATGAAAAGCTTAGACGATAGTACAAATACTATTTTTAAAAACAAACTTTTATTATATATTCTTAAAATAAAGTAATATATGTTCATCATAGAAAAAAACAAGCAGAAAAAAGCAGGGATAATCACTCAAATCCGACGTGCAAAGAGAACTGCTATTATGGTTTATGCATATTTCTTTGCAGTTGTTTCTCTGTACATAGAAATACATTTTAAAATGGCATCACAGTGTAATATCCCATTTTGTGATGGCTTGCTATGTCTTTATCCTATGTCATTAAATACCTTTCCATTGTCATTATTCTTTTACAATATTATTTGCATTGGCTATGACATCTTTGACCATTTAATTTTTATTTTTTAACTTTTACCTTCTCTTTTTTTCTATTATAATTTATTCACTGGGTGAACAACTGAGTTACCATTGTTGAGGGTTTTTTAAATGTTAAAGCAGCTAAATTGTATAAAATGTGCCTTGGCACTGAAATAAAGTAACGGGCAAGATGAAATGACTGCATATGAATCCTCATATGCTTCTATAACCTTCTCTATGAATGGTCCCAGAGGCCTCTGGCCCAGACAACAACTTTGCGGAAGCCCTGGGAAAGTGGTGTTCCATAATTAGAGAAGATCAGAAACCCTCAAATGGGCTGTGATTTAGGAGAGTAAGTTAAAATCAACTATATGCTGACATCAGGGGACCCTTCTGTTACCTGTTTGTTTCTATGACAAATTCAAACCAATTCAAACTAACTTGTCCCTTTGCAGGTAGATTTCTTTTTTTAATTCTTTTAAGTTTGATCTTTTAGGTTGCATAAGCTGTGTTCCATGATTTAAGTGTGCTTATCCATTCATCCTTCCTGCCAGGAATGCCATCTCCAACCACACTAAAGAAGTCGGAGAAGTCTGGTTTCAGCAGCCCCTCTCCTTCACAGACCTCCTCCCTGGGAACGGCATTCACACAGCATCACCGACCCGTCATTACAGGACCCAGAGGTGAGCTGCTCCGCTGGCACCCTTGACTGTGCTTAGTTCATGACCTTGGAATGAGAGTAGTAAAATGAGAGACAACAAGGACTCCCCCAGAGTAGTTCTGAAGGAAGTGAGTGTTCCAGTTTCTTATCCTCAGGGACTACTTTGGAATTGTAGGGACCCGAGAGATTTGGTATCAAACCCTGATCCTGACCTCTTTCTTTGTTGGTGGGATGTTGCAAAGAGGTGGGAGGTAATTTGAATTAACCAAAATCAAACCTGTCTTAAGGGCTTTCCTGGTGGCTCGGGTGGTAAAGAATCTGCCTACTATCTGGGAGATCCCTGAGTTGGGAAAATCCTCTGCAGAAGGGAGTGGCTACCCACTCCAGTATTCTTGCCTGGAGAATTCCATGGACAGAGGAACCTTGTAGCCACAGTCCATGGGGTCACAAAGAGTTGGACACTAATGAGCAACTAACACTTCCTTATCTTAGAAATGGTATGAGAGGGGCACTTGTGTGTGTCTCTGTGTGTGTGTGTGTGTGTGTGTGTGTGTGTGTGTGTGTGTGTGTTAGGTGAGTTTATTTTTGTGTGATAGCTTGTTTTCATTCTCTCACCCCTGCTGATTCCCCTTTCTTGAAACCTGATTTCAGTATGTGGCATTTTGCATTGAGGTTGTTTGCATCACCGTGTTGACGAGCCATCTTCATTTACCCCTTTTGAAGTGGTAGATAGTTTGTCTGGTTTTCATTGCAATGTTTTCATTATTTTTGTCTCGTGTGCTTTTAAGTTTATTATTAAAATGTGTCCACAAGAAATATGATTTGTATTTCACATTAAAGACAAGCTTTAAACCTCAAGAGAATGTCAGCAAATCACTTAACTTGATCTTGTTGCAAGATGAAAATATTTATTAGTTTGTTTATGAAACTCCCACAGTAGGAGTATGAATAATTGTAACCAAGTTTGCTTTCTTCCATCAGATTTTTGTTTAGGTAAGTTTGTGATCTACCAGCTGCTATCATAAAACATCCTAGAAAGTTATGGTCTCTTGTCTACTTTGACATACGCCTGGAGAAACTGGTATTTCTTGCATTAATCTCAATGTGAGTCCCACAAATCTGAATCCGTTTATGAATACTCTGTGTACATCTCAGGGAAATATAGCAGTTTAGAGGGCTGGCCAAAGTACATGTGTAGAAATCACCTTGAAGAAAATAAGTATTTTGACTATTATATGAAGCTGTGACTCTATCCACAATTATGAAAGCTCACTTGCCCCATCTTTAAAGATCTTGTGATCATTGATGGAACTTTCTTAAGTGTCCTAATTATTTCACTTGTGTGTAAGAGTGAAAAATATGTGCATTCCCCACCCCCCCCCCAATTTGAAAACCTTGCATCTGACTGGAATTATGTGCTCCCAGAATGAATCTCTTTGAATGGGGCAGTGTGATGATATAATTCTCGTTGTCAGCATTCCTTAAGCATTGAAACTGTGGTGGGAGGTAAGAGATAAGATTTAGTTAGAAGACTTTTGGTCTCAAGGAGATAAGGCCTGTATGTTTCTCATCTTTTTATGATCAGGCTGACATGTTCTAAATGCTACATGGATCTTAAAAGCAGAGGTTTCTGTAGGAAACTCTGGAGGGAACTGTGGCGGTTCCTTCATCTATCAATCAAGGATTTACTGAGTGCTTGTCACTGGGCAGGCACTGGGAATTCAGTGGTTCCTGTCCTCATAGAGCATATTGTCCACTACAGAAAAATAAGCATTTAGAATATGTTGTGGAATGCACAGTTACTTTTCACTTTATATCACCTAAAGAATGTTCAAAGGGTAGATATTGTCAAAGTCAAATCTTAAAAGTCACTTAGATGAATGGAGAGCATTCCAAGCGAAGAAAAGACTCCTGGTACACCAGGATTAGGAAGCAGCAACGCCAGCAATCAGGGCAGTTTGTTGAGTTGCCTCTTTCCATTTCTGCTTATTGTCTGAATTTTTTAATGTCCTCTCCAATAAAATGGGGACAGTAGTAATGGCACCCCACTCCAGTACTCTTGCCTGGAAAATCCCATGGATGGAGAAGCCTGGTGGGCTGCAGTCTATGGGGTCGCTAAGAGTCGGACACGACTGAGTGACTTCACTTTCACTTTTCACTTTCATGCTTTGGAGAAGGAAATGGCAGCCCACTCCAGTGTTCTTGCCTGGAGAATCCCAGGGACGGTGGAGCCTGGTGGGCTGCCGTCTGTGGGGTCACACAGAGTCGGACACGACTGAAGTGACTTAGCAGCAGCAGCAGCAGCAGTACTGCTGAAGGATTTTTTTTCTCTCCCAACCTCACATTCTTACACAGAAACTACAATAAAACAGTATTTGTAGAGACTCTGAGGAGTATAAGGCAATGTGTATATGTTATCATTTATTCAGTAAATACTGAATGCTTTTTATATGTCTTGCCTTAAAACTATAGATCTAGAAATGATTTTAGCACTTACCCATAAGTGCCATGATTGGGAGCTTCTTCATGCTAAACAGTTAATCACATTTGCTAAAATGATCCACACTGAGTTGAACCAGAGGGGACCTTCTTATTCTACAGAACTGTGAGTTTTGGTCTTCTATTCATATTCACGGAATTGTTTATAAGGAAAAGAGAAAGATGCCCAATTTAAAAATTATGGAACAATTATGGAATTCCGAAGAATTTTTTCACCAGACTTCAATATGGTTCACAGTATCCTCAGGTCTCCTTTTTGGGAAATCTACTCAGGAACCCATTCTTATTACGTCCTGCCCAACTTAGTGGTCTGGTGAAGGGAAGTGGGGCAGTTGGTATGAAATACCTCAGCGGCATCTTTGTAGTCAGCATGACAGAGTTGAGATAGCTTAACATAAGACCCTATTGGGCTAAGACCTTTTTAAAGTTTGGTGGTTAGATACTTGTTATTTAAGACATACTTGCTATAGATATCATATTCCCTCTTATCCTTCTGTGAACTGGTTGGAAAGCTAATGCTTGGAATGACATCACATCTGGGACTAAGAGTTGATGTTTTAGGAAGCTAAGGCTGGATTCAAAAAAGGAGAGTCTGGCAGAGGGAGCCAGTGTAGAATAAATGTGGCATGTACATTAAGGAAAATTCAACCTCACACGTTCTTTTTATTGGAAGGAGAGGCTTGGCTTCCCTGGTGACTCAGATGGTAAAGAATCCATCTGCAGTGCAGGAGACCCAGGCTTGGCCCCTGGGTCAGGCAGATCCTCTGGAGAAGGGAATGGCAAGCCCATTCCAGTATTTTTGCCTGGAGAACCCCATGGACAGATGAACCTGGCGGGCTACAGTCCATGGAGTTGCGAAGAGTCTTCCACAACTGAGTGACTAACACTTTCACTTGCTCTTACTACAATCTGAAATGGTAAATCATTAGAGAATCCAGATAGGTGATCAGACTTCAAAAAGGCCAAGAAGAAGAGAAAGGTGTGTCCGTTATCAGGATCCTGGGGCACTGGGGAGGCTGTTAACTGTAGTCCTGTTCAGAGTCACATGGTATAGTCACCTCTGGATAGCACCTAGATTGTAAGACCTCTGCTGCCTTCTTTAAAATTCCTCATGGGAATACCTCGACTAGACAAACACCAATCGGTAGACAGTAGCTGTGTAATATACCCCAGTGCCCAGGCCAGAGGTGGTATGCTAACAGAGCTACAGAACAGCAAATCCACCTCAGATTTCAGTGAATTCACCAAATTCAGTGAAAACAAGCAATGGTCCTGTCTTTCACTGCAAAAATTAGCTATGTTTAGAAATTTGGTGGCCACTTTTTACACAGGAAACCTCTTTGATGATTGCAAAGCTGAGGCAGAAAAAATAGAGCCTCGAGGGGAGTGAGTAAGTGCAGAAGCTAGGGATGGAGGTCGAATGGACTGGTGTTTGAATCTTATTTCCACCACTTTTATCAGCTGTGTGAACCTGGCACAGAGCTTTGCTTCTCTGAGCCATGGGTTCCTCATCTATAAATTGAAGATCTAATCTCGACCTCAGAGAATTATATTATCTTAGGAGTAGATGAAATCATCTACTTACAGCCATGATCAGGTCAGGCAAACAATTAAGTCACCCGTTTTCATCAGGGCTTTGAAAGCCTCATGCTGTCATGCTGTCCTCCTGCCTTTGCCTGTCCACACACTGCCCATCCCAAGACCAATTCGGGTACCACTTTCTACCTGAAACCTGCTCAGCTCCAACCAGGCTGCCATCATCTCTCAATCTGCAGACTCTGGGAGCCTCTCACGTCATGTCTTCACACTCCCTACACCAACTTGGTCTTACTTCGTCAGTTCACGTACATGTCTTGTTCTTTCTCTAGAACAAAACCTCGGTGAGGAAGGGTCTCTAATAAACACTTTTTGATATCTTTATTGTTTCTCACACCATGGGTTTTGAGCTCAGATTTTACTTGAATGAATAAAAAGTATGTAAGTTGTGCATAAAATGTACATAAGAGATATTCATCCCATCCCTGAAACTGACAGATTTTCACTGCTTCTAAGGGTGACATTATATGGCACCTCTTTATAAGGAATGTCCAAGATGAGGAAGAACCATGGCCTTTCATCCAAAGAAAGGTATTGCAAGATTATGAAGTAAGGTTTATTAAAAGCTATGGTGTTTCTTAGTTGATGCTATTCTAATCTTCTAATCTAAAATTGGAATCTAATTTTCCAATTTACCTTGTGAAGGTAGGGACATGTGGTTTCTTAAAATGAATCCCCTCTCTGAGAGTGTCATTTTTTATGGCTTTGATAAATCATTTAACATTGTGACCTCTGTTTAGCCATCGCATGGGGGATGATAACTTGGCCACCTTTCCTGGTGGCTCAGATGGTAAAGAATCTGCTTGCAATGTAGGAGGCTCAGGTTTGATCCCAGGTTGGAAAGAGTCCCTGAAAAAGGGAATGGCTGCCTACTCTAGGATTCTTGCCTAGAGAATTCTATGACAGAGAAGCCTGGTGTGTTACAGTCCATAGTGTCCCAAAGAGTCAGATACGACTGAGTAACTAACATTTACGTAGTTAAAATTAGGTGAAGAAGTTAGAGACTGTGGAATGCCCTACTGACTGAGGAAGAGATTAAGTTTCCGTAAGGGTGTTTGTTACATCATTATACGTTATTACAGTTACTGTGCACTTTAAACGGAAAGAGTGGGCTTTCAAAGACTTTCTTTTAGCAGTACTTAAAATTTCAACCGTAATAAAGTATTTAATCATGACAATTCATCTTCTTCATGATAGTGAAGAAAAATTGTCATTTTTCTTTTTTCTTCCTTTTGCCTTTCTAAGAGTTGTAAATTTGCCTGATGATGTTTTTAAATTTAATTTTATTATTTTTATTTTTTTACTTGACAATACTGTATTGGTTTTGCCATACATTGACGTGAATCCACCACAGGTGTACATGAGTTCCCAACCCTGAACCCCCCTCCCACCTCCCTCCTCATACCTAACTCTTTTTGAGAATTATTTGGAGTACTCACCAGAGATATTTTAGAATTTCTTAAAAGTTGTCTTCTCGAAACTTATGTTTCTGCCTTAAGTCTTCGCTATTTTCAAAAGCGAGATAATAGATGATACTTAATGTAAATGCTTAGCACAAGGTAGAGCGACTCTGTGCTTCCGGGATCAAGAGGCAGTAAGGAACCCGCACGATACACGATGTAAAGCAGGGCTTGAGAGTAATTGACAAATAAGCACCGACTGAGCTTCGTCTAGAGCCATGGAATTTCAGAATAGTGCTCTTGGAGCCTTCTGGTTTAATTCTTTTCCTGGGTCCCTTAAGAATGTGTTTGGCTGTAAGTAACTGGAAATCTAAGACAAACATATGGAGTTTTCCCTGGTGGCTCAGTGGTAAAGAATCTGCCTACCAGTGCAAGAAACATGAGTTCAGTCCCTGATCTGGGAAGATCCCACATGCCCTGGAACGACTAAACCTATGGGCCACAACTATGGAGCCTTGATCTAGAGCCCAGGAACCACCACTGCTGAGCCTGCATGCCCTAGAGTGAGTGATCTGCAACAAGAAAAGCCACCACAATGAGAAGGCTGCACACTGCAACTAGAGAGTAGCCCCTACTCGCCACAACTAAAGAAAAGGTCCTCACAGCAGCAGAGACTCAGCACAGCCATAAATAAATAAATACAATTAAAAAAATAAAAACCAAATGTGATTCAGAACTGTCATGGTGGCACCTAAGTGCAGTCAAGGATTGAGGTTTCTTCTCTTAACCATGCTTTAGTGGATTGTTCCCATCCTCATGCGGTGACCTCAGGGTCACGGTGTAGCCACTGCCCTCCGCCATGCATCTGCATTCCACGCGTTTTAAAGAACGGAGCAGACAAGAGCCAAAAGTGCCTGCCAGACCATTTTGCCACCTTTCATAGAATCTTACTCAGCATGATCAAAACTATGCCTCTTGATCACCGGTAGCTGCAAGGGAGGCTGGAAAATCTAAGTATTTGACAGAGCACATTGCTGCTCTGTTTAAAATTGGGGTTTTATAAGTAGGTAAATAGGAGAAAAATATTCTGGCTAGCAGTCAACAACATAGTTACCGTTACTCAGAGAAATGCGAAATCTGAGTTGGCCAGAGCCAAGACTAGAAATCTAGCCTCCAGTGCTAAGCCTTTTTCAACGTATTTCTACCTTTTTCTCCACTACTGGGAGAAGCCAACTGCATTTATTTCAACAGTTAGTTTGTTTTCACAATGTTTATTAGTCAAGAACATGACATAGCCATTTAGATCTTTTGATAAGTATGATACAACTCTTATTATCACACTGAGTTTTTTTTATAATAGCAGCCATAAACAGATCACTTGACTTTTTTTTATGAGCCCATGAATCCTTGCTACTGGTAAATGCAGGGTTTCTGGTAGGTGCAAGTCATTTCAAAGATAGCTTTTGAGGTCAGTTTGAATTTTTTTAAATATTGAAATTAGTGTGCAGACTCCCATTACTGTCTAGGGGCCTGTTAACTTTTCCACAAATATTTATCAAGTACGTACAGGGTACAAGGTGCTCTGCTACTTGCTGAATAGAGTGGGGAATAAAGCTTGGATTCTGGCCTCAACTTGCTTACTTCCTAGTAGATGGCAGACCAGAAACCCAGCCTTGTATTACTGTGATGGGTGCTCCCGGGGCGCTGCCAAGATCAGGGTCCACCTGATAGAACTCCCATAGCAGTTGACACTGGGCGAGTCCAAACAAGTGTGACTTAATCCTCTCTCAAAGAGTACCTCCTAGTTGTAAGCAGGCAGCAACAGCAAACAATTGTGCTTTTAGACAACTAAGTACTGAGGAATCCAGACACACAAAGTGTGAGCGAATGGCCAAAGCCCCACTTCTTTATGGGTCAAAACATACACACACACACACACACACACACGAAGGGATTTTAGAAGTCAGATTGCCCTGATTTTGAAGACGTGCACAATATGTATTAAAACAATAGCCATGTAAGCTTAAGATACATTGTGCAGCTTTCAAAGAATCCTGCCAGTTTCTGATCAGACATTTACATACTCTATGAACCTCTCTGAATCCTCAGGATCCTCATGGCCCAATCAAGGATCTTGCCTTTAGTGATGAGACATGTGAGGGTATGAAGTCAATTGTATCTCCCAGTTTGGCTAAAGATAACACACTGCAGAGAATTGTGAGAATAAGATAACTTTCCAGGAAGTTGAGGTCACCAGGAAAGGTTGGAAGACTGGAGATTCAAAGACAATAATAGAGAAGGAAGGAAGGAGAGGAATAGTGGGAAGGCTCAGTCATCACTAGATGGCAGGGCCATTAGAACGGGACCACGTCTTTATTCTTCCTCCCGAGATTCTGTATCTCTCAGCCTCATGGATGGTGTTAGCAAAGCACTTAGTAGGTATTTGTTGAATGAGCACATAGATTTGATTGACAGCAAACAGGAAGTTTGGAAATAACAGGTAGTTTTCCATCCTCCATGTGTGATAATAATACCATATTCAAATGCATGTATTTCACAGTATTTAGGGAGATGCATAGCATCGTGAATAAGTGCTCGATATACACTTGTTCTTGTTTAGTCACTGTCTTGTCTGACCCTCTGTGCCCCTATAAACCGAACGTGCCAGGTTCCTCTGTCCTCCACTATCAGTCCCTGAGTTTGCTCAAATTCTTGTCCTTTGATCCAGTGATGCTGTCTAACCATCTCATCCTCTGCTGACCCCTTCTCTGTTTGCCTTTAATCTTTCCCAGCATCAAGGTCTTTTCCAATGAGTCAGAAAGTGGCCAAAGTATTGGGCTTCAGCAACAGTCCTTCCAATGAATGTTCAGGACTGATTTCCTTTAGGATTGACTGGTTTGATCTCCCTGCTGTCCAGGGACTCTTCAAGAGTCTTCTCCAGCACCACAATTTGAAAGTATCAATTCTTTGATGCTCAGCCTTCTTTATGGTTCAACTCTCATATCCATACATTTACTCTGTTTTAATTAAGAGCTTCTAGTTTTATGGACATTAAGAGAAATACTGAGCTCAGAATGATTTGATCCTCTTTTTATGGAATATTTGCTGTGGTATTATAAATGTTTCTGCCCAAATGAAGGACCCTGAAGAAGGAAGAAGTCCCTGGTGCTCCATCGCTCTCGTGACCTTGGCATCCTTCCTTGGCATGCACCCCCTACCTAAGCAGTTGGTTCATTTAGCTTTCTTGTATCATGTCAGCAGACTCCTTTGCCTCTTAGGAAATATTTTTAACTTAGTTGCAGAACACACTAGTGCTCCTTTCAGTGGAGCTGAATTTAATTTGTCTCTCCTGGTTTAGTGCAATTGAATCTTCTCAGGAAAATGAGAAGCAATTAAGTACCTGTTGCTAACAAGGTGCTGAAATAATCTGCCAACAGATGCAAAGTGTTTATTTATTATTGGAGTATGTCATTTGAGAAAACATTACGTTGTCTTTTGACAATCAGAATTGCCAGAATTGACTTTTAAATGCAGGCGTCACAGACCTAACAAGTACCACCTCTGAGGAGCACTGAAAAGAGAATAAGAGGGCTTGTGAACACTGGGCAAGGTTAGCTCAAGTGCCGGTGCCGGGCCTAATGGGCACCGTTGTTGATGGGATTTGAAGGAACTGGATGGTAAAGAGGAAAAGCAGCTTTTTAGCAAAGGCCCTTTAAGTCCCAGTTCAGGAAATTATTAAATTCATTAGCCAGATACTTACAGCCAGCTATTACTACCCAGCCAAAGGAAAAAACAGTGCCAGCAAATGTTTTAAAACTACAACTAAACAAAAGTCAGGAAGCGTGTAATTAAAACTGTACCTTTATTGTATTGTAAAGAGTTTCACTGTGACATGGAAAATATTTAAAGGAGAAGGCTGTTTAGCTAATTTGTCTGCAAGTGAACTGCTTAGTGGAGAAGTACCCTAAATTAACTGTAAGGCCACCCACCGAGCGAGCCTCATAAAGGGCCGTGGCTGCTCAGCTTGGTTTTGTGTAACCGTTCAATAATTACTAGATAAATGCATAACTAAAAGCTCTATTACACTAATAATTTGTACTGAGATAGATGTGTGGGACACCCTGCTGGGTTAATTTGTCATCCCCGCAGCAAACTTCTAAAGAGAGCCCTTCTGCAGTGCTATCTGTTAATACGTGGTCCCAAGGAGGACAGGTTAGAGCAGTAAGACCAATTGGCTCCTTAATCTCTTAAAGCGGCAAAATGCACCCCGCCCCTCGCCCCCACCCAGCCGCCGGCCCTGGTGAGCGCCTGAGAAAAGAACAGGGTGATTGGTGATTAACCACGTGGACCCAGATTGAAACACTTTTAGACAAAAGGAGCTGCTCTCCCTTGGAATTTCTTGCCCCTTTCTCTCTTCTCTCTTCATCTCTCCCTCGCTGTCTTCCACCCCCACCTCCTTGTCCCCCAACCATAAATCCACACATATAGACACAGTGAAGGCACTGGTTCTGGGCAAAGTTTCTTTGAAATCATGTCACTGACAAGACTTCTGGGTACTGCTTGCACTGTAAATCCTATGACCAGATAAATCCCAATCAGGTCTTTCTAGTTGAGCTTAATATAATGTTGATTTTATGTTTAGATTCATTCTTCATTTTTTTGTTTTCAGAGTAGAATAAAAAGCCCGTATTGGGCTTGTATCTCCGTTTTATGTGGAATGCTGTCTTCTATCACACACACGCACACACTTTGCTCTTTTAAATATGAAGCTCGCATTTAAGCTTTAATGCAGGGATGTCAACCTCCCCGATGGACAGAACCATAAAGCATGTTAGAGTTAAGTGAATTACTGTAGCATGGAACTGTAGCTTTAACAATGTTTATGTAGTATCAGCTTATCGTCCATGTAGGCAAAGCGGGGTGAGCACTGATACTCGAAATGGGAAGGCACAGTCCTGTTGATGTGGCTGCAGTATGACGCAGAGTCGCCCATTTCATGCCACGTCCTTTGTATTGTTGAAACAAGTGGATTCAATCACTCACATGAATGGATGGCCTTTTAAAATGTGTATTTCCACGGTAAATTTTACATTTGCCGTTTCTTAGTATTAAGTAGCAGTTACTTCCCCTCCACCCCAAACGATTCATTTTTCCTAGGTACAAAACACGTGTGAGGAACACCAGAATGGACAGGTTGTAATACAGCAGTAAGGGGCCTATGAGGCAAATATTGTGAAAGGAAGTAAATGATTTGACCTCTGAAAAATAATGCATATGGGAGCAGAAGAGTGCAATGAAAAGCACACGGGCTGTGGGGTCACGCAGGATAGAATTCAGACGCTGCCCGGCCACTCAGGATCTGCGCAAGCTTGTGCCAGTCCCTTGGCCTCTGCTGGCCTCTGTTTCCCCACCTGTACAAAACTTTAAGGTGTGAATAGGAGGAGGAAGTGAAATGCCATATGGAAAGGGCCATGTATGTGGTTAGTATGTTACCAAACGTTAGCTGTCTGAGAGTCCCCCCATCCCCATATCTTCTGCTGTCTTTTTATGTGGTTCTCGTGAAAGGATTCTCACTTCTCTCATTCCTCATTCCTCAACTCCAGCTTTCTCTTTTATCTGTTTCTGTGAGTCCAGAAGGTGTGTGTATTTCTCCTCACTGAGAGGAGTCTTATGGAAGTCTTCCAGGAGCCCCTGGAAGAGATGGGGCCTCAGGGACATGAGCCAGCCCAGTCACACCATCCCATCACTCTTGTTTGGTTGGAAGAACAGGCGAGTCTCCCTAGTGGGGCCAGTGAACCCCCTGCCATGATGACTAGCCCACAGCCGTGGTGACAACTTCACTTTGACTTGTCTTCATTCAGGCATGGCTCCTGCTAAGGGATAAGCACCATTGTTATTTACACAAGTCAAATCAGCAAATAATTTTTGAGAATGTACCATCTGCCAAGCACTGTGCTAGGCCCTAGTGAACAAACCAAACAAGCCTGTCCTGCCCCTCAGCCTGAAAGACCAGAAGAACAAACAGTTGTTACTCAGATGAGATTCATGAATTAAAGAAATGGCTAATATAGCAAGGTATTAAAAGTATTTGTGGGCATTTGGATTTATGTGTGTCAGTTTGTGTGGGTCCATTGTATTGGTGTACATATGTATTTAGGAAACCTTAGTATCCCTGAGGGATATCTGTAGATCTTCCCGAATCCTCTAATTCCTGAATACCGTAATAAGCATTGTTGAACTGTTGCATACCCAGTAATGCATCAGTCCCCGACCTTCTTGGTACCAGGGGCCAGTTTCATGGAAGACAGTTTTTTCACAGACTGGGATATAGGAGATGGTTTCAGGATGATTCAAGTGCATTACATTTATTGTGCATTTTATTTCTATTATTACTACATCAGCTCCACCTCAGACCATCAGGCATTAGATCCCAGAGGTTGGGGACTCCTGCAATAATGAACAGAAGACATGTTAATAAGTACTCTTTCAAGTGATATATTCTTACAAGTGAAAGAACCCAACCAGATTGCTTAATCACCTCTCCATTCTCCCCAAAAGAAAATAATGGATTGGTTCATGTAACAGAAAAGTCTGAGGGTTTGTGGCTTCAGGTAGAACTGGATCCAGATGCTCAGGCAATACCTTCAGAAATCCATCTTTTTATCATTCTCAGATCATCTGTCCTCTGTGTGAACTTCATTCTCAGGCTGAATCTCCTCAGATCATGGCACTGATGATATGAGCAGTTCCAAGCTTAATTCCTACCTTGTAACAGTCCCAAGGGAAAAGAAGATCTAGAGAAGCCCAACTCCTTCCTGATGCTCCGAGTGGCCTAGTGTGGGTCATTTGCTCACTTTTAAAATAATCTTTATGTTTAAAAGATAGTGATCTGATTCCCTGGTGGCTCAGGCGGGAAAGAATCTGCCTGCAATGTAGGAGACCTGAGTTTGATCCCTGGCTCAGGAAGATCCTCTGGAGAAGGGAATGGCTACCCACTCTCATATTCTTGGCTGGAGAATCCCATGGACAGAGGAGCCTGGGGTTGCTATAGTCCATAGGGGTCACAAAGAATCAGATTAACTCAGTGACTAACACTTTAAAAGATAATGGGGGAGGCAGCTGGCATGGCAGACAGTGGTCTCACAGGGGTTACAGTGTTGGTGACCCTGGTGCGCAAGCCAGGCAGTGGCAGCATCTACTTTCAGACCCCACCCCTGCCCCAGAGCTGCAGATGAGGCTTAAGGGAGGTGCCAAGGGAAGGTCATGGTCAGGTCTGACCTCAAGGAGCTACGGAAGCACTTCAACCTGAGGAGTGGATCCTGGAGCAGTTCCCTGGCCTCTATGGCTGCCAGGAAGAGGGGATCCTGAAGCTGGAGATTGATGTGAATGAACTCCTGGACGTGGAGAGTGATGGGACCCAGCTGCCAGGGTCAAGAAGCTGCTGGTTGATTGTTACAAGCCCACTGAGGCCTCTGTCTCTGGCCTGCTGGAAAATATCTGGGGCATGCAGAAGCACACCCTGGAAAAAGACAGTCCTCCCACAAGACAGCCACTTCCCCCCAGTCTTATAGCAGCAGCAATACTGGGCGCCTTGTGCCGTGAGCAGGACTCCCCTGTGCCTCCGGCCCAGAGGGCTCTTCCCTGATGTTAAAAATAAAGGTAATAAGTTTCTCATTGGTGTGGCCTGGGTTCTACGCTGACCCACAGAGCCTGGGGGGGAGGGTGAAGTCAATGGCATAGACTGAAGTGGAGGGAAGGCTGTTACCCAAATATACCTTCGAGCTTTGTTTCCAGAAGAACAGGTGAAGGACTGCTGGGCCGGCAAAGCTGATAGCTGCCCAGTCCAGATTAGAGCACAGCTGTCCTGTGCCCAGGGCAGCAGAGTCGGCTCTCCCACCAGCCCAGTGACTTCATGTTGCAGGTGGGGCTTGAAGAGCACAGATCAAACCTCAGTCTTAGGAGAGTGACAGTCCATGCCGGGGAACTCCAGGTTCATGGGAACAGTTGAGAACAGTTCAACTCTTTTTTACAAATTATTTATTTATTCACTTGCCTGTGCTGTGTCTTAGTTGTGGTAGGCAGGATCTTAAGTTGTGGTATGCGGGATGTAGTTCCCTGACCAGGAAGAGAACCCAGGCCCCCTGCCCTGGGAGCATGGAGTCTTACCACTGGACCACCAGGGAGGTCCTAAGGACCGTTCAACTCTTGATTCCCGATGGCCTTGTGCTGCCACATGGCACTGCGTGATCCTGAGTCCTTTCAGTATATCTTAACTTCGGACACGACTAAAGCGATTTAGCAGCAGCAGCAGCAGCAGCAACTTATCCTAAGAACACAACTGTAAGGGTAATAAATAGCCCAGAGTCCAGCACACTGTCTGGGATACAGCAGATGCTCAACACATACTTTTTAAAGGTGTGAGCCCACTGTGTACTAGGCACCTACGTACACTAATTCTGATTCTCAGAAAAATCTCTTAAATTAGTGCTATTTTATCCAATTTTACAGACAAGGATATGCAAGTTTGAAAATGTTACATAACTTTTCCTAGACTCACATAGGGAGTGAATGATTTCAAAACCCCAAATAGTCGAGCTCTAAAAAGCACACAGACATAGGATTTCCATTTTGCAGCACAAAAAACTAACGTGCTTAGGAGGTTGACACAGAGGTAGTTGATACTCAGCTTGGAGTAAACTTTGGTACCCTGACTTCAAACACTGGCCCAATGCATCTCATACTTCTCCTTGTGTGAAATTTATCAGCAGTAGGAATAAATCCCTAAATCCTATAGGGTGAATTCAGGAGGGTGCTTTGACACCTGTGCTTTAGTAATCATGTTACTCAGACATAGGGCCTTGAACTTCAGTGTATACCTATCAGTTGGGTGGGGGTAGTGGGAAGAGAGACCATGAATCAGTCATTGCTTTGTTTGTTGTGGGGTTTGTTTGTATTGGTCTTGCACTTTTTTATTTTAACTGTCAGCAAAGACTTGCCAACAGCACAGGTCCCAGCACTCGATAGGCCTCCCATAGGCTAGAGAACCTCCATGGAGCTTAGCGTTTCAAATCCCAGGTCATTTGAGTGTTAACTCTCTGTTAGCCTATGTGATCATCCAATCTATGGTGGTTATTTTTCCCTTAAATGTTTTGATGTATCTCTTCTTCATCTTTAGTCTTATAGTATATCTTGCATGTTACATAGAAGCTCAAGTTCCCTTCATGGAACTGCATCTTGTCAACTTTGCTTATTAAACAGTCCCCCTTCATGTCTCCAATAATCACAGCTGTTGTGTGGTGTTTGCAGGCATTTCACATTAGCCGTCATGGTGGCTTAGTTGATTCATGCATAAATATGGTCTATTCAGAGAAGAGGCCCTATCAGTACCAAAAGGCTAGGGCTCTATCTCACAGAAAGAGCTTGAACTAGTGTATTCACTTAGGGGTTTTTTTTAATTGCAATATAGTTGATTTATAATGTCGTGTTAGTTTCATGTTGGTTTCATTTCAGTTATGTATTTGTACATGTATATGTGTATATATATTTTCTTTTTCGTATTCCTTTCCCTTAAAGGTTATTACACAGTTCTGAGTGTAGTTCCCTGTGCTGTGCAGTAGATCCTTGCTGGTTATCTACTACTTCTCTGACTCTTATGTTTGACTTGACATGATATACACATGGATGGGGCTTCCCCAGTACCACATAGGTAAAGAATCTGACTGCAAAGCAGGAAACGCAGGTTCGATCCCTAGGTATGAAACATCCCCTGGAGAAGGGAATGGCAACCCACTCTGGTATTCTTACTTAGAGGATCTCATGGGCAGAGGAGCCTGGTGGGCTACAGTCCACTGGGTCTCAAAGAGTCGGACAGAACTGAAGCAACTTAGCATGTATGCATGCACATACACATGGATGTGGGAAACCAGCACATACCCAAGGCATGTTAATTAATAGTGAAAAGGGTCAATCAAAGAGTGACAATGGCTAGTTAGTGGGAATACAGAAGGCAAGCAGTTTGCTTTGGAAGCCTTCCAAAAGATGAGGCGTCAGCGGGAAGTCTAGCTAGGACAAGGACCAGGTTTGGTAGGCAGTGGGTAGGAGGGACAGAGATTATCTGGTGCTCAGCTCACAGACAGAGCATTGTCGGTGTTTGGAGAGTGAACAGGAATTATGTGGGTCTACACAAAGAGTCGGACACGACTGAGCGACTGAACTGACTGACTGACTGACCCCAGGGGCCATTAGACTATGGCCCAGCAGTTGAATCTAGCCCTCTGCTTGTTTCTTAAAAGAAAATGTTATCGGAACATTTTATGGCTATGCTCATTTATTTATGTGATATCTATGGCTGCTCCTGCATTGAGTAATTACAGCAAAAACCATGAGGCCTGCAAAGCCTAAACTATGTCCTCTCTGGCCTTTACAGAAAATGTTTGCCAACCCCTAGTCTAGACTATAAACCAGGGCCTTTGAGAAAGAAAGGTCTTTAAGTAGCAAAAATTGATCTAAATTAAAATTTTAAAAGATCTTTTTCACCCCTCGCTGTATTTTTTAATTTATTTTTCCAAGATATTGGAATTTGATCTCTATCCTGAACTTCTATCTTAACTCAAATAGAATAGAATATATCAGTTATCTTGGAAGTCTACTGTAACAAAAAGTTACTTTGTTTGGTAGCAATAACATAAAAATACTGGTGTTTTGCAAGTCATCATGAAATATCATATATTTCTCTCATTTGATATACCCACGTTCTTTCACACGTATTCAGTGATGTTAAAGATGTGTTTTGAAAACCTTGGTTTGAGTCAAACGTTTGTTATTTAGAAAAAATTCCACCTCCTAAAGGCTTGAAAACCATTGCCAGTTCCTTGTTCCTTGTGTCTCTGTTAAAATAAATCCCAGAACTCCAAACTTCTAAACTTTCGTGAATGGCAGGTCTGACTCACAAATGATGTATAAATTATAGCTATGGACCAGTAAGATTTCTCAGCTTTACGTAGGCTATCATGGTGTTACATATTGTGGTTTTGAATTTCTAAAGAAGCAAACTCCATAGTAGTTGACAGCCCAAACAATTCAAGTTCCATTTGCCCTTATGGAATGCTTTTTTTTAAGTGTGTGTGTGTGTGTTTTTTTTTTTTTCTTCTACTTTCTGCTCCTTTTAGAAATGTGCCTTATTAAAATCTTTACTTTTAAATATGAGTAGTCAGGATTTCTTAATGCCACCTTATACTTTGTGGAAATGGTTATTTTTGTCTAAATAACATCTTAATGCTGAAGACAGATGAGTAGCTTTTTCTTGTAATGGTGCTAACAGAGAGAAGCAGTTTGGAATTTCACCTGTTGCCACTGACAGTGTCAGTTAATTGTAAGACTGAAGTTTCCCAAATGCCAGGCCTTGGGAGTGGTCATTCACTCTATGAGCGAAGAAGACTGTGTAACGCCATCTGACAAGCACGCTGCACCTGAAGGAGGATTTGATTTTATTGTTTGCATTGCTCTCCTAACAGCTTATCTTTGGAGCCTCCCATAGAAGATAGACTAGGACCTAAGGGTTGGTGCCGGAAAGCAAAAACTAATATGAAATAAATCTAATTCTCTGTCCAACCCGTGAGAGTCTGCAGTCGTTCCTGGACGAGAAATTAAGTCAATGTCAAGCCTAAACAGAAGAATATATTTCAATCATGAATTCTTGGTTTGAGAAAAATGTAGGAGGGTTATTAGAACTTTTAAAGGTTCTGGTTGGGCAAAACTACTGGCAGTGGTAAAGAGAGGTGATTTTCTTTTGTCTCTTTTTTTTCTAAGACTTAGAATGAATTAGAATGAAATACAAGATACCAAATCCATGTGGCCATGACTCCCTGGCCATCTTTGAGCTGGAAAAATTGTCTATAAAGTCTCTTCCCTGTAGTGGACTCTCAGACCAAGAATCAGTTGTTGGACCTTAGAAATCTCTCGGCATACACAGTAATACAGTAATGACTTTGACCTTCTCTTCCCCAGTCTTAATCAATTATGGCTTAAAGGAGGAAGAATACTTTTAAGTTAAATATATATATATATATATAATATACAATATACAACATTTAATTTTAAACTTTTCCTCTTTCAAACTAAAACCAAAGAGTCTTTTAAATAATTGGGGCCACAGTGGGGTGGAGGTGGGGGGCGGTGCACAGACAAGTAAACCAACCTGCCTGACCTGCTCTCTTGTTTTTAAGTATCCAGTAATATGATCATTTTGCAATAAATAACTGAGCCTACACCTCTGGGAAATTCTGGGTCTCTGCTTCTTTAATTGTGGCTACTTTGTTCAGATGTGTAGGCAGTGCCATTCCAGCCAAAGAAACCAGATCAAATTTCCTTCCTTCCCATCTTATTTGTATTCTTAATGAAAAGCCCAAGCAGTTGTTTGAAACAAGGCTGGCCTCTGGTTAAAGTTTAAACTAGTAGTGAGATCCATCTCAAACGGAGTGTTTGTGACACTTTTTGCTGCTCCTGGCCTAGGGTACTAAGAGTATTAGACCCCAGAAGCAGCCAATTTTGTAGTGCCTTTTAATACACAAAATTGTATTAACATCAACATGGATACAGATGGATGCATTGCAATAAACTGTAACCACTTGAGAAAAGCCTTTATTGACTCTCAAGTAAATAATGCACATTTTAAAGGATCTAAATATGCATTTACATAATGTGCTATAATTTTTTATTGTGTCAACTACTCACACACACACATCCATAAGAGATGTTTTTCTCCGTCAAAAATTTGGACTCATACCATTATTTTGTGCATTGCATTAGCACCATGCCAGAGTCACAATGGTAGTTTCTCTTTTCTAGGGCCTGAGCTGACCATCTCAAACTACACTTAGTCAGTTTTGCTGATTGAATAATTTGTTGGTTAATTTAACCCCAGTGACACTTTCTAAAATAATTTGTGACCACTTGTTCGAAAACTTAGGCACACTAAAAACACCTAATCCAAGATAAGAGAGAAATGAAATAGAAAAGAAGGAAAACCAGATTTATACATGGCTGGAATCTTAAATCTGAGCTTTAGAGCAATGGAAAAACCCAATGCAGTCTCATTGTTCAGGAAAAGAATGCTACTAGAAGGTTATCCGGAGAAATCACATGTATTTAATATTCTCCCTCATGGCTCATGTGGTAAAGAATCCACCTGCAATGCTGGAGACACGGGTTCAGACCCTGGATCAGGGAGATCCCCTTGAGAAGGGCATGGCAACCTACTCCAGTATGCTTGCCTGGAGAATTCCATGGACAGAGGAGCCCAGTGCGCTACAGTCCATGGGGTCGCAAAGAGTCAGACATGACTAAGCGACTAACATACACACACACACACGTACACGGAATATATTTTGTGATGTGTGTAACACAACTGTTTTCTGTTGGAAGAAATGAAAGCACGGGATCTTGAATGATTTATATCCTATTCCAGTGAACTAGTGGGAAGCAGACATCCAAGGCATGAGAAAGTAGGGGTTGTGAAGAATGACCCTTTGAAATGCAGATTCAGCAGTCATCTAGTTTGAATCTACAGGCTAAATGATTTCCTGGTATTAATTAAGAGTTAATTGATTATTATAAATCAACCATTATAGAGTGAACTCCACACAGTACCATGTGTTTTCAGGTTTGTGTTACAATAAACTATATGACACAAGGAAAAGAGGAATAATTTTTTTTAGTAAAATGTAACAAGCTTTCTTGAAGAGATCTCTAGTCTTTCCCATTCTGTTCCTTTCCTCTATTTCTTTGCATTGATCACTGAGGAAGGCTTTCTTATTTCTCCTTGCTATTCTTTGTAACTCTACATTCAGATACTTGTATCTTTCCTTTTCTCCTTTGTTTTTCACTTCTCTTCTTTTCACAGCTATTTGTAAGGCCTCCCCAGACAGCCATTTTGCTGTTTTGCATTTCTTTTCCATGGAGACGATCTTGATCCCTGTCCCCTGTACAATGTCACGAACCTCCGTCCACAGTTCATCAGGCACTCTATCTATCAGATCTAGGCCCTTAAATCTATTTCTCACTTTCACTGTGTAATCATAAGGGATTTGATTTAGGTCATACCTGAATGGTCTAGCGGTTTTCCCTACTTTCTTCAATTTAAGTCTGAATTTGGTAATAAGGACTTCATGATCTGAGCCACAGTCAGCTCCCAGTCTTGTTTTTGCTGACTGTATAGAGCTTCTCCATCTTTGGCTGCAAAGAATATAATCAATCTGATTTTGGTGTTGGCCATCTGGTGATGTCCATGTGTAGAGTCTTCTCTTGTGTTATTGGAAGAGGGTGTTTGCTATGACCAGTGCGTTCTCTTGGCAAAACTCTATTAGCCTTCACCCTGCTTCATTCCGCATTCCAAGGCCAAATTTGCCTGTTACTCCAGGTGTTTCTTGACTTCCTACTTTTGCATTCCAGTCCCCTGTAATGAAAAGGACATCTTTTTTGGGTGTTAGTTCTAAAAGGTCTTGTAGGTCTTCACAGAACCATTCAACTTCAGCTTCTTCAGCGTTACTGGTTGGGGCATAGACTTGGATTACTGTGATACTGAATGGTTTGCCTTGGAAACGAACAGAGATCATTCTGTCATTTTAGAGATTGCATCCAAGTACTGCATTTTGGACTCTCTTGTTGACCATGATGGCTACTCCATTTCTTCTAAGGGATTCCTGCCCGCAGTAGTAGACATAATGATCATCTGAGTTAAATTCACCCATTCCAGTCCATTTTAGTTTGCTGATTCCTAGAATGTTGATGTTCACTCTTGCCATCTCCTGTTTGACCACTTCCAATTTGCCTTGATTCATGGACCTGACATTCCAGGTTCCTATGCAATATTGCTGTTTACAGCATCGGACCTTGCTTCTATCACCAGTCACATCCACAAGTGGGTATTGTTTTTGCTTTGGCTCCATCCCTTCATTCTTTCTGGAGTTATTTCTCCACTGATCTCCAGTAGCATATTGGGCACCTACCAACCCCGGGAGTTCCCCTTTCAGTATCCTATCATTTTGCCTTTTCATGCTGTTCATGGTTCTCAAGGCAAGAATACTAAAGTGGTTTGCCATTCCCTTCTCCAGTGGACCACATTCTGTCAGACCTCCACCATGACCCGTCCATCTTGGGTGGCCCCACATGGCATGACTTAGTTTCATTGAGTTAGACAAGGCTGTGGTCCGTGTGATCAGATTGGCTAGTTTTCTGTGATTATGGTTTCAGGGTGTCTGCGCTCTGATGCCTTTCACAACACCTACCATCTTATTTGGGTTTCTCTTACCTTGGATGTGGGGTATCTCTTCACGGCTGCTCCAGCAAAGCACAGCCACTGCTCCTTACCTTGGACGAGGGGTATCTCCTCACCGCTGCCCCTCCTGACCTGGAACTTGGAGTAGCTCCTCTTGGCCCTCCTGCGCCCACGCAGCCACTGTTCCTTGGACATGGGGTTGCTCCTCTTGGCCCCCACCCCTGACCTTGGGTGTGGGTAGCTCCTCCCGGCCGCCGCCTCTGACCTCGGGTGTGGGGTAGCTCCTCCCGGCCGCTGCCCCTGACCTTGGGTGAGGGGAAGCTCCTCTCGGCCAAGCTTCCCTGCGCTTCTGCGCAGTCCGTCACAGCCAGCGGACCAAAATGGTATGGTATGGACCTAACAGAAGCAGAAGATATTAAGAAGAGGTGGCAAGAATGCACGGAAGAACTGTACAAAAAAGATCTTCACGACCAAGATAATCACGGTGGTGTGATCACTCATGTAGAGCCAGACATCCTGAAATGTGAAGTCAAGTGGGCCTTAGAAAGCATCACTATGAACAAAGCTAGTGGAGGTGATGGAATTCCAGTTGAGCTATTTCAAATCCTGAAGGATGATGCTGTGAAAGTGCTGCACTCAATATGTCAGCAATTTGGAAAACTCAGAAGTGGCCACAGGACTGGAAAAGGTCAGTTTTCATTCCATTCCCAAAGAAAGGCAATGCCAAAGAATGCTCAAACTACTGCACAATTGCACTCATCTCACACGCTAATAAAGTAATGTCCCAAATTCTCCAAGCCAGGCTTCAGCAATACGTGAACCGTGAACTTCCTGATGTTCAAGCTGGTTTTAGAAAAGGCAGAGGAACCAGAGATCAAATTGCCAACATCCGCTGGACCATGGAAAAAGGAAGAGAGTTCCAGAAAAACATCTATTTCTGCTTTATTGACTATGCCAAAGTCTTTGACTGTGCGGATCACAATCAACTGTGGAAAATTCTGGGAGAGATGGGAATACCAGAACAGCTGACCTGCCTCTTGAGAAACCTATATGCAGGTCAGGAAGCAACAGTTAGAACTGGACATGGAACAACAGACTGGTTCCAAATAGGAAAAGGAGTGCGTCAAGGCTGTATATTGTCACCTTGCTTATTTAACTTATATGCAGAGTACATCATGAGAAACGCTGGGCTGGAAGAAGCACAAGCTGGAGACGTGATTGCCGGGAGAAATACCGATAACCTCAGATATGCAGATGACACAACCCTTATGGCAAAAAGTGAAGAAGAACTAAAAAGCCTCTTGATGAAAATGAAAGAGGAGAGTGAAAAAGTTGGCTTAAAGCTCCACATTCAGAAAACGAAGATCATGGCATCCAGTCCCATCACTTCATGGCAAATAGATGGGGAAACAGTGGAAATAGTGACAGACTTTATTTTTTTGGGCTCCAAAATCACTGCAGATGGTAATTGCAGCCATGAAATTAAAGGACGCTTACTCCTTGGAAGGAAAGCTATGACCAACCTAGATAGCATATTAAAAAGCAGAGACATTACTTTGTCAACAAAGGTCTGTCTAGTCAAGGCTATGGTTTTTCCAGTAGTCATGTATGGATGTGAGAGTTGGACTGTGAAGAAAGCTGAGTGCTGAGGAATTGATGCTTTTGAACTGTGGTGTTGGAGAAGACTCCTGAGAGTCCCTTGGACTGCAAGATCTAACCAGTCCATCCTAAAGGAGATCAGCCCTGGGATTTCTTTGGAAGGAATGATGCTAAAGCTGAAACTCCAGTACTTTGGCCACCTCATGCGAAGAGTTGACTCATTGGAAAAGACTCTGATGCTGGGAGGGATTGGGGGCAGGAGGAGAAGCGGATGAGAGGATGAGATGACTGGATGGCATCATTAACTCAATGGACATGAGTTTGAGTGAACTCCAGGAGTTGGTGATGGACAGAGGGGCCTGGCTTGCTGCAGTTCATGTTGTCACAAAGAGTCAGACAAGACTGAGCAAATGAACTGAACTGAAGAAAGAAACTAAGGTCTACATTTTAGTTGTTAATGATTTTCTTTTACATATTTATCAAGAACAACAGCAACAGAAAGGGCAAGGGTGTTGATTAAACAATTAAGGGAGGAATTTCATGGTCCCGTTAAAATATTTCCTCTATTAGGTTTCTTTAACTTTTATCTGTCCAGTCTTTGCTCAAGTAAATTTTTCCCTTGGACAACATTCTCTGCTGGCCACAACAATTTCATAATCTCACAACCATTCATCACTTTCCACTTGAGCACCTGAAGCATTGCCACTTTATTATTAAGGTCTGCTTCCTGTAGGCTCTTGACAATGGAGGTGCCACCTTTGTGTTTGTTATGCTGCAAAAGTTGAGTGTATCATTTCATTGTGCTCAGTACATTCCCAGCCTCATTTGGGAAATGCCACATTCCATCTCTAACTAGAAACTATTTGGTCAAATACAGGCCACTGGGTGAAAGTTTCTTTCTACCAGCAAAGACGAGCATACCATATTAGATGAAAAAATTCCTTGGGTTCTTTAAAGCTTTTTGCATCGTAAGAGATGGCTAAAGTCATTTAACTTTCTAGCTGCAGATTTTAACTCACAGATTATATAATGGATTTCAAGGTTTGTCATCCAGTGTGTTAAGTCCTGGGCTTCCCAGATGGTGCTAATGGTAAAGAACCTGCCTGCCAATGCAGGAGACATAAGAGAACACAGGTTTGATCCCTGAGTTGGGAAGATCCCCTGGAGTAGAACATGGCAACCCACTCCAGTATTCTTGCCTGGAAAATCCCATGGACCGAGGAACCTGGCAGGCTACAGTCCATAGGATTCCAAAGAGTTAGACATGACTGAAATGACTGAGCCCACATTAAGTCCTACGTTTTACCAGTTTTTCTATAAGCTCCATGAGTTTTTGCTGGGAAAAATTTTCTAAGTTTATATTTATTTGTATGGCCACTTTATTAATTTCTGTACCACTGATATATCTGATCATTCATTGTACCATCAGCAGATATTTACTGAGTTCCAGACACTGTTCTGGGGATGACAGTGAATCTATTAAATGGATGGAGAAACTATTTACTAAGATGGTGAAGAGAGAAGAGCCAATACAATTGGTTTTATTCAAGATGCCCTCAATTATAGGACTGAAAACAACTTTGTGTCATCTCAGTGTTGTATCCCAAGCCCGTAGTAAGAGCCTAGGAATATTTTTGGATAGATTAAAGGTTGCATGAATGAAGGAATCTTATCAAGTCATCTGCATGGTGTGGACTGGACTGTTGCTCCCATTCTAAACTCCTGTTTCTACTCTTGAAAAACTGCAGATGCCACTCAAAACCTCAGAGTTCTTACCACTCCCAATTATTAGTCAGAAAATGCCCCAGTCCTACAGATACAGTAGAGAACAAAGAACCCATGTCCAGGGATCAGTAGAGATGCATCCTTTTTTGACAGTCCTCAGACTTACTGATCAAATGGTGGTAGAAAGTGTGGCCAGTCTTGCTTAATTGCTGTTCAGTTTTATTGAGTCATTCTCAATGTTAGGAAAGTCTTACTTTCCAAATATTTGGGTATTCATTTGTTTCCTCTTTGCAGGAGCTCCTTGAGTTTAAAGATTTAAACTGCAAAAAGTAAGGAAAAATAAATGCTCTCATCTGCTTCTACTTGGGAGATGTCTCTCTGGTCCTCTTTGGGAGATGAGAGCTGCCATGTTGGTGTTATTTGGTGTGTGTCTTCAGCCCTTCCCACGTGCTCTTCTTATCCTCCAGCAGGCTTTACCAGTCACCCTTCCACGTCAAGAGCAGAAGTCTTCCAAGGCAGAATTATTAAGCACTTCACATACAGTTTTTTAGCCTAATACAATATTCTTCCTATATCAGTGAAACTCAATATATAGGTTCAGATATAAGGGAGTGATAGTTGTCTGAGTCTTTCATCAGTTTGTATGAGCAGAGGGCTAGCAATTTAGCAGGGGTCACTGCCTATCTCCTCTGCCTGGGTGTTTCCCTGCTCTAACTAACATCAATGCTTTTCAGAGTTTGGCTTTGAAACCTTGCGTATAAAGTGAGGCACCCAAATTGCCTGGGTTCATTAAGTGATCATTTACTACAGACTTCAAAAAAATTTCATCCTGAATTAGTCCCTAGAAATTTCCTTGAAAGGGTGTATAAGAGCTTTAACAATGAATTATTGTCTATGGAATGCTCAGCATGAAAGGGGATCCATATGTGCAAACCAGAATTTGTCATATGTAATGTCAGTTAAATCAGGGCTAATCTACCAAATACATTTTTTATTGCCTGCTTCATTAAAAAGGCTCTTAAGGTAATGAATAATCTTCAGCTTCACCAAGGATTATTAATGCCTTTATAACTCATGTCCACTGAAAATAGAAGGACAGCTTGAAACTCTACCCGAATCTAACCTCCATGTTTGTCTTAGAGCTTTAAGGAAGAAAATCTATCAGACCTCTCTAGTATTAAATGCTGTCACACGAGCAGTTACTGTGAATTGAGGCAGGAGAAGACATTTTAAGAGGAAGTTGAATCTGGTTTAAATGCTGTGGCAAAGCAAGTCTTTCTCTGTTAACTCTGATGTTTTGTTTTCCTACAGCAAGTCCACACGCGACACCATCGACTCTTCATTTTCCGACGTCACCCATCATCCAGCAGCCCGGGCCTTACTTCTCTCACCCAGCCATCCGCTATCACCCTCAGGAGACGCTGAAAGAGTTTGTCCAACTTGTCTGCCCTGATGCTGGTCAGCAGGCTGGACAGGTGGGGTTCCTCAATGTAAGGAAAATTCTTTTTTTTTCTCAATTTCTTTAGAAATATTAACCAAATGTAAAAATAACAAGGGGAGACCTTATGACCCTGTGATGTGGTGCTCCAATGTTGTGCTGACTGACTACAGGCAAATGTCATATTTATTCTAGATTGTGGGAAAGTTAACTTACTCTAAGAGGGATTGGCCGGGATTTAAAAACAGTGTTTGAGTTAACTTCGCAACTGTCAAGTTTATGGATATAAATCATCTTAAGGGTGAACTGTATAACCTTCTAAGGTCTATAGGCAGATAATTCCACCTCCTGCACACTAACCCAAGGGCTCACACAGTTAACAAAATAGAAAGACCAAATAATTTTAAATAATGATTTTGAGTGGTAGGGAGAGGTAGGGAGAGGAGGGGGCACAGATGTTTCAGATCAGCTAAGTTGATATTTTTTAAAAATAGTCTTCTAACACTTTACATCAAGTTGACCAATACTTGAACTCAAGATGCTCGAAGTAGTTTATTATAGTTTGCTATTTCTGTAAGTAGTTATCTTTCCCACTTATCTTTGTATAAAGCTAAACAGTCTAGATAGATTTGAATGAATTTTAACTTTTTTCTCAAATAAGCTAAATCACAAACTGAAACAATATTCCTAATGTAAAAGTGATTTTTTTTTAAACTTTTTATTTTGTATTGGGACATAGCCGATTAACAATGTTATGATAGTTTCAGGTGAACAGCGAAGGGACTCAGCCATTCTCCATCAGACTCCCCTCCCGTTTTTTAAAAATCACAAATTTTGTTTCAAATGTAGAACCAAATGTTTACAATGGATAGCTATATCCCAAGGCCAATAATAATAAATTGGAAATAATGAACAGCGTAAAGCCAAATGTAATTTTCCCTTTATCCTAATAACTGCACATGAAGCCACAGATGAACCATAATTATGATTGCCTAATCTAGAATATTTTATCACACCATTCTATCACTGATTTCCTTGCTTGAAGAAATACCTGATTCTGCATATCTGAGACAGAAAAGGCAGCTTTGACTAATGTCTGGTGATGTGTTAGCAGATACATTTCTGTCTAGACAACAAATCAATATGGAGCCTTTTTTCTTTTTGCTTGTGTATTCATTTGCTTGGCTTATTCTAAAGCATTCACTTATGGACTTTTAGCCCACTCAGAAATAACACACAGGCAAGTTGGTTGGCAAGAAAGCACAACATTCTGACTGTCAGATGAGATTGTCTTTGAGGAACAATACTAAATATATAAGTGAATGTTGATGAGGGAGTGAGACTTCCTCTGCAGAATTATTAAGCTTAAACTTAAAAGCCTAGGACAGCAGCATCTCCTTCAACTGAATTTTGATTCAGGACTAGAGCTGAAATAGGAGATGTTATTGCTGAGTGAACGATGTCACTGAAGACCGGAGGCAGAAAGGCCACTTGGGAAGCCATGAAAAGACTGAAGTGATCACCAGCATCAAGCATCTGACTTTCAGATTTCTAACTTCTTTTTTAATAGTCCTGACATCATCCTATATAACTGTCAAATGCCCAGTTTTGCATTTTGATCAAAATTTTATAGGGTTTAAGGCAGGTCTCTTCATGGGACTATGTCGAAAAACTTGAAAATAAATGGATTTTATTGCTTTCTTCAGAAGGAAACTTTTCTTTTGTTAAAGAGCTGTTACTTGGTTGTTCAAACATCAGGCAGCCAAATAAATATGACTCTTATGGCATATGCTTATATAATTTAAATCAAAATTAGAAGTGATATTTTTCCTTAGCAGAATTTTGACAGCTGAATTCTAAAGTTTCTGTGCCTGATGTTATACAATATGTGAAAGAAATTTTTTATGTTCACTTAACATATTTATTAAATGTTATATAATATCAACTTTGAAGAGTGAAAATAAAATATTTTTTTAATCTCAAATGCATATTTAGGAAACTTCATTATATCTATATAAATAGGCATGATGGAATAATTCCGCATTCTATAAAATACTTATAAATTAAATTAATATCTAATAATCATGAGAATGATGACAAAGATCACAGTTAGTACTGGATCAAAGCATTCCAAGCACAAGTTGACAGGTCCTTTCATACGATCAGATGCAAAGAAGGTCAAAGTAATTCAAGAGATAAGTTTAGGATACATGGAGCATTTGTGCCTAGACTGTACTTTTGTGGAATGTCTTAGGAACAACCTACATTTCGTCATCCATATGCTCTTATGGAAGAATTCAAGCAGCTAGAATACTTAGTAATTTGCATAAAATGTGCCTAACGCTTAACGAATCCTTGTTTTCAGAAGCAGCTAATGGTTCTTCTCTGTGTCTTCTTTTTCCTGTGCGTGCTTTGTTTTGTTCCCATCCCGGCAGCCCAACGGGAGTAGCCAAGGCAAAGTGCACAACCCATTCCTTCCCACCCCCATGTTGCCACCACCACCGCCACCACCGATGGCCAGGCCTGTGCCCCTGCCGGTGCCAGACACAAAGCCTCCGACCACATCAACAGAAGGAGGCGCAGCCTCCCCCACCTCACCAAGTAAGTATGGCTGAGACAAGGCGCCGGTCACTTACAAAGCTCTGTGCACTTGAATCCACATCTCAGCTTGGCCCCTCACTGCATAGGCTTTAGTGAAAGGCACGATCCCCAGTGATGGTTGTAGCATGAGTTTGTAGAACCAAGACCAGATCAAAGCAGATACTACTCTAGGGCACCACCAACTATACCAAGTGTGAAAATCACTGGGTGTTTGGGTGGATAAAATGGTATAACTCCATGTGCAGGACTGAAAGTCACAATATGAATTATTCAGTGTTGCATATTATTTGAGTGGCTTTGAATGTTATTCTCATGATCATCAAACAACATCTACCTGTATGAATCTTATTAGCAAAAATTCCTCATACTTTGGTAGAGCCCTGTCTTCCAGTAACTTGCAATCCAAGAGAAATGCATTTGATGAGCTACAAAGGCTACGTACCTCATCCATCAAATAGAAAAAAAAAGTTTAGATCAAAGTAACCAATTCAAAGGTGTGTACATTGAACATTCACCAACAATAAGAGCCTGCCAGAAGATCAGAGCCAGTAGCCATGGCAGTTGCCTAGCTAAGGTTGGCAGAGGGAGGAGATGGAAGATGGAATTGGAAGGAAAGAGAAAAGAACTCTTGGCTCTTCTCTGAATACTCTGGGAAGTGTGATCAGACAATACAGGATTATTTGATAAATTAGAGAGAGAACAACTCTGCTGGTATTTCCTGATATTTTAAAGATGACAAGGGAATAGAAATAGGTTGAACACATCAATTTGGCTTGTATTATACCTGAAATAATGACGGGAAGAGTGGTGGCTGCAGGCACCCAGGTAGTGGATGGGACTACCTAATCTTGATAGGGGGTGTGACGACCACCTTCTCTAAAGCACTGCGGGGGGATCAAGGCATAGGAAAGAATGAGAGCTGTGACAGTGTCCCTACAGAGAGGAGGTCTTTAGGAAGTGAGGCTGGACACAAGGCACCTACAGAGGAAGAGGTGAGCACAGACCAGGAAAGAAGCAGTAAGATCAAGAACATGAGCAGCAGCTATGGAAAGTGAATGGAAGAAAGCCCAGGAAGAGCTGTTTTCCAGGCATAAGCTCTGGGCTTGGACAGCCATTTGGATGAGTATAGTGAAGGACAATTCAAACCTCTCGGTGTTGGGGACAGTGTGGTATTGAGTACAAGAGGGCCAAAGAGAAAAAATGAGTGTTCATTGAACTTAATGTGGGGGATACTGATTTCCGATATCTAGAGCCCCTCATGGGTATGGATGAGAGTCAGGTTATCTAGTATGTATTCATTTTGATAATGCATGCAGAAGTGAGTGGCATTGTGCATGGATTCTGGTTTTATAGCAAAAAGACTGAGTCTAGAGGAAAATCTGGGCAGGCTTACTTCTCTTGGTAAGAAGTGGTTCAACAAAGGAGAAAACCCTGAGTGTCCAATGACATAGGAAGCAAACTAGGCTTGCTATCAGGATCTTGGATGCTCAGTTGAGAAAAGAAGCTTCTGAGAGGTAGAAGCTTGTAGGTGAGTCCTACTTATTGTGTATTCGCATAACATCTTCAAACTAGTCAGAGAATAACCATCCCCAAACTCCATTAAGTCTGGTTCCTGGGGATATTGACTTACACGCTGGCAACCACATGCTTACTGTGCTATTGTACCACTTGTGCATATGGTACCACTTTGCTCTCTATATGTACAGGACATTGGCTGAGCTCTCCAGAAAACCTTGTTTAATATTCTTATTCTACATAGAATAAGTCTAAAGGATAAGTGCTCAAACCCCCTGCTTTCACATTGGTAGCTATGTTTCCCTTCCAATCCCAAGTTTCCTCATCTGTCGAATATAGGCAGTAATCCCTAGCTGGGCAAGGTTATATGTAATCAGCCACGATAAGCACCACACCACCACCAAATAAATTGGAGCATTATATTATCTCCCAGGAGCTTATCTGTTGGCTCAGACAGTAAAGAATCTGCCTACCATGCAGGAGACTTGGGTTCTGTCCCCTGGGTTGGGAAGATCCCCTGGAGAAGGGGAATGGCAACCCACTCCAGTATTCTTGCCTGGAAGATCCCATAGACAGAGGAGTCTGGTTGGCTGCAGTCCACGGGGTGGCACAGAGTCAGACACGGCTGAGCAACTAACCCTTTCACTTTCATTTCATTATTTACCAAAACTCTTAACTGGTGGAAGCCTCCCAGGCTAGGCTAATGAAGAAACATGTCTGTAGGACATGTAGAAGCTACTCAGCCCCTCAGTCAGGTTGGTACCTTTGAGTCTCTTCCCCGGGCTTCCTTCTGTGGCTTGAATCTAATGCCTTGTATGAGAATATAACCACTGTCCTCTTGTGCCCAGCCCCAAGCATTCATTTAACATGATGGGAAGAGGTGTGGAGGAGGCCTTGGCAGATCCAGCTCATATGGTTGCATGATCATTAGCACAGGGTTTAGAGATTTTTAGAAAAAGAATTTCAGGAAAGGGGAACAAAAGTTTGATATTTACATAATAATTTTATACCTACTTTTTGAATCCTAGGATTCTAGGAACATAGACAAAACCAAGTGTTCTACTGATGGCATAGAAAGATTTTTATCATCATAAATTTTAGCCCTGTTTCTGGTCTTTCCTGGGGTTTGCTGAATTCACAGTAATATGTTATTTCAGAGCAATATATAAGCTATCTTCTACTTTATTTTTAAGACAGTGATAGTCTGGGAAATCTGTAATTTATAGTATAGGAGAAACCTCTCAAATTAAAAATCTAAAAGCCCACCAGCCCACACTGGGAAGACTGCCTTCTTTCATTCATTTATTCGTGCTTCATATATTAGGCATATATTAGGCATCTGTCATGTGCCAAGGACTGTGTTAACCGCTTGGGATACAAAGATGATTCACCCCTTCTCCAAAGAAACTCAAGGTTTGCTGTGGGAGACAGCTGGGATACAGGCAGCTCGCCCAGACAGCACCGGGACAGAGGGGTGCATTGGTGCCATAAGAGGACTTGGGAGGGAGTTGGGTCCAGGTGCGGGGCCTCAGGTGAGATTTTTTGGGAGGGAGTGACTTCCTAGCTAATTAGGGGTAGCATTCTGATGTTTCAAGCCTGAGGGAGAAGGTAGAACTTCTTCTCAGAAACCAGCTTGTGAGTGGAAGGAGGGGGTGTCTGACATTGGATTACCACTGGATAAAAATTTAGAGCAGAAATATCATTTCATTAATTCTTAGAAATTACAACCACAGGATGGTTGGATCCTGTTTATCTTTGTCAGTTTATTAGAGCTCAACTTTAGCAAGAAGAAACATCATGACAGGGTATTATTAAGTACAGATGTTCAACATCCAAACAGTATATCTGATATTGAGTCTTTTTCAAAACCTGGGACAGTGTTTTCTATTGAGAGGTTTAAGATGATTTGCGATAAAATAAGGTTTTAAAAAGGAAAGTAGGAATCACCTATCCTGACAACTTTTCTGGGCCTGGACTCCCGTGTCTGTCAACAAGAATAACCCTAGCTGCTCTTCACACTGTCACAGACAGGCTGTCAGGACAAAGCAGGGTGACAGATGTGCTGTGCTGTAGACAACGTCCAAGACACCATTTTGAATATGCTCATTTATAAAATACAGATGGGTGCCAGCCTAAAGCAGAGTATGTGTTTTTAAACTAATCAGTTGCCTCTGGCACCAATGAGCAACTTTGCAGCTGCGACCAGGAAAACGAGGGTAAGACAGGTTTGGGGGAAAATATTTGCCTATAAAATAATATGTTTTAATGGGAAAAATCCTTACCAGAGGCCTAAAAAAAGAGTAGTGAGGGTGGAAATAACCGTTCTGTTCTCTCAAGGAGGACATTCATGTTGTTGATATGTTTGGAGGAAGATTGATATATACTATGCCAGATCTCTTTAGGATACCATGACAAACAGAAGGAATAACTGGTAAGGGTGATTCACAGTGGATGGATTCTGCTTCTGCTGATTAACTGGGTTTAGATAACCGGTGAGAGAATATCACTTCTTTCATTCATTCAGTAAATAGTTATTGACTAGCCACTATGTGCAAAGCAGTGTTGTAGATGCTAGGATTCTGCAGGAAATGAAAAAGATGAAAAATCCCTGAATTTGTGGAGCATTCATTTTACAGAAGGAAGAAAGACGATGAATAAACTAATAAGTATAATCGGTAGGAGTGATGTGAGATGCTGATACAATAGTAGGAAAGTGAAGCACAGAGGGGTTGGGATTAGTGGGGGTTGGATACAACCTAAACAGGGTGGTCGGAGAAGGCCTGTCTGAGAAGGGGAGGTTTGAACAAAGTTCAGCAGAGGCAAGAGGAGGAGCCATGAGACTAGAGGGAAGAGTTTCCGAGCAGGAGGATCAGCTAGTCCAGCCTGCGTGTTTGAGGAACAAAACCCAGAGGCCAGTGTGGTGAGACCATAATGAGTGAATGAATGAAAGTAGGGGGAGGCCATGTCTGAGAGGTAGTGTGGATGAACAAGGATGTGACTGGGAGCTGGGGAGCAGAGGGGAGGCTCAGACTCATGGAGGCAGCAAATGTTGAAGGTTCTTACAGGCCATTGTTAGGACTTTGGCATTTGTTCTGAGATGGGGAGCAAAGGAGTGACACAAGTTAGGTTTTAACATAAACTCTTTGAAGGCTTTGCTGAAAATAGACTTCATGGAGCAAGAATTAAAATAGGAGGACTAGTTATGAGGCTTATTTTTAAATCAATAAATATGAGTGTCTTCTACATGCCAGCCACTATTCTAGGCAGAGGGACCCAAAATGAACAAAGCAGACCATCCGCTTCCCTTGTGGCATTTACATTCTAGAGGGAGGGGACAAACAACAGAGAGCAAGTAAGTTAGTAAATTAGGGACCACTAAGTACAGTGGACAAAAGTAACACGGGGAAGGGAGGTGGCATACCATTGCAGTATTGCAGGCAAGAGCTGCCAATGACCTGAACCCATATAGGGGCAGTGCATTCTCAGTCGCTTCAGTCATGTCCAACTCTTTGCAATGCTATGGACTGTAGCCCACCAGGCTTCTCTGTCCATAGGATTCTCCAGGCAAGGATACGGGAGTGGGTACCATGCCCTCCTCCAGGGTATCTTCCAGACCCTGGGTTCGAACCCATGGCTCCTGCATTAGCAGGTGAATTCTTTACCACTGAGCCACCAGGGAATCCCCTGGGGAGGCAGTAGGGGTGATGAGAAATATTTGAAAGGTAAAGGTGACAGCATTTACTGACATGTTAGATGTGAGTTGAGGAAAAAAAAAACTGGAGATATCAGCAATGACACCTAGATTTTTGACCTGAGCAATTGGAAGGATGGAATTGCCATAAAGTGAGTTGAAAAAGTTACAGGAAGCGCAGTTCTGGGCAAGGGGTGGGCAAGTTTAGTTTGACCGAGTTATATTTGGAGATTCCTATTAGGTATCTTGGGCTTCCCAGGTGGCTCAGTGGTAAAGAATATACATGCCAATGCAGGAGACGTGAGTTCGATCCCTGGATCAGAAAGATCCCTTGGAGGAGGAAATGGCAACCTACTCTAGTATTCTTGCCTGGAAAGTCGCATGGACAGAGGAGCCTGGCAGGCTACAGTCCATGGGGTTGCAAAAGAGTCAAATGCAACTGAGCATGCATCCATGCACGGTAGGTATTTTACTGGTGAAACTAATTATAATGACGTCCTACCTACTGCAGTTCTTTGCAGTGTACTGAGTTTTTCTACATGCACCATCTCTAACTGGGAAGGGACTCCTTTTCAAACATGTAATAAAACAAATGGATATTCCTGAGAGTCCTAAGGACAACAGCTCAAGAATAGGCAAATCTCTCATTACATTTGGATCTGTTTGTGGTATGATAATTCAAAATGCACAATTCATTTTCTTAATTGCATTGTAAAATTCAATTTTTTATAATAGGTTGGCACCAAGAACATACTATAAAAATGGACTTTTCCAGAAAAGAAACTGAAGATTGGCATCATAGCCTAGAATTATAATGAAAAGAAAAAAAAACATTTTTGAATTATGATAGAAGATAAAACATGAATATTTTCCTTTTTTAAATTAATTAGGAACACAAAAACTCAATTTAAAAATGCATGAAAGACTTATAAACAGTTTTCTCCATCCTGTCTTAGCCATGAACTTTTGATTTTTTTAAACTAGAATTCTATTAAATTAGAAGCATGTAATAACAAGTTCCCCTTTTATTTTTATATCTCTGATGAATTTTGTATACATTCATTGTATGCATGAGTTTGAACCTGTTAATCAAGGATGTAACAATAATCTCTGACCAGGATTGAAATTTTCCTAGTATAATAATTAACATATGTTCAGTGCCTTTTGCTTAGCAAAGCTCTTTACACATATGTTTTATCTCATTTCCAACTTCTTAAGACTCAGGAAGTTAGGATTTTATAGATAAGGAAACAGATTTGAGAATGGAATCTCGAATTTCCCAAGATTATAATCCCACAGTGTGCATGGGCACTCAGTCGCTCAGTCATGTCCGACTCTTTTGCAACCCCATGGACTGTAGCCCACCAGGCTCCTTTGTCCATGGGATTCTCCAGGCAAGAACACTGAAGTGGGTTGCCATTTCCTTCTCCAGGGGATCTTCCTGACTCAGGGATCAAACCCATGTCTCCTGTGTCTCTTGCATTGCAGGCTGATTCTTTACTGCAATAAGCCATCTAGATGAAAAAGAATAATCCTATGGTCTCATGGTGCTAGCTCCTACTGTAGCCAAATTACAAAGCAATATGACACGATTTCTAGTTACCAGGGAACCACAAACTGCCTATTCTTGTCTGAAATTAATAACGCAACAAAATGTTGAGCTTTTACTAATACCAAGCACTTTAAAAGCTGTTTTTTATGTATTATCTTGTTTTAATCCTCACATTAATGCTGTGAAGTGCATACTTTGAAAAGTAAATACCTTAATTGAGAAACACAGGGTGTGAAGAGATAGATAACTTTCTCAAGATCACTCAGTCAGGTGTAGCAGCGTCATGACTCACACCCAGCCACCTTGAACCTGCAGTTCATACGCTTGGCCAGAGCATCCTTTGAGGATCTTCACTTTAGCCCAGTTGCCAGGTTTGCAGTGCAGATCCTATGGGAGAAGTACAAAGGAAGATACTAGTGGTCATTTATACTTCAGTGTGGATCAGTTTCCGTTGCTGAGAATAACTTTTTGTTAGCAGGGAAAGTAAAGAGAGCAGAAGGAAAGCGATAAGCAATAGCGAAAAGGTGGGAAAACAGTAGCTATTGCTAAAGGCAGATGTTCTTTGTTCCTTAGGGCTCTGCAGAGCTTGGACTGTTGATGAATGCTTAGAAGAATTACTCTCTGAGTTTTCACCCAAATAATGACGGCTCTCTTTTTCATTAACACTTCTTTATGTTTAATTTTAATCAGTGATTGAATTTAGAACAAGTGAGTGAATATGTCATATACACAATTTTTAAATGATATAAGGACTGTATTTCCTTTCAGAGAAGAGTCAGTGGATAATGACAAGAGAGAATTTTTAAAAAGTTAGTGGCTTCCTTTCATAAAATAGTGTTTCTTTACTGGTACCTGGACTCTTCCTTTAGTTTTTAAATTTTTTAAAAAGTTTATATTCAGTGAAATTCACCCTTTGGTGTACAGTTCTATGAGCTTTTAAAACATCATAGATTCTTCCAACCAACACCACATACAGGATACTGAACAATTCCAAAGAGCTCCCTCCTTCTTCTTATCTACTCTTAAGTTAATGTCTGATGTTATTTAGTGCCAGGGAACATATTTTACTTTGATCTCTCTATTTCCACATTGAATTTTATTCTTCAGCCAGCACTGCTTCTATCCCCATTATATTTTAATTTTTTATATTCTTCTGAATCAGAAAGAGACCAGTTTAACTGCAGTATTTTAGGATATGATAATAGTGACATTTTCATATGGAAGAGGGAAAAGAATTATTCAATAAAGTATATTGGGATGACTGAGTAGCTATCCACAAAAAATAAAATTCATTATACCAAAATAAATTCCAGGTGGTACACAAAAATATAATATAGAAATATTAAGCCTTAAAGTACCACAAAAACATAGGGCAGACTTTTTTGAAATATTGAAATGAGAAAGACCTTTCAAATAATATAGAAAAATATCTTGACATAATCTTGTTGAGTGTGTGAAAAATAGGCATTCTCCTATACTGTTAGAGGACTGTAAATTGGTTCAACCTCTCCAGAGGACTATTTTATTATATATATATAAATTTTAAATGTGAGTCATACATAGTGTTGGACATATGAGCAAAGATATACATCAAGTATTCGCTGCAACAGTGATTATAATAAAAGAGTGGGAGTGGAAGTGAAATTCGCTCAGTCATGTCCGACTCTTTGCGACCCCATGAACTATATAGTCCATGGAATTCTCTAGGCCAGAATACTGAGGGGATAGCCTTTCCCTTCTCCAGGGGATCTTCCCAACTCAGGGATTGAAACCAAAATATCCAAATATCTACTAATGTGATATACATTAGAAAACCCTTTGAAAAGAAGGATGGGGCTTCCCTGGTGGCTCAGTGGTAAAGAATCCACCTGCCAATTGCAGGAGACACGGGTTCGATCCCTGATCCGGGAATATCCCACATGCCATGCCATGGGGAAACTAAGTTTGTGTGCCACAACTATTGAGCCTATCCTCTAGAGCTTGGGAGCTGCAACTACTGAGCCCACATGCCCTGGAGCCCATGCTCCACAACAAGAGAAGCCCCTGCAATGAGAAGTCTGTGCTCTGCAGCTAGGGGGTAGCCCCCACTTGCCACAGCTAGGGAGAAGCCCGCACAGCAACAAAGGCCCAGCACAGTCAGAAATAAAAATAAGTAAATAAATTAAAAATAAGGGTGGAAGTGAAGCTGCTTAGTCGTGTCCGACTCTTTGCGACCCCATGGACTATAGCCTACCAGGGTCTTCCATCCATGGGATTTTCCAGGCAAGAATGCTGGAGTGGGGTGCCATTGCCTTCTCCAGGGGATCTTCCCGACCCAGGGATCGAACCCAGGTCTTCTGCACTGTAAGCAAACACTTTTACCATCTGAGCCACCAGGGAAGTCAAAAATAAAGATGGATGTATATGAATTCATGGAATAATCTTTGAGTTATATTAAGTTGTCAAAGGAGAGTGCTAAGAAACAGTATGTATAGAACATATCCTGCTGTAGAGTGGGGGATGTATATATACACTTGATTGCAGTATTGAAGGATAGAAATTGCTTTGTTGGGAGGTTTTAAGTACCTTACCCAGTGAGAATAGAAGAGATTATTGAGTTTTAAAGCCCCTTTTATGTTAAATTTGATTTATTTACTTTTAAAAGTATTTTTCTAGTAAACTAAAATTTTTCTTTAAATCTCAATCACTAATTACAATGACCAAAACTCACACAGTGGGGTCAGGTAAGGGGGGTGAAATGGGCGTGATCCAGAAAAGCCTTGGTAAGTTTTGTACATCTAGTTTTTAGTTGCACTCACCTGAACTTTGGGTATGATAGCAAAAAATATGTGCTCTTTCTGGTGGAGAATTATATTCTTCTTCCCCTCCCAGAGAGCATGGAATTTAGTACAAGGATAACATTTTCACCCTCAGTAGCCATTATTCGCTCACAAGTTCTGCTTCCCTGGTGGCTTAGAGGGTAAAGCGTCTGCCTGCAATGTAGGAGACCCAGGTTCAATCCCTGAGTCTGGAAGATCCCCGGGAGAAGGAAATGGCAACCCACTCCAGTACTGTTGCCTGGAAAATCCCATGGACGGAGGAGCCTTGTAGGCTACAGTCCATGGGGTCACAAAGAGTCGGACCCGACTGAGCGATGACACGTTCTGCTTTAGGAACCCATTGGATACAAATGTACATGTGCTATCTTTAAGTTATAATTTTCGGTAAATACTTTTTGCAGAGCATTTCTACTTTGTGCACAAACCAAATTTTTAATGTCTAACTGTGCAAAAGAAAAATAATTATTGCAAATCAGGCCCTTTGATAGGTATTTTCATATGTATTACCTTAGTTGCACTATTTTTATTTTAATCTGAAAAATTGGAATCATTAGCCCTCTTTTTAAAAAGAGGAAACTGAGATTGAACCAGAATTCGAATCCAGGTCTGTTGGATGCTAAAGCCCAGTGCTTTCTACTCTACCACTTAACTATATTTCAAGACATGCCATAAAAAAAACTTTTCTATTATTCTTATAAAAACTCCTGGGTACATTGAATTGGATGAAAAACAGAGGAACTCGTGAGCAGAAAAAATAAGAACTGAACTTTGTCAAGAAGAAATGAATGACAAAAGAAAACAGATAATGGACGATCACATTCATTTGGGTTATTTAAGTTATCATAACCCATTCATGTCTTATTTTGCCTCAGTTTTTTACTATTTCAAATGACAGAAATGACAGATGAGTCTTAAGATTTTCTTCATGAAGATAATATATGGCAATGCAATGTAGGAAAATTGAAAAATACAGAAAAGTATTTTTAAAATTATATTCTCCTGTAACCAACTACTAATTAACATTTTAGTCTGATTTTCTTCCCTTTTTTCAGTGCATTTCTCTGTGTATGTTTATATTCATATAAGATTATTGTGACCTACTGCATATAATATTTTCTAGGTTATTTTCTTAACTAGTATTTTACATCTTTTCTTACTTTATAAGAAAAAGCTAGGAAATGTTATTTTAAATAATTTTTACTTATTCTCCTACCACAGAACATTATCTTTCGTCCTTGCCTATGGAATATCCTCCAGCAAATCATCAAACATATATTTTTGTCCCCAACTTGAATAATTTTGTTAGGATAGATTCTGGAATTGGAATCACTAGTGCAGATAGTATAAACATTTCTCTTGATATACATTACCAAACTGCTTTTCAGAAAAGTTGTGCCAGTTTACACCCTGAGAAATTATATATGAATCTGATCATAACATTAACCCAGGAGAGATTTAAGTATTATTTTTTTATATTTGGGGTTTTCAGATTCCGTTTGTCTGTATTTAGGATTGAAAATTACTAGAAGATATTTTGAAATCACTCATAATTCCAGTCTTTATAGATAATCACTTTCTGTGTATATTCTCCAGTCATTTTCTGTGCTTATTTTAAACATAATTGATCATATGTATGTGTATATACATATATATAATTTTATAAACTACTTTTATTCATTTCATATTATAACCATATCATGGTGTCATTATTATTTTAAAACATTTTTAATGACTGCAGTATTCTAACATATGGATGAAACATCAATTTATCCATTGGTTCCAATTTGTTGCACTTATAAGTAATGCTGTAATGAACATCTTGGAGTGTAAGTCTTTATATGTGCTTTTAAGTATTGGTTGAGAATATAGTCCCAGAAGTGGGTTTCCAAAGTTACACTGCCTTTGGAGAGGCTACAGAAGCCTTTCAAGAGGGAGGGATCCAATATATTGATCTTGGTTTCTTTTTTTAGTAAACCCCAGCTGAAGCCGGGGTTTATTCCCTGTGGCTCTTCAATATTACTTTCACCTGTGCCTACCATCTACGTGGTTGTTTTTGATCAATAGATATGTTCAGTTAAATAACACACAGCGTACACATAAAAATAAGTGATATAGAATGTGGATCAGTCATTAGAAATAAATTGAAATGAACTGAAACAAAGCTGTATCCTGTCCTTTAAATCATTATGAAAAAGAATATTATAGGCAGTATAAATAGGTTGTTTACAGGAAATACTCATTGTTAAGTGCCTCTTCATTACACAGATTTTGGTAACAAAGTCAAAAGACGTCCAGTTTTTAAGTTGCTCTGAGTCCCTTCTCTCTGTGTGCACACATGAATTTGTCTTATACCTTCCTCTCTGAACATATCATTCCAAATCATGATGTCATTTGAGCCCTACCCGCTATTAAGATCCCTAACACAAGTGGAGAGACCAGCAGAGCAAAGCCATCTGCCAAAACTGATTCTTTTCGTGACTTTTGTGAACTATTGACATATTAAACATTTCATGTAAATTGTTACCATACATGTTAAGTAATGCTAATATATTAAAGTTCAAATTCTTTAGATTTTCAGGAAGAAGGTTTGTGGGTATGCTATTCCGTAGTAATATACTAGCGATAAGTAGGTTTTAATTTCATGCCCTGAAGGCTGTCTTTTTTGTTGTTGGTAACTTGTTTGTACAGACGAAAGATCTGCAGAGATAATAGAATGAGGTAACTGACTTCACATACATGATCAAAATAATGGAAATTCAATGTGGTTATCTTCTAGATTCCAAATATCTGGACAAAAATTACAACATCCATTCAATCACGTGGGAATTTCCAAACCTCTGAATATTGGGTCATGCGTCAGCAAAGCTAAATGTGTTTCCTTGGCATTATAATTACATTAATAATGCCAACCTAGGCCCTGTAAATTTGTCGATACCCATAGATTTCTTCAAAGGAAAAAACAGTCCAATATCCTCTAGCATTTTTTTTGTGACCTGGCAAGAAATAGTGCTGTTCAAGTTCCCAAATGAGTCAATTGTAATAGGTTTCATTTAGAAAGTACCCAGTGTATTGTAGCTCAGTCAGTAAAGAATCTGCCTGCAGTGTAGGAGACCCAGGTTTGAACCCTGCGTTGGGAAGATCCCCTGGAGAGGGAAATGGCAACCCGCTCCAGTATCCTTGCCTGGAAAATCTCATGGACAGTGGAGCCTGGTGGGCTGCAGTCCATGGGGTCGCAAAGAGTCGGGCACGACTGAGCGACTAATATTTTAATACTTAATCTATTTTCTAATAGTTTCTGCATTTGTTTTTTTACAAACGAAAGTGTTTTTCACAGGGCTTTTAAAAAAATAGTATTGTAACATACGATAGTGCAGTTAAGATTCCAGAAATTATTTCACTTAGGTATTTAGTCACCTCACTGCTTCAGTTTGCAACTGCATGCATTCTGATGCACAGTCAGGTGTCACTGATAAACGTTTAATAAACTTGCAGTTTGAAAACACAGGGATCTGTTCAAGTCTCCATTCCTAAACTTGTTCGGATGACTTTGGTCCAGTAACTAGCACATTCCTGGGCAGGTAGTGGAATCACAGTAAGGCTAGCTGAATGAAATTGAATCTTTGTCTAGCGTTTTTAAAGAAAAATCCCCACATGTGAAAATGTCTTGAGTTTCTGAACACAAGACAACATGTGAAGTGCATGCTGATTTTGAGATAGGATGGGAAAGGTTTACAGTGTTAGGATGCCTAGTGGTCTTATGCTGTGCTGTGCTTGGTTTCTCAGTTGTGTCTGACTCTTTGTGACCCCGTGGACTGTAGGCTGCCAGGCTCCTCTGTCCATGGGGATTCTCCAGGCAAGAATACTGGAGTGGGTTGCCATGCCCTTCTCCAGGGGATCTTCCTGTCCCAGGGATCGAACCAAGATCTCCCTCATTGCAGGCAGATTCTTTACCATCTGAGCCATGAGGGAAGCCCCTAGTGGTCTTAATGGTGTTTAAAATTTGGCATCTTTGATTATTTTATAAATTATTTCTTCAAGAAGAATTCAGTGGACTTTTTCTCCTTCAATTTCAAACATTCAAGTCCCCAGTCCTCAATTTTTCATCTTCCAGACCGTATGGCAAAGTGTCATTTGCAACATTCCATCTTTTCTTCTTTCCCTCCACGATTGACAGCCCCACCCTGCACCTCTGCTCCTTGGCTCCTGCATCTTCCTCTGTAACCCGCAGCTCATCTGAACTTGCCAACTAACATGTCTTTTGCCGCCCGTCACGAAGGCCATCTCCTTCTCTTCTACAAAGCTTTTCCTGTTCCCCCTGCCAGGTGTCACTTTTCTGTCCTTAAACACCCCACCGATTTTTATGTATATTACTTTTAGACACTCATATTTTCACTTTCTGTACTCATCTCTCCCCACTAGACGCTAACATTTCAAGGATAGCAGTGTGTCTGGCTCATCTTTTTATCTCCCATAAAACTCAGCATAGAGCCTGGCACGGAGGAAGTGTTTACATGAGAGCAAGAGAGAGACAAAGAGAGAGAGGAAAAATAGGAATACATAAGATATTTCTCCTTGATGCACCGCAACAATTAGACTTGGTAGAGTTTGAGGGAATGAGGAACTTGGCATTCCCTCCTTTTAGATTAAGAGAATGAGAAATGGGATATTCCTTCCTTTTAGATAGTTGGCATCTGTCATGAACAGAACACAAACTTCTCTTCAAACTTTGTGTCTGCCAGGGTTTAGGGGACTTTGTTGCTTCCTGTGTCTGGAAGTAAATTCAGAATGTCAGAACTAACAAGGACGTAGTGTATAGCACAGGGAATTATACTCAGTATCTTGCAATAGCCTATAATGGAAAAGTATCTAAGAAATTATTTATTTATATATATATACATACACATACACACACACACACACACACACAAATGGATCATGTTGCTATAAACCTGAAACTGTTAATAAAACAACAGTGTAAATCAATTGTATTTCAATAAAAAAAATTTTTTAAGACAAATATCTAAGACACACACACACATAAAAATAAAATCAAAATACACTAGCTCTCTTACATTATCTTTTCTGCCAAGGTGCCTCACTGGGTCATGCCCTTCTCTCCCACCCCAGCAGAGGAGCTGGGTGCCTCTATCCTCAGGCTGGTGAGCCCCAGCACTCAGCCTCCTGGTGGCCACTCTGTGACACTGGAGAGGGCTTCCTCCAAAGGGTTGCTCTCCTTTCACACCCTGGCTCTACACAGAAATCTGTAATTTTCTCTCTCTTCTGTTTTCCAGTGATGACACACAATTCAGTTCAGTTCAGTCACTCAGTCGTGTCCATCTCTTTGCAACCCCATGAATCAAAGCACGCCAGGCCTCCCTGTCCATCACCAACTCCCGGAGTTCACACAGACTCACGTCCATTGAGTCAGTGATACCATCCAGCCATCTCATCCTCTGTCGTCCCCTTCTCCTCCTGCCCCCAGTTCCTCCCAGCATCAGAGTCTTTTCCAATGAGTCAACTCTTCGCATGAGGTGGCCAAAGTACTGGAGTTTCAGCTTTAGCATCATTCCCTCCAAAGAAATCCCAGGGCTGATCTCCTTTAGAATGGATTGGTTGGATCTCCTTGCAGTCCAAGGGACTCTCAAGAGTCTTCTCTAACACCACAGTTCAAAAGCATCAATTCTTCGGCGCTCAGCTTTCTTCACAGTCCAACTCTCACATCCATACATGACCACTGGAAAAACCATAGCCTTGACTACACGGACCTTTGTTGGCAAAGTAATGTCTCTGCTTTTCAGGGGTTGCTAAATTTGAATTAGATCTTGAATCTGGCTGCCTACTTTCAAAACAAGCTGATGCACTCACATTTTCTAGTTTGTGAGATTTGAGTGGTTTTACTAATACTGTTTTCATCTTAAAGAAACCATCAACTGACATTGGTACAGATATTTTAATGTCTCAATATCTTGTTTTGCAGTCATATTTTTCCCCCAAAACAGGAAAGCTCCAACTATCTTTTATTCAGAACAGTTGGACCACTTTTTTAGCCCTACGATCAGCTTATGATTGTTGGGTAAAGGCTATTCCAAATTCCAAACTGATTCATCTGGAAACTCGTGATTCCTCTATTCGGTCACCTCCCTTATTCCTTCTCATTCAGAGGCAAAACAAAAAAACAAAAAAAAACCCAGATAACCTGGGAACAACAAAAGTTGGACTCACAGGCAGTCAGTTACATCCATTTCTGAGAACATAGAAGTTGTTCTTCCAGGGAACACCTGCCCAGTTGTAAAGAGCAGAGCTAACGGGTGATCTCAGCCACTCTCCCTGGCCATCCTACAATCTCCCTAGAGATAGATTCCAGTATTCGCAGAGGCTCAATTGCATATAAAGAAAGAATTGTTCATGAACTGTTTTCCAGTTGCTCATACTGAGGCCTGACTTGTACTGCCTAACTGAAGGATTTTAGAATTAGCAATGCATATGGTAAGTGGGCAACACAGAAGGATATGGGATCAGATTCTGACTTGAAATTTTGATACTTACCTCTGTGGCTAAGGCTAGGACTCTTGGATAATCTGAAGTAATACATAGGAAGAGAAAAAATATAATCAGATTAGCCCATATAAGAGCTGGCAGGTGTTTATTATAGAAATGTTTTTTCATAAGGCTAAGAAAATGGACCATGATGATGCTGCTCATGTAGGTCAAATGGCTGCTAAAAAAAGCAAACACTTTCTGTTTCCGAAGCAGACAACTAATCAATACTTTGATTTCTAATAGTCATGTTTGTCATGAGGACTTTTACAATGAGGTTATATAAGCAAATTGATTTCCCAGTTGACTTTATCAGGAAATCATCAAATGCCCCTGAATCTTCCCACCAGAGTTCTCAGAAATACCTGATAATTTCTTCCCAGAAAATTATTTTCTGGACTTACTGATTTTCTGAAGCTCCTTCTGCAACATTTGATTGTTGCTGTAAAGAGACAAAAATTATAATTAAGACAGATAATGAATGTAATATAAGAGCATAGTAAGCACAGTTGTATATAATTAATTACCATATAGCCCCCTTTACTTCATTTTATATTCATGTTGAAAGCACTTAACTGGGCATATGTAATTGATTCACCATGACATATATGATTGTTTCAGAAAGTCTCAACTGAGGCTTTTGTTCAACAGGATAACTCCCTCATTCCACTGATTCTTTGGGAAAAATCAAATTCACCCTATGTCATGTCATCTCTGGAACTGCATCCTGTTATAGGTGAACACTCTGCTTATTGAAACTACAGTAATGGAAGACGAGCCAGACTTTCTTTCTTCCTTCCCTTGTTTTTCCTGTATCCTTGATTTTTCCGAGAATCACCTTTCTATAGAATAAGTTTCCCTGAGCACCTTTTGTTCCATTCAATGACTTGGATACTCCAAAACGTCCAGATCTTTATAGTTGTAATATCTTTTTTTTTTTTTTTAAGGCAAACACCTCACCACCTCTCTCAGCATAGCTCTTTAAAAAAAAAAAAAAGAAAACAACTTTGGAGCAGTTTTAATAGCCTATGAGAGCATTAAGGGCCTCCTGGGATGTTTGGTCTCTTGACTGAAGAAGAAACAAGAACCAATTGTTAGTCTCATGGTAATTTTGAGTGGCTTAATTATTTAGATGCTAAACCTCCTTTCAAAATGGCAAAATTTATGTCTGCCAAAAATATTAAATAGAGAATGAAATGTAATACAGACCTTTCCAGATTTAGTGCTATGTAGGAGACCTGGGTTTGATCCCTGGGTTGGAAAGATCCCCTGGAGAAGGGACTGGCTACCCACTCCACTATTCTGGCCTGGAGAATCCCATGAACCGAGGAGCCTGGCAGGCTACAGTCCATGGGGTCATAAAGAGTCGGACACAACTGAGAGACAAGCACTTTTATGGTAAGTGAAGACCTATCTTCACACAAAAAATAAAAGAAAAAAGAGCATATGTTTCCTAGGATCAACCAGCATGCTTGTTGGGATGTCACCAGTACAGTCAAGTCTTCACAGGAAATCCTGTGTATACCTGTGATGATCAGTGCGGGCATGCACACACAGCTCTGCTAGGACCATCACACCAAGGCCTTACGGTTCAGCATTTCATCAGTCGCTTCACCCTTAGAACCGTAACTTATTCTTCATGCCTTTTTGTTCCTTCTCAACCTACCTACCTATGCACGTGTAAAAAATACTTTTTTTCCTCCTAATTGCTAACAGGCCTAACAGGTTATTTTATCGACAAGTTTCCTCCTCTTCTCTCCCACATCCTCTTTGTGCCCTAGGAGCAGATAAATTCACTATCAGGTGATTATAGCCCATCATTTTCAGTATAAAACTTTCTGTTAAGACTTTTGAAAGCACATCAAAGTAGAGCAATAGGCTGAATGAAACCATTAATAAAGAATATTTGACTGAGCTTTTTAAAAAGTAAATTTCCCCATAGCAATGAGTGAGAGGCACATACAGAATAACTAAATGTATTTTTCAAATCTGTACAGGTTAATCTGACAGGATGGGCTGGGGAAGAAATCAGTTGCTAGACAGTATAATGTATCATACAATTAGATCATTTTAGATAAAGCTATTATTGGACAAATTCTTCTCAAACAAATACTACAGCCACAAAAAAGTTTCTTCTTAATAGATATCCGGGGACCCTTTTATTCCTCCTCTGTTCCAACACAACCATAATACATGACCATCACAGCGCTGCGTGGGTGACTTACTTCTAAGACCAATAGGACTTGGGCCAGATTGGTTGGAAATTTTGTCTCTGGATGTGCTTAACAAGGGAAACAAGAAGTCTGAGCAGTTTTCTGTAAAACAGAAAATGAAAGGAAGAGAGGCAGATGATGTTAATGCACGGGAAAATATCTGGCAAAGGAACTTGGTATTATCCCTTCAATTATTTGTGTGTTTTAAAAAGTGCAAATCCTTTTCATCTTTTAGATAGTGCATGTCTTGTGTTAGTCCAGAAAACTTAGGCTTTTTACAAGTATGGTTAAGAAATTTGAAATTAAGTAATTGTCTAAAAATTCTAGTAAAGACTATGAATAAATCCTTGGAGTTTGTGGTTAAGAAGTGAATGGAAGGACACCAGAAAAAAAATGTCTGTTTGTATATATGAGCCAACGAAACACTAAAACTACAGAATTTTTTCTCTGTAGAGTGAAGCTCTTCAATATAAGTATAAAAACCAGCAACAGAACATTTATGTACTGTGAAAAGTATAGTAGGCTGAAGTGTGGTACCTGAGGTTCCAGGTTTACATGGGGTCTTGATGGTTTGTGCCTGAACAGAAAGGTTCTAGGATGGGAAGACTATAAATGTTAATACTGTAAGCACATTTTGTGATCGTAAAATTCTAGACACCCCACTAAGCCTGTAAAGCCAGTGTGCTCTAGATGGTTTTCCACCACCTTTCTGGAGAACCCAGTCCCTTTGTAAAGACTCTAATATTGTATTTAGAGATAGAGGAACAGGAACATCCCATGATCTTTAGGACGGTAATAGTGTGAAAAGCAAGACTGTAAAATGAACTGCTTTCCTCCCCTTTCTACCTAATTTCTTTCTCCTGTGCTTTTAAAGACTAGGATATCTCTTTCTGACCCCAGAACTCATGTTTCACTCAGAAAGTATACTTTGCAAATATCCTGCATGTTCTAATTTGTATGATGGAAGGAGAAAAGAGCTCATCTGAGCACCAGTTTGACGCTGTTTTACTCCAACAGTCTTTGGAAGCCAACCCCCGTTCCTTTTTGACTGTCTGAAATGCCCTCGCTAGCTAGATCCCTCTGCTAGCTGCAGTGTTTGCACATTGCCTTGTTAATCAGCTGCGTAGGCTCGGAGACTGTGTGTTTTGGTGTTGTCTGCGTGTGCAATCTCGTGCCGCTTCCTGAACGCATGTGTCCCTTCCCTTCACAGCCTATTCGACACCCAGCACCTCCCCCGCAAACCGATTCGTCAGTGTTGGACCACGGGATCCAAGCTTTGTAAATATCCCTCAACAGACACAGGTGGGCCGCTCTCATCTTTTCTGTATGTGGTGCAGCTTGTTTTATTCATCAGGTGCATTGTAACTCATCTTTCGCCACCACAGGCTGCGTTTCCCAGTCCCTGTTCCTCCCTTTACCTCCCAACCCCACCCCCCACCCCCATTCCCCGACCTTGTCCCGGCCCTTCAGCCACCTTTCCATGTGTTCTCAGAAATCATGGAAAACAGTGCCTGCAATTTTTGTTTCTTGTATTGAGGGGGTAGAAGAGGAGGGTTTCTGTGCCAGACCTGCTTTTGCTATGGGAAGAAAATTTTCCCAGGGCTGGATAGAGTGTGCTCCCTCTTTTAGGAATCCATGTCTCCGCATGTGAGCAGACAGAAGTAGGCCCCTTATTGAACCTGGAAAGTACACTCTGCTTGCCAGTGACATCAGAGTGCATGCTAGGAGTGGGGGGCCAGCCACTCTTCTGTACTCGTTATAGGGTCCCCAGGACCCTGACAGTCTTTCTAAGAGAAAGGAAAAGAAAGAGTTCCTGAGCCCTGTTAAGTTGCTGGTATTGGTGCAGAAATAGGAGGTATTTGTTACTGGCTGTGCTGGCCCCAGTGGGGTGGGAAGGGATGGATGTGAATTAATGTCATGTTTTGAGGTAGGTGATTGAAAAAAAAGAGTTTGCCAGGACATCTAGAGTTTGTTTTTCAGTAGATGTGTTTTGTGCTAGTATAGGTCAAGGAGAAAGTCTCGCTTTTAAAAGTTTTGAAATAGCTGCTGTGGATTGAGAAACACTGAAAGACTTTTAGAATTCCAGGGTAGTAGCTATAAAGATACTTAGAGATTTGTAAAATAGAATTAGAAACAAGTTTTAGAAGAAGCTCCTCTCTCATTTCTTAACTAGAATGTGACTGTATATTATCAGAATTGACATAAAGAAAATGTTTTCCCTTTGAGGTTCTGTTCAACACAGTGTTTGAAAAAATTCTCCAAGATGTTTTGTGCATGTGCTGCGGTGTATCATCTCCAGATGCCTAATTTCTAACTATTCATCTTTGTTTGTAACACTATGAGCAGGTGCTTATGAACGAAATAGATTTGCTTTCCTGGGTCCATTTGCTTTCTTTGTAAAAGATTTTAGTTTATTGCTGTGTCGACAGTGCGGGTTAAACAGCATTGCATCTGAAGCCTTCCTACACTGAAGCAGGGTCACAGAAAGTACAGCCTCGGAGGAGGCAGCTGTAAGGAGAGGGGAAGCAAAGAGGGGAGGAAGAAAGTTAACTCTTGAATTTCCCACTTCTGCTGTTTCTTCTGAAACTGGCAAGGGAGGGAAGGGGAGGAGGGGGCAGGTGCATCGGCATCCGGGATTAACATTGCCTGTTCCATACTCCCCACAAAATTGTTCAAGTTTATTGCTTACTTTCCCACACCTTCAAATACTTAACTGCTGAATTTGAAGTGGAATAATTACCTCAGATGCATTAAAGTAGAACATTTCTTGTACATTTGTCTTACATGGACAAATTCAATGAGAAGGGAAAAATTGGGGACAGTAGCTTTATATTGGATGATTTCTTTTCTCAAAGCACCAGTGGGCTCAGGTTACTTCATTAGGAACCTCAAAAATGCAGTTTGGAAATGCCCTGTGTGTATTTTACATAGTGTTTTTTTATAAGCTGTGGTTCACTGCGCTGAAATTGTACCCTACATTCCATTCAATTTGTTTCTCTGTAATCAAAACGTGTTCTATTCCAATATGGCCTTGTTTCACAAATGCCTTACTTAACCCACAAACTGAGTCTTCATGATGTTGACCACAAAAATTCAATTCTTAAAATCCAGATTTTCTACGCATCTGGATGAATGATGTCATGTAGGCCCAATATTGGCATCTGGAACTGAATTTTTTGGGTTTCTGTTAAATATTTGGCATCATAGGGACAACAGCTTAAATGTTTCTTATCGCAGTGACACCTGCCACATTTGGCTTGGAAAAAGCCATCCCCAGTTGTCTTATGAGAACTGCACTAATGGAGTTATTCTTTTTCCCCAAAAATATAAATTATGTGCTCTAAATATTTTAATATTTAGATGTATATATTAACTCTTTTTTAAAAAGAACTACTTTCTGGAACCATTTGGAAGGCATATCTGTAGATATAAATAATAAAAATAATATTTTAAAATAATCTTTCTGAGAGGACATCAGTTAAGAAGAGGAATTTTTATAGGAATTTTTTAGACATAATCTGAACATGACCTGCAGATTAGTAATTTCCTAGGCAAGCCTGCATTTTTTTTAAATATTTTTGTTAATAGGCATGAAATTTGTATTAATTGCAGTATGGGAATAGTTGTCTGGGAAGACAGAGTTTTGTAGTCTGCCTTAAAGAAGTAAAAATTGAAGAGTCAGCCAAGCAGATAGGTGAGCTTTATAAATGCAGAAAAGGTATCCTGCACAGAAATCCAAAAACAAATACAAAGTAAAATGGCCTCTCTTTTCCCCAAAGAAACCTCTTCAAATACTTGGAGCATCAACCTGTGGAAAACAAATGACTGAGCAACTGAACTGAACTGAACTGATGGGTCCCTATTTCTTTCTGGTAGATAGAATTTGAACTAACGAATAGACATTTGAAGTAGGCAGCTTTCAGTTTATCATAAGACTATTCCTTTAAAAAAAAAAAAAAGTTACTTGATTATATAGAGCCCCTATTTATTGAGCATTTTCTATGCACTAAGTACCTTAAGTACATTATCCAACAAATCTTGACAGCCATCCATTAGGATATGTATAATTATCTCCATTTTATAGATGTGAAACCTGAGATCTAAAGAGTTGTTGATTTTTCTCAAGGCTGTACAGTGGAGAACGGAGCAAGAATGTGTCCCCAGTTCTGTCTAACTTGAAGACCTATGTTATCTAACTATTGTATTGTACTTACTGCCTTATAGAGTGATGAGCTACTTTCCCTGCAGATATTCAAACAGAGACTGATGCTCAGCTCTCAGGAATACCACTGGCATATTCTCTGGTTTTAAATCTGAGTTTGCTCTGATCAGAGATAGACTCTGATCATTAGTGTATACCCGAAAGAATTGAAAGCCAGGTTTCAAAGAGATATTTGTATACCCATGTTCGTAGCAGCATTATTCACAATAGCTAAAAGAGGCAAGTAATCCAAGTGGTCATCAACAGATAAGTGGATAAACAAAACATGGCATATACATTTTACTGTGTGTATACCATTTTAATGTGGTATAATACATATTATCCAGCCTTGAAGACAAAAGAAATTCTGCAATATGTTGCAACATGGATGAACCTTGAAGACATTATGCAAAGTGCAATAGGCTAGTCACAAAAGAACACACACTGTACGACTCCACTTAACATGAAGTACCTAGTGTGGTCACATTCATAGAGACAGGAAGCAGAACCGTGGTTGCCAGGAGCTGGGGAGAGGGCAGAATAGACAGTTACTGTTTAGTGGCATAGAGTGTTCGTTTTATAAGATGAAAAAAGCTCTGAACATGGATGATGCATGATGTTGGTGTTACACAACAGTGTGAATGTCTTGCATGCCACTGAAATGTCCACTTAAGAATGGTTAAGATGGTAAAGTTTATGTTCATTTTATCACAATTTTTAAATGTGATTATTAGATAAACTCTTAATGACCCTTTCACCTCTTGAGAGTCTGAAATTCTGTAAACAGCCAGGAAGAGTGGACTGTTTATCAAAAAATAATCCACTGTCATTTTGTGCTGAGCTCTTTGAAAGCACTCGTTCTCATGTCCGGCACACAGTGGGTAGTCAGCAAATGTGGGCTGAATCTAAATGATTCATAAGGAAGTTTAAAAATAATGACTTTTTCTTATTACTGTCATGAAACATGTTAACTGTGGAAAATACAGATGGGAAAAATAATTTTTTTAAATCTCTTGTAGTCCTACTGTTAACATTTCTGTCTAAATCCATCCAGACTGTTTCTGTGCATACAAATATATTGCAAAAATGAGATCATATTATATACACTGTTTGGTAACCTGCTGTTTCTTCCCCCTTAACAATATATTATGGCCTTCTTTCCATGTAAATTGGAAAAATTGAATATTGGCTTTTATTGCACCTATTCATCATCTGTAATGATTGGTAGGGAAAGATAACATGGATAATTGAAAGCCATTTTTCCTCCTCCTTCCTTCCAGTCTATTTTTTTTTTCTCCAGAGAATTCCTCCCTTCACTGAGACAGAATTGCCTTCTTTTTAGCCTTGCCCTGAGCTAGTTTTCTTTCAAACTGCCTTCCAATTGCATTGTATTAATATAATTCACCCCAGCTTTGGCTCTGTTGGAACATTCCTGCCAGGCTATCCATCCCATTCTTCTGCCTCACTTTTCTGCTACCTCTGCGACTATTATGATTTGCTTCCCCGTTTCCTTCTCCATTTTATAACTCATCATTAACATGGGGGGTAGCCACCTCCAGACAGCCTTTAGAACACCCATCTGTTCTGAGAAAACACGACCACCCCGAATCTCTTTATTTTTCAGTATTGTCCCATGACAGTTGATAATAACATATAGAAATGACTCTGGGGCATAGAGTACTTACTTCACTTTGGACACTGTTAATGTCCCCTGCACACCCACTGAATGATATAAGAGAGAGCATGCCATCATATCAAATAGCTGAAAGCCAATGACCATCTCAATTGCATCTCATAATTTAATCTGACCCCTGAAAACGAGAGCCATTAAAAGGAGGCATTTATTTAGAGAGAAAAAGTTAATATTTCATCATCAGGTAATAAATAGAAATACCAATTCCCACACAGAAGGACTGAGCAAAGAACTCATTTTCATTCAGGTTCTGGTTTAATCAGAATGTTCAAATAAAATGCTTAACCTGCAGAACGCCAATGAGGACTAATTCTTTAAAATGAAAAATGAGTGCAAACAATATTAAAAACAGGCATTTCTTCCCTGCCACCCAAATCTATCACTGTTCTGCCTCAACAGAATTGTGGTATCTGAAAGGCTATTTAAAACCAAATTACCATTTGGGTTATTAGAAGAATCGCTTGGCATGGCATGGGCCTGATTTGTTGACAAAAAGGCACAGGTGCTGTAACCTTTGCTTAATAAATCATTTAGCTGCCTGACTCAAAAGCAATGTGACTGCCTTTGCCTCATGAAATTTACAAACGTGTGCACAAGCCACACGCTTCTCTGTGCTGGAAGCCTGCTCACCTGGAGAGGTCCCCGCAGAGCTCAGTTATAGGCACAGCACTTGTTGTCTGCCTTTGGTGGGGATGCACAAGGAACACAGGGAGGTGGTGGGTATGGAGAGTGTTTGGATCTGTTGCCGTTTTCTGTGCCATATTCCTGAAACTCCGCCTGAGAAACCAGTGCCCAGGCTAAATGCAAAACTTTCTAAATCCCTTTCATCAATCACTCATCATTTCTGACTGTATTCCCAGCACCTACAGAATGCAGGGAATAACAATTCTCCTCAAGTTGCTCAAAGTCTGATAGAGGAAACAGATGTAAAAAATAACAGTAATGACAACAGTAGCAACATTAATGGCGCAGTGCGACACGAGTTAACAGTAAGGATTTGCCCAAGAGGCTTGGAGCTGGGGAGAAGACCTTTCAAAGAGTGGACGGGACAGACAAGGCAAGGTAGCTTTTCTGTCCTTGTCTAATTTTGGACTGATGATATGGCTGTGGCTCTTAGACATTTTACCTTTTTCTGCTACTTTTAATTTGACCAGCCATGAGCTGGACAATAAGACTTTATCCCATGTAAAGTAGAGAGACACATTGAGCTCTGTCTTCTTTGGACCAAGCAGATGAAATTATTAGACTCCTTTCCTGCTGCTGGCATATCAGCCAGACCACCGCCCCCCCACCCCCCCGCCACCACCACCACCACCATCACCACCCCCCCACCCACCCCCCACCACCCCCCCCCCCCGCACCATCCTTCATTTCCAAGAAGCAACGCTCCTTATGTAATATTCTCACGCCGGACACCAAGCTCACTTGAGATTGCAATGCAATTAGCTGAAGGCATGCCCTGCCTCCTCCCCGCCCTGACCCCAGCCGCCTGCCTGGAGGAAGTTGGGTACCACACAGAAGTGCAAGGAGCAGCTGGAGAGCTGCAAAGGCAAGAAACTCAGACTTCCTTAGAGAGAAGAAAATAAACTATCCTCCCCCTTCTAGTTAGAATTGGGTCTGAGCATTGGAGCTACAAGCCCATACAGCTGAAAACTCCCAAGACTGGAGAGGAGTGGCAGATAAAATTCCATTTACTTCCAACTCTGAAAAAAAGTTAATTGGCTAAACGGGCACTCTGTATTAAGCACCGACGCGAACCGACACACATTCGTTTCTGTGCCTGCACTAACTACAGGTCTCAGAGCCGTCTGAGATTAGTGCTGTTAGCCTTGTTTTGCTTCTCTGATGGCTCAGTGGGTAAAGAATCGGCCTGCAATGCAGGAGACACAGGAGATGCAGGTTCAGTCCCTGGTCCGGGAAGATCCCCTGGAGAAGGAAAAGGCAACCCATTCTGGGATTCTTGCCTGGAAAATCCCATGGACAGAGAAGCTTTGCGGGCTGTATAGTTCAAAGGGTCACAAAGAGTTGGACACAACTGAGCGCGTAGGAGAGAAATTCCCTGGTTTTGGAAGGGAATCTCCCTGTTTTACTGATAGGAAAATTGAAGTTTTAGAGAGTATACTTGTCCCATGGCAAATGAGATAGCCAGGATTTGAACCAGTCTGTCTCCAGAACATCTCTTTCCTGAATACTGTCTGCATCCTTAATTGTTTATGATGAAAGGTTGCTGACCATTTTCTCTTTGTGGCCTGAGATTGACTCTTACACCAAGGAATAGGACCGCCGCTGTACTTGATTCTTCTGAAGACCTGCCCCGGTTTCCTATTAGCTCCTGCATCTGTGAAATCAAGACTGAGCTCATTCTCTCATCCTGCCTGGGAAAAAGACCTTAACTAATGACATTAGTCAACATCTGTGAGAACAGCCAGGCTCTGCCCAGAGAGGAGAGCAGCTGAGGTTGTGAGCTTTCCTTTCAGATCTTGGTTGGAGCTTTATTTCATCACTTAGAAGTGGTATGCGTGCTTCATTTTGGGGTAATTTTTAAAATTTTTTCTTGGTAATTCAATTTTTCTAGCCTGGTTTATGAACTGTAAAATGGCGATAACTGTATTTATCTGCCTCCTACGGTTGTTTTGAGTCTTAAACTCAGTGCAGAAAAAGTAAATGCTTAACACCTGCTAATACTCAACAAGTGATAGCATTGGTTGTTTGGTTGATAACTAAGTGTTTATATTTAAACATTGTTTTCTGGATTACACAGTATTTTCTCATGTGATCTTCAGAACAACCCTTTGAAGTAGGCAGAGCTGTTACTATTTTTATCCCCATTATATAGATTTAAAACTGTGTAAAAGTTTAAAGAGAGGGCAGTGACTTCCCCAGAACCACATAGCCAGGGGTGGGCAGAACCAAGACACAGACCCACACTGATTGCAGAGCCTTCAGTACACCCATCGGGAAAGGACATATGTGGTCTTTCAGCAGCTCATCATCATGTGCTCTGTGGATACGGGCAGAACCTGCCTGCCAAACGCTGGGTCTAATGTGACCATCCAGTTAGGACGAAATTTGGACAAAATGCCACAAGTTCAGAATCTCATGGATTCTTCCATTGAGCATCTGCCCTAAAGGTACTCCAAAAGCCTCATTCCATTGGGCACCTCTGTCCTTGCCCTGCACCCGATATCTAACCTTAAGATAAGTTGTGCCCCAGGGAAGAAGAGACTTCCCAAGGGAAAATCAGTCATATCTCTGAGGACAGTAAAGTGAAAGTGTTAGTTGCTCAGTCGTATCCGACTCTCTGCGAATTCTCCCGGCAAGAATACTCAAGTGAGTTGCCATTTCCTCCTCCAGGGGATCTTCCTGACCCCGGGATCGAAACCTGGTCTCCCATGTTGCAGGCACATTCTTTACTGCCTGAGCCACTTAGGGAAGCCCCTTCTCTGAGGGTAGTAAGGACTGTGGCAAATGAATGGACCCCCAGCATCTGCAGAGAAAACAGTGCCTGATCATTTTTTCTCTTACGTTCTCGGCCCCAGCCGTAGGTGTTGAATAGTCAGCACCGCCTCAGGGAGATGAGTTACCCCTGCCATCTGCTCCCTCCTACTGCGGGCAGGAGTGACTCCTCCAGCTTCCCAGCCCCCACACCAGCCTGTATGTTCTTGCCACGTTTCTCTTCACAAACACTTGGCAGCTGACTCACGGACAGCCTATGAGACACTCTTAAAATACATTTTTCAATAAACAGAACCGTTGTCTCTCAAGTTTTAACTTGGCAGCGTGTTTTAGTTGTCCTCAGCCACAGATTTCACTTCTGAACCACGCCAGAGCCTCAGTTCTAGGAACTGGTCTGCTTTTCTTCCCCGGTTTTTAACTTCAGAGATACCATCACGTTTAATGGCATGTTTTAGTTTAGTTTCAGTGTTTTTGTTTGTTTGTTGCTTTGCTCAAAAAAGATTTGAGGAAACTCCTTAGTTACGTGAATTGATGATCACTGAAAGGATTAAAGGTGGTTGTATGGGATCTGGCAGGACTTCCCGGGTGGTAGTGTTATTCAGTTGCTCAGTCATGTCTGACACTTTGCGACCCCGTGGACTATAGCACGCCAGTCTTCCCTGTCCTTCACCATCTCCTGGAGTTTGCTCAAACTGTTGTCCATTGAGTCGATGATGCCATCCAGCCATCTCATCCTCTGTCACCCTTCTCCTCATGCCCTAAATCTCAGGTGGCTGGATGGTAAAGAATATACCTGCCAATGCAGGAGATGCAAGGTTCAATCCCTGTGTTGAGAAGGTCCCTTGGAAAAGGAAATGGCAACCCACTCTAGTATTCTTGCCTGCAAAATCCCATGGACAGAGGAGCCTGGTGGGCTACAGTCCATGGGGTCGCAAAGAGTCAGACATAACTGAGCATGCATGCCTGCATGGAATCTGGCATACAGTAGGTGCTCAACAAGTAGTGGTTCCTTTTGTGCTTGCTTCTTTGCCAGTACTTAAATGAGATCAGTGGCAGTGGAGAAGGGGAAGGTAAAAGGAAGATTCTTCAGGAAACTTTAGACATCATGGAAGTAGAGAATGGACTAAATGTCTGATATTTACTGATATTTAATTAGCTGTTTGGATTTTGGGGAAAGTGGGATAGAAAATGAAGTGGAGGGAAAGACTGACAAAAGAAGCTGTGAATGGCTGTACAGAGCTGAGAGGAGTTGGGTGAGAATTTGATGAGAGCCTTACAATGAAGTCAGAAAATTGCAGCATCAAATGCAAAACTGCCATCAACATGTCCAGCTCTGAAATGGGTCTTGATAATGATATTTCCAATGAAATATCCAACTAAGGGAGATGTTCTTTTTTTAAAGTTGGAATATAGTTGATTTATAATGTTGTATTAGTTTCTGCTGTACAGCAAAATCATTTAGTTATACATGTACATATATATACACACATGCATATATGTATATATACATGTTCTTTTTATATATTTTTTCCTTTAAGGTTTATCACAGCTGAGCATCATTAGTTGTGATAAGCCATAAAATGTATGTGTATATATATATGTATGTATGTACAATGTGTATACACACACACACACACACACACACACATATGCTGGGATAAATAACAACCTCAGATTTGCAGATGATACCACTCTAATGGCAGAAAGTGAAGAGGAACTAAAGAGCCTCTTGATGGAGGTGAAAGAGGAGAGTGAAAAAGCTGGCTTAAAACTCAGCATTCAAAAAACTAAGATCATGGCATCTGGTCCCATCACTTCATGGCAAATAGAAGGGGAAAAAATGGAAACAGTGACAGACTTTATTTTCTTGGGCTCCAAAATCACTGAGGACAGTGACTACAGCCACAAAATTAACACTTGCTCCTTGGAAGAAAATCTGTGACAAGCCTAGACATCGTATTAAGAAGCAGAGACATCACTTTGCTGACAAGGGTCTGTGTAGTCAAAACTGTGGTTTTTCCAATAGTCATGTATGGATGTGAGAATTGGACCATAAAGAAGGCTGAGCACTGAAGAATTGATGTTTTCAAATTGTGGTGCTGGAGAAGACTCTTGAGAGTCCCTTAGACTGCAAGGAGATCCAACCAGTCAGTCCTAAAGGAAATCAACCCTGAATATTCATTGGAAGGACTGATGCTGAAGCTGAAGCTCCAGTACTTTGGCCACCTAATGTGAAGAACCAACTCATTTGAAAAAACCCTGATGCTGGGAAAGATTGAGGACAAGATGAGAAGGGGGTGACAGAGGATGGTATCACTGACTCAATGGACATGAGTTTGAGCAAGCTCCAGAAGATGGTGAAGGACAGGGAAGCCTGGCATGCTGCAGTCCATGGGGTTGCAAAGAGTCAGATACGACTTAGTGACTGAACAGCAACAATGGTTTATCACAGAATATTGAATATAGGTCTCTGTGATATATAAAAGGATCTTGTTGCTTATCCATTCTGTGTATAATAGTTTACATCTGCTAGTCTTAAACTCAGAGAAGACAATGGCACCCCACTCCAGTACTCTTGCCTGGAAAATCCCATGGGTGGAGGAGCCTGGTGGGCTGCAGTCCATGGGGTCGCTAAGAGTCGGACACAACTGAGCGACTTCACTTTCACTTTTCACTTTCACACACTGAAGAAGGAAATGGCAACCCACTCCAGTGTTCTTGCCTGGAGAGTCCCAGGGACAGGGGAGCCTGGTGGGCTGCTGTCTATGGGGTCACAGAGTTTGACACGACTGAAGCGACTTAGCAGCAGCAGCAGCCTCAAACTCTCAGTCGGTCCCTCTCCCACTCTTCCCTCCCCCTTGGCAACCACAAGTCTGTTCTGTATGTCTGTGAATCTGTTTCTGTTTCATAAAAGTTCATTTGTGTCCCTGATAGCTCAGGTGGTAAAGAATCCACCTGCAATGCAGGAGACCCCGGTTTGATTCCTGGGTCGAGAAGATCCACCACTGGAGAAGGGATAGGATACCCACTCCGGTATTCTGGGCAGGAGAATTCCATGGACTGCATAGTGCATGAGGTCACAAAGAGCTGGACACGACTGAGTGACTTTCACTCAGATCCCACGTGTAACTGATATATGGTATTCGTCTTTCTCTTTCTGACTTACTTCACTTAGTATAATTATCTCTAGTTGCATCCATGTTGCTGCAAATAGCATGACTTCATTCTTTTTATGGCTGAGTAATATTCTATTATATATATGTGCCACATCTTTATCCATTCATCTGCTGATGGAGATTTGACCATTTGACATGTTTCCATGTCTTGGCTGTTGTGAAGAGTGCTGCTGTGAACTTGGGAAGTGCAGATATCTTTTTGAATTATAATTTTGTCTGAATATATGCTCAGGAGTGGGATTGCTGGATCAAATGGCCACTCTAGTGTTTTGAGGAACTTCCATACTGTTCCCCATAGTAGCTGCACCAACTTACATTCCCACCAACAGTGTAGGAGGTTCCTAACGGAAATAATTTAGACACTCATGATCTGATTTCTTCAGAGGAACAAAGCCAAAGTCAGGAATTGAAGAGTAGAATAGACTTAGGATTGAGTAGGATTGTTTTCACATCCTGTTTCTGCCATTTATCTGAGTGATCTTGGACATGTTACCCTTTAAAATTCTGTTTCCCCATCTATGAAATGAAGGTGATAAAATTATCCACCTCATAGAAGAAAATTCAATTAACTATGGCTTAAGCCAATCAGATTTTTGGGTTCCTGCATAGCAAGAAATCTCTCAGTGAATGGCTGTTGGCATTGTTTCAGCTGCTACAGGATGCCAGCAGGAGCCTTGCTCTTTCAAACATTCTGTTGTACCATCCTTAGCATCCACAGGCAGGTGCCTCTGACTACAAAATGACTGCTGCAGCTCCAGACATCATCCCCACATCATTCCCCATTATTCCTTTTATATCAAGGAACAAGGATCCTGCTGTTTCGGGTTTCATTGACTAAAGCTAATGGTCACATTTTAATCTTTAGCTGCAAAGAATGCCAGTAAAGCCAACATAAAATTATCTTGATTGGCTAAGATCGTGACTCATTTACCCAGGGCTGGTCACATTGTCCTCCCTAAACAAAATTGCCCTGAGAAAGAAGGGGCAATAGATAGTAGGGAGGACTGTTAACAGTATCTGTCATCTTCCTTTTTCTCCCATGCCCTGGCCGGTTTCATGATATTTTCAACTCCAGTTCTTGCATTTGACTCCTTTCCTCCACTCACTCCCTGTGTGTCTAGGAGACCTGTATGCTGTGTGTATGTATGAGTGGATAGTGATCATCTCATTTAAGCCTTCTCTTGGATTCCAGGATTTGGGCAGAAGTACTGGAGTTTTGGGTAAACCAGTTTCCCCTGGGGCTGAGTCAAGATTATCCTGGTAAGCGAGCACTCCAAACAGGCTGCGTTGAAAGACATGTGCCTTGGTAATCACAGGGGAACTCTGGGAAACAGTGCCCTCCGTGCACCCTCCCAGGTGCTTATCAGACACTCAGCAACAGGTTCTGGGTTTCTCTTTTACGACTTGGAACCAGATGCTTCCTTTGCAAAAGAGCCTGGTTTCGCTGAGCTTGAGTCAACAGAGTTCAGAGCACAGGAAAATGGATTGGCCCTGCTGCACGCTCTGAGGGGAGAAGGTAGTACAGGTGGGGTTCCTACTTCCACAAAGCCCCTGCATGTGAGAACCCTGTATGGGGGGGTGGCATTTGCTTCCCCAAACGTTTCTGCATTCTGATAATGACCGAGCGCGGCACTTCCGCGGTGGTCCCGTGGTCAGCGCACCGCGCTACCAGCGCTTCCACTGCAGGGGTGCAGGTTCGATCCCTGGTCAGGAAGCTAAGATCCCATGCGCTGGTGGCATGGCCAAAAAAAAAAAAAAAAGAAAGCAAAGAAAAAGCTTTCTGGTTATAAATAATGACTGTTCACATTAGGAGAGGTTCCTTTCAGACACAGGCTTTCCCAGGCCATCTAATGAGTCTAAGATTTTGAAGGTTCTACCAAAGCACAGTTTCAAGGCCAGAGCCTATTGTCTGACGTGAGATCTTTCTCCAAGATCTCATATGAGTTCTCAGTGATTCTTCCTGGCCACTTTTCCCACACCCACTTGTTTACCTTCCTGTTTGTTTATTAAGGATGAAGGCACATTCTTTTATCAGTGGCCTCTGTTTTGAGGATATAGCCTTTCAATGGAGCCTATTCTTTGAGTTACATTCCAAAGTAAAGGCCTCCCCCAAAATATTTGCATGAGAATTTTTCCTTAGGCTTCCTTCACATGGCTTCCTTTACAGCAGAGATGAAATAACTTAGCACTTCTAATTGGCTTTTCCCTTTCCAAATGCTTTACACATTAACTAATGAATCACATGAGCTTGTGATAAGCTGGATCCCTGGGCTGGAGCTGGGACACTGGCTTCAGACAGGCTGTCCTGGCCCTGTGTTCCTCTCCCTCACACTCTCCCTTCCCCCACACCCCCGCCCCCTCCACAGTCTAAATGCGTTGGGCTCAGCCCAGACACAAACATCCTCAGCACAGCCTTGTGGGAAGGACCCAGCGCTACCTTCCAAGGCTTGATGTTGTTCAGTGACTAAGTAGTGTCCGACTCTGTGACCCCATGGACTGCAGCACTGCAGGCTTCCCTGTCCTTCACTGTCTCCCTGAGTTTGCTCAAACTCTTGTCCACTGGGTGGATGATGCCATCCAGCCATCTCATCCTCTGTCGTCCCCTTCTCCTCCTGCCCTCAGTCTTTCCCAGCAGCAGGGTCTTTTTCAGTGAGTCAGCTGGATGTACTACATATTAAAGGAAATTTCAGGCCAGGGCCAGCCTTGGTGGCACATAGCTTCTCCCCTTCTCAAGCACAATTCTCCTTCCATGGATCTGTGGCCAAGTGTGTATGTGTATTGAGGAAGGAATAGTACCAGGGGGGTGGAAGGACCATACCAGAGAAAGGTCCGGTAAGGGAAATGCCCATAGTGCCTCTTGGTAGAGTAAAAGGAACACTAGACTAAGAGTCAGAATACTCAGATTCCTAGCTCATCTCTCCCACTCCCCAGCTATGTTTTTGTCCTTAGGGAGGGAAAACAAACCAGAATTTACTGTTGTTTTAGTTGCTAAGTCGTGGCCGACTGTATTGCAACCCCATGGACTTTAGCCCGCCAGGCTCCTCTGTCCCTGGGTTTCCCAGGCAAGAATATTGGACCGAGTTGCCATTTCCTTCTTCAGGGAATCTTCCCAACCCAGGGGTCAAACCTGTATTGACAGGCGGTTTCTTTACCACTGAGCCACCTGAGAAGCTAGAATTTACTAAGTACATACTGTATCCCCAGTATCACACTAGGGTGGAAGGGGTCTACTGACATATGACCCAATCCCTGCCATACATTACTGACCAACTTCTAAGGAGAAAAGGAAAATATTATAGTAAGATATGCTAAAGGAAACACTTGAAGTATGTGTAACCTATAAGCAGTGCAAAGAGTAGGTGACTAACCCTGAGGAGAGGCAGGAAATTCATGGAAGATACGTTCTAGGGGAGGTTTCACATGAGCTGGTTTGCAAGGACACAGACATAATTGCATTCCTGGAGAGGGGAATAGCACATGCCGAAATTAGTGGTATATGTTCAGAGAACTCTACTCTGTTCAGTATGTTGATTGTGTGCCTGCATGTTCGGTTGCTTCAGTTGTATCTGACTGTGCAACCCTATGGGCTATAGCCCGCCAGTCTCCTCAGTCCGTGGAATCCTTCAGGCAAGAATACTGGAGTGAGCTGCCGTGCCCTCCTCCAGGGGATCTTTCCCAACCCAGGGATCAAACCCTCATCTCTTACGTCTCCTGCACTGACAGGCAGCTTCTTTACCACGAGTGTCACCTGGGAAGCCCAGTATGTTGGTTAATATAAGGTAAATGACAGAGAATGTTGACTAAGGAGACTGGGAAGTTAGACGAGGTCTAGTCTTGAATACAGGCACTTGGACTTTATGGGAGACAAAAAACAGGTGAAGGGCACAGTGGGATCTCTGTATGGGAAGAAACCTTAACCCTCATGAAGTATGAGATTTTACAAGTAGTAGCAGCATTAAGCAGAGAAGGCAATGGCACCCCACTCCAGTAATCTTGCCTGGAAAATCCCTTGGATGGATGAGCCTGGAAGGCTGCAGTCCGTGGGGTCGCTGAGGGTCAGACACGACTGAGCAGCTTCACTTTCAATTTTCACTTTCTTGCTTTAGAGAAGGAAATGGCAACCCACTCCAGTGTTCTTGCCTGGAGAATCCCAGGAACGGGGGAGCAGACACGACTGAAGTGACTTAGCAGCAGCAGCAGCAGCAGCAGCAGCATTAAGACCTATGGTCATGAGGTACTATCTTCTCCCAGGCATTATAACTTAGTAGAGAAAATAGAAGCTTTCAAGCCAGATAGACTTGATTTTTATTTATCTCAGTACATGACTGATGGGGACTAAATTGTAACCGCCCGCCTCCCATTTCATATTGAAGCACTAATCCCCAGCGTGATAGTATTTGGAGATGGGACCTTTGGAAGGTAATTAGATTCAGATGAGGGTGAGGTCCTCATGATAGAATCAGTGGTCTTAAAAGAAAAGACAGGGAATTCTCTAGTGGTCTAGTGGTTAGGACTCAGCAGTTTCACTGTTGCAACCCCTGGTTCAATCCCTGGTCTGGGAACTAAGATCCCACAAGCAATAGTGTGGCTTTAATAAAAAGAAAAGGAAGGACCCTAGAGAGCAGGCTCTCTGTCATGTGAGGACTGGGCAGGAAGAAGGTGGCCGTCTGCCAGCCAGGGAGAGGACCCTCACCAGACTCTAAATCAGCTGGAACTTTGATCTTGGACTTTGCAGCCTCCAGAACTGTGAGAAGATAAATTTCTGTTGTTTAAGCCACCCAGGCTATGGTATTTTGTCATGGCGGCCTGAGCAACATCTACAGAGACCTTGGGGTAATTTTTAGCCTTTCTGACCCATAGATATCACATTTATAAAATTATGAATTAAGTCCTGCACTCCACTTAGTTTTGTGAAAATTCAGTGTGGTTGGAATGTAAAGCTGCCAGCACCCTACCCTGGCACAGGGAACGCTCAGAATGGAACCCACATCAGCACCAGCATTGAATCGGGAGGCATCTCCTTCATCTTCAGGACCAGGGACCTCTGTGTACCAGCAGAAACAGAGAAATGTTAACGTGGTGAGAACCCCAGAGGTAATCTGGTAATTTCCCCCCTGAGCTGAGTCATCTCTGCCCCCATCCTCCCATGTCCATTTTCCATACGTTGTGCCGTTAATTCTCTCATTAGCCCGTGGAATGATATTTATTTGTTAAGAATATACTTAGCATACTCCCAGGGAGCAAGTTAAAACTCAGCTAACAGCTGCAGTTTCTGATTGTGAGGAAAAATACGCTGAGAAATGCATCTGGAGAGCAGCTATGTATGTATGTTATAATTTCCTATTAAAAAACTATTAAACTTTATGCTGGATGAGGGAGAGAAGAAAAAAATCCCAGTGCAAAAGCAAGTTATGAACATAGGAGCACAGTTTCTGAATGTTTACTTTGTCAGATACACAGCTGACATGATTAGCTCTAATGGGGTGGTGATCCTCACTGAATTGCAGATGGGTATGAGTGACTGAAATACCACCGGGACTTAAATAAGTGGCGCATACTGTATTACTTAAGACTTCCCTGGTGGCTCAGACAGTAAAGCGTCTGCCTGCAATGCGGGAGACCTGGGTTTGATCCCTGGGTCGGGAAGATACCTGGAGAAGGAAATGGCAACCCACTCCAGTATTTTTGCCTGGAGAATCCCATGGACAGAGGAGCCTGGTAGGCTGCAGTCCACAGGGTCGCAAAGAGTCGGACACGACTGAGCGACTTCACTCACTCACTCACTGTATTACTTAGGCTGCATCCTTTAGCCAAGTTGAAGGCTTCTTTCTCTCCATCCATTCCCAACACACGCACGCTCACAGGTAACATGCACACACGCATGTGCACACAGAGGCATGCGTCTCTCCATTCCAGAAGCTCCGTGGAGAACATTAATCACCCATCTGGAGCAATGCTGACTTGCCTTCCATGACTTTTCCCCCTTTGCCCTCTGCCATCAAAGTGCAACCCCACCCCCCACGCTTGCCATGGCAGATAATGGTATCTCAGATCAGTCCACTTGCTGCGGCATCAAGACCCAGATCAATTTATTGACTCCATGAGAGTGGCTGGTACAGTAACTGTTACAAGAGAAGAATGAAAAGTGAGAACGTGTCCACATGAAAAATAAAAATGACGTTTTGTTCTTTCCTGCCCTCCCCCTTTTTTGCCTCATAGATCTTTATGTGTTTACACAGCAGAGAGCACTTTCCTTAAGTTAATCAGCTCCTTCTACATTATTAATTGTGACAGTTAGGGTGCTACATGAGAGGAAGAGTATTATGGGAAGCATTGATCTCACTCGGATGGCGTGGACCTGAGTAGGTTTGGTATCCCTCCTCCCATCTCACTGCATTGGGGTCCCATCAAATCACATTTCCTTGATTGACAATGCAGAACACCTCCCATCAATAGAATTGATTCTGTGAGAAAGGACAAGGAACATTTTTCAGCTAGAAATAGATGAATTATGGTGATGGCAAAGAGAACATTTCAGAAATCTTTCGGTCTAGAAACTTTTGTTGGGAGCTAAGATACTATTATCGTCCCAAACACAAGCCTACTTTATATCCTCAGAAAAAATGCAACTATTAGAAGAAACTTACTCCAAGTGAAAAATAGATTTAGTTGAAGCCAACAGTGAACCTGAGGATATAATAGATGTTTTTAAAAGGCCATCCACTAATTTTTTGTGGGAAATTTTTGGTTAAGTGCACATCTTTGAAAGACATTTCACTAAAGTTCAACTTTCATGGCTTATACCTGTAGACCCCAACATAAATCCTATGTGAATGGACAAAAGTGAGCGGGTGTCATTTGTGACCTGGAAATAAAAGGTCGACCATTGGATTTATAGCTTTTTTAGTGAAAAGAACATAAAGATTCCTGCCAACTGGAGTCAATCCATATTTTAATGTTTCTTAGTTAAGATTATAAAATCAAGGGACTAGGATCATGCTGTTCAGTGAAGGTCAAAAATTAAATGTGATGGGCTAAGTATCATTCCCATGGGGCAGAAGTTAATATTTCAAAATCCCTTTCTACCACTGGCAGTCAAGAAACGAATTGTCCATGATCATTAACCAAGGGAAGGGGAAATCCCACTACCATTGCTAAGTTTAATGATGATTATTACATTAATCAACTGTATTGTTAAATTACTCTGCTGTTCTCATGTAATGTCCCCAAATAGTGATAGTGGATTGATTGCTACCAAAAAATTCTCGTATACAATGGTGAACACGTCATGATGGGGGCTCATGGAGATGGGATGAAGGCTTATTTGTGGGAAAAGAAGTTGTGGCTATTTTATGGATAAAGAGATATAACATAAAATGTTACACTGCATATAACATTCCTCTAAGACAAGATTCTGTGACACTACAGACCTGTTACTGTATATGATTCACCAGGACAAGTGTTTTAAATACAAAAGAAAAAGAAGAGCATGCATTTCTTTTTATTATCTTTTTTCTATTTCATATTTTTGGCGTCTTTTTTATTTTTAGGGAAAAAAATTCTGTTTGCAGTTCCTTTTCTTCAAAGTTTTAGAGCTCTGGCTCCCATCTCCTTTGGATTAAGGTTATTTAAAGTTGTTTATAGGATGACTCAGACACATGTACCCCATGACATTATTTAAAATTTATTTATTTGCCACACTGTGAGGCTTCTGGGATCTTCGTTCCCCAATCAGGGATTGAACCCAGGCCCTTGTCAGTGAGATCATGGAGTCCCAACCACTGAACCACTAGGGAATCCCCCCACATACTCCCATGGCATTTTAAAATCCATTTTAAGATGCCAGTACTTTAAGAAGTTACTTTTAATAAAACAGCCCCTGTGAACTAGAGGGCCCAGGCTCAGGAAGTTGAAATGATTCATGAGGCCATACAGATAATCGGAGACAAGGTCAGCCTGAGAAAGACAGGGTATCTGACACCAGGAAAGGAAGGGACTGGTAGTTTAGTTGTGTGGCTTAGGATATGGGTGCACAATTTCTGTTTTGCAGAGGTGTTTTATAGAAGCTTATTATCCATTAGGTCTTCCCTTGGTGGCTCAGCAGTAAAGAATCTGCCTGCAGTGCAGGAGACACGGGTTCAGTCCCTGGGTTGGGAAGGTCCCCTGGCGAAGGAAATGGCAACCCACTCCAGTATTCTTACCTGAGAAATCCCATGAGGTGAGCCTGGTGGGCTACAGTCGCTGGGGTTGCAAAGAATCAGACATGACTTAGCAACTAAACAACAAATATCCATAGACTGACCCAAGTGCATTGGAATCTTGAGAAACAAAAGGTTCACCTTGGAGAATTTATCTTTGTACACTACCACCTATTGTGGGTGTGGGTGGGTGAGTATTAAACCCGTGCTTCTGTCTGTGCTCTGGGGTAGCTTTCAGTGGCATATTTTTCTAACTTCTGTCCTTCACAGTTCAGACAAAGGTTAAAATTCCCATCTACTTTCACAGGCAAACACTTTAAAGTGCTTCTACAAGAGGCAGCGAGTAGGGAGGACCTTTGATTTAAAGTTCAACATTTACATTTGTAATTTTGACTAATTTCTGTGCTCACATTAATTAAATTGAAATTGTTTAATTAGAATAAAACTGAAATTGATCATTAGGATTAATTTAACCTGATAGGCTTTGTGTGCCTTTCTAGACAAATATTATGAAATACAGTGATAATGAAGCAGTGAGAGGTATAATTTCACATCTAATAATGATCTTAATATCTGCCAGTTACTCTCTGGTATCGGGATAGCTCTGAATGTTGCTGTTTGTTACATCATTACCCTTCAGCTAAGACCATGCTGTATCTCTCCACTGGTCTCTTCCCAAATATTTTTTCCTGTCAAAGTCTAAAGATGTACCAAATTCTCTTCACCCCTCCCTCCTAGTAACATCATACCTCCCCTTTCCCTCACCTCACCATCTTCCAGGAAGGCTATTTGCTTGGCTCTTCCCCCGGGCCTTGTATCACAATGACCTTTGTAAAACAAGAACTGCAGAATGACACTCCTTATGGAATTCACTAGTGCTCCTCAGTTCTGGGGTCATTGCTATCAGCTCTGGACTGCCCCTCTGTCCTGTTCCTGGCTGATTACTACGATTAAGAACCAGGCAACAGAGCTAAGCTGCATAGAAAGAGGAGGGGTTGTAACCCCTGAATAACTGTTAAGGGGTGGGAGAGAAAAGGCAGCTTTTCCAAGTGTCCAGTGTGCACCCAGGAAATAGCTTGCCATCTTCATCCTGTGCCTTCTGTGTAGCTCCATCCAGTGAGCATGTTTCCAAATTTGGTGCCTTTTGTTTCTGAAAGAAAATTCTCAAAAGATAAGACTCCTGTTTTGCCATAGGATTTGGCATAAATGAAAGAACATTAGAGCTGCATCTGCCTACCAACACACTGAAAGAAAGTGAAAGTGTGAGTCATTCAGTTGTGTCTGACTCTTTGCAACGCCATGCACTGTAGCCCACCAGGTTCCTCTGTCCAGAGGATTCTCCAGGCAAGAATACTGGAGTGGGTTGCCACTTCCTCCTCCAGAGAATCTTCCCAACCCTGGGACTGATCTCCGGTCTCCTACATTGCAGGTGAATTCTTTACCATCTGAGCCACTAAAGAAGCCCAAACAACACATTGATGAATGTAAAGCTTTTTGAACTATCAAGTCAACTATCAAATTATTTTGTCTTCAGAAGAATTAATATCTGCATGGATAAATTAAATCTTCAGGAAAATCTGTAAAGCATTTGAATTTCAGATTCCTCCTGTCTACCATTTCGCTGCTGCTGCTGCTGCTAAGTCGCTTCAGTCGTGTCCGACTCTGTGCGAACCCAGAGACGGCAGCCCACCAGGCTCCCCTGTCCCTAGGATTCTCCAGGCAAGAACACTGGAGTGGGTTGCCATTTCCTTCTCTAATGCATGAAAGTGAAAAGTGACAGAGAAGTCGCTCAGTCGTGTCCGACTCTTAGCGACCCCATAGACTGCAGCTTGCCAGGCTCCTTCATCCATGGGATTTGCCAGGCAAGAGTACTGGAGTGGGTTGCCATTGCCTTCTCTGACCATTCTGCTAGAGTTATTTAAAAAAAAAAGTAACATCAGCAGTTATGTTTCCTACAGCAACCCTTAAGGCAGAAGTTCAAAGTATAGAGGAGAATGAGTTAAAATTATGTAGATATTTATGAGTAAGAAAAAAGGGAAACAAAAACTAGACAAAAGAAAGAACATGTGATTCTCAGCGTGAATGTGACTTTGGGAATGAGTAATCAATAGGATAGAGATTATTCCATATGCAAATTATTGTCTTTCTGCTGCTTGGCCAGTCATTCCTGGCCAAAGACAGAAGCTGTTGGGGTTGTAAGCCCTGATTTCATTCAGTCATCATAAGTAAACTGCTGTCCCCAAAGAAACTAATTTTATCATTCATTTCTATAGACTGTCATCTATGTGGATTCTACTTGTATTCATGTCTTTATCCAATAGAAGCAGCTTACTACATTCATAGCAAAGGGTTTTATTTGGAAGCATATTCATATTTCATTGGGTTTTTAAAAATCCTTCATGTTTCTAGCATTTGAATTAGGCTAAGTTCAAGAGATTGAGAGAGAAGAGGAGACAGCCAGCATAGCCATGCTGTTATTGTATTGGTCCAAGAAAAGTGACTTTGTGCTATGTACTAGGGCCAAAAAGCTATATGGGCTAGCATATAGAGATGAGGTTTCTGTCTTCCTCATGTCAGAAAAGCAGATGTACACATAGAAAAAGCGTCACCTCAGTGTAACAGCTTAGTTTAACAAGTTAAAAAACAAGACACTTTCATATTTTCATGTATTATTTCATCCTCACAACTACCATGCTAGGAAGATGTTCCTAATCAGAGGCACAAATGGAGACCAGATACATGATGGACTTGATCCATCCTCCCTGAAGCAGTTTCTTCTCTGAGCCCCCACAGCAGTGCTTTCCTTTAAACTGTTTTCTGACTTATCACCTGTTGCTGTGCAGGGATGCAGCTGCTGATCCTGAAGTACTGGGAATGTCACAACCTGCCACCCGGGGTACGCTCACCTGTCAGGAAAGAACTGCTTGCTCCAGGGCTGAAGATGCTATAGAGTAATGCTCAGGTGTTGCAGCACTGGTTTATCATTGTTGTACCCAACTTCTTGCTAACTCAAATTCACGCAGAAGTTGAGTGACAGAGTCCCTGGTGTTATTTCTCCAGCTTTCCTTCCAATTCTGTCCATAAAGACCATTGCTGCTTTCTCTGAACTCCCGGCCCCTTGCTTAGCAAAGAGATTGAGTCTTAACCTCAGTCAGCCAGGAAACCAGTTCTCTCCAGATTGGTTTCTATGAGCATTTCAGAATCTCTACCTCAGTTCTTCCTGCTTCTAACCCCAAATAGCCATTTCTTCCTCTCTAGTATAACTTTATTGACTAGAAAACACCTGAGATCTTTTCAACATGGAAAATCCTTTAGATTTTTTTCATAAACATAATAAGAGATCCCTTCTGAATTGGGGATATTTTTCTTCATAACACCTTCTAACTGCATTTTTCAAGTCAGAAAACCAGCTTATGCAAACCCTAGATCTTACCTTTGAAGAGTATAAATATGTATTGACCACTTTCCACAAAGAGTTGAAAATGGTTGCAAGGAAATCCGAAGTCATGACTATGGAATTCTAGAATGTCTAAAATTTTTTTAACTATTAATAGAATGTTAACACTAAAACCTTATTGGGAAAATTAAGAAGATTCTGTTTTCTAGGCCCAGCCTTCTCTTTCTTTCCCTCTTTCTTTGACTTTATAGTACATCTGAGGAAATTTTTAATACTAACCAAAGCTTGGTGTTGCCTGGCATCTGAGTCTAAAATGCCTGAGAAAGCAATACAGATTCCAACTGTAACACATTCCTCCCCCAAGCCTTGGAAACTAGCTTACTGAGGCCGGCAGAGTTCAGAGAGAGCACATGCAAATGAAGCTCAGTTATAAACTCCTGAGGAGTGTTTTATTTAGTTTAAACCTGAACCTGAACTTGTCAACGTGTTCCTGGAGAACAACACATAAAGCTGCTGCAGTGGGACAGGAAGCCATATTTCAGCTCAGACAATTCACTTCTTTGAGAGAAAGAAAAGTCTTCGAGTAATTTTTTTTAACTGAACTGCCTTTAGGATAGCACACGGTGACTTCTCTGCAAGAGGTTGTGATCGCAGAACCAGAATGAGTTAATATGTGTCATTTGAACTTGCCACCATTTCTTCAACGTGAATTATAGGATCTCTTAGCCATATGGTGATTTAACACGAGAAAAGAATATTTAAAAAGCCAGTGAACATATAACCATCATCCAATCTGTAATTGGTTTCCTTAAAATATAATAAAGTGATAGGAGAGGTATGGAACTATTACAGATCAGTACTGTGTGCATGAGTTCCGAGTCTGTTCCTAAATCTCAGTTACTAGGAGAACACTAGCAAATAGAACTCATCTGAAAGCCAAGTAAGTGATTTTGTTTGCATGCTTGATTTTATGACATATTCTTAACTATGTCTTCTGGCTTCCCTGGTAGTTCAAATGGTTAAGAATCTACCTGCAATGAGGGAGACCTGAGTTTGATCCATGAGTCAGCAAGATCCCCTAGAGAAGGAAATGGCAAAGCACAATGTTCTTGCCTGGAGAATTCCACGGACAGAGGAGCCTGGCAGGCAACAGTCCATGGGGTCGCAGAGTCAGGCACAACTGAGTGATTAACACTTTCACTAAATATGTCTTAAATAATCTTTAGTTAGGAGATCACCATTTTTAAAGTCATTACGAAAAAGGTAAAAACGAATTAAATTTTCTGCATTAGAAATGATGCTGCCTCTTTCTGAGAAGCATAGATTCCTGACAGGAAAGCCTCATAGCTCTGGTGATCCCATACATTATGTTCACAACGATATCCTTGATAAGACACTTGACAGAGACTGTGAATACTGTGAGATCTCACCTTTGCACAATTCCCCAACCCAGCTCCACCAAGAAGCTTCCCACTCACCTCCACTGGAAATATTCAGGAAGAATCTAATTGTTTATAGTAATGAATATTGCGTAGTTCTAAGTTTAATCTACAAATTTAAAAGGAAATAAATCTGAACATAAAAAGCATTTGCTGTTTCAGCATTAAAAAAAAATACTGTCATTTGAAACTGCCGACTCCCCCATGTGGGTTTGTTTTGCAAGTCACATCTTAACAAAGACAAGTTTTGTTGTCATAAAACCAACCCTAAATCCCACCACCAGAAGAAGGAATAAAGCATTGTTCACTTATCCTGGGTCTGTGCTTTCTGGGATGTCACACAAGAGCTTTGACTGGGCTTGAGAAGATCATTCCATTTTTATCCAGGGCAATTGGCTCCGATGAAACCCCAGGCCCTTCTGTGACATCTAGATCACATCAATGTTTCCTGTGATAATGCTGCTTACATTTTAGGCCAGTATTTCAAAGTTTTGTCTCTATGTGTCTTACTTCCGCCCCCAAATAATAGAATACTATTATAATAACTGGTATATAAGGGCTGTTCTGCAGATAAGTTGGACCCCTGACTTCCCACAGACTAGAATCTGGCCTCTGACTTTTTCCATAGTCAAGCTCATTCTAACTTCATTGAGGGGTAGAACAGTTTTATCCCTGCCAATATCACATCTACACAGTGAATGAGGAAAAAGGATGACTTCCGCACCTGTAAGTCTGAAACGCAGGTGCTCCCAGAAGGTACAGGGATAGGAATGGGATCCTTATAGTGTGATCAGAGCAGCCAGAGTCGCAGGGCAGCCAGAGGCTGAGCTGAGCCCCACAGTCCAGTACAGAGTTGCTTCTTACTGCTCTCTCGCTCTCTTCTGTCAAGAACCTGAGAGCAAAGATGTACAGTCTCCTCCGCATTGCATCCAAATCCCACCTCTGCACCTCACTTCTTTGGCTCCATACAGAAGCCCCCAGCCCCCTGCTGGCTGAGCGTGCCCTCTTCCTTCCTGGGGCGGGCAGCTGTTTGCAGAGTCTTTGAGAGGGTAGAGGTCTTCCCTCATTCCTGTGGGAGTGGAAGCACAGATGGAGAAATAGAGAAAGAGAGAGACTGGCTGGAGGGGTGAGAGGAGGCAGGAAAGGGGACTGGAAAGGACAGAAGAAAGGGCCTTGGACAGTGAATAGAGGAGGACGAAAGAGGTCAGAAGCAAAGAGCCATGCTCAGGGCCAAGCAAAAAAGCAGCTGCTGGGGGGTGGTCACGGGCACAGGTGCCAAGTGCCATCCAGTGCCCAAAGGGGACTCCTTGGCTGGGAGGGTTAGTTTGGAGATTTGTTTCTGGCCAAGGAGCAGATCTTCTGTCGTACTCATGCAGTTTTTGAAGTAACTGGACGTTTCACTTCAGTGTTCTTTTCCCCCTCACCAGATTTTATCTACCTGCACCACTGAAATGGTACATTTGCATGTTAGGTTTCCTGTGAACCTGAGTCATGTTGGGAAGAGCTTTTCAGCTCTGGGGGAAGAGCAGGAGTAAGGAGGCCGGCCGTGGCATGATTATTGTAATGCGGCCACGCTCGGCTGAGCGCAGACCTCCACTCCCACGCCTCTCTTTTTAAATCAGAAAGGTTACCTCCCTGGGCCACCATTGGGCCAGCCCCAAGTGTGACTGTCTGCACTTGTTAGACAGCAGGCGTTTAATTAAAATTGGAATCCAATGTGTAGAAAACATACATTTTTTTTTCACTTCATAGCTCTCCACAGGAAGTCATACTCTCTTCCTGCCCTGCTCCGCTCAACTCTCCCCACCACCTAAAAAGACAAAAAAAAAAGGAAGACAGACTAAGGGAAAGATTATTTCAGTGTTGAAAATCAGAAATTACAAAGGGCCGGGCTGCCTTCTTTATTTTTGCCTTTAGGGTTAACACCAGCCAATGATAAAGCCTGTATTGTATCTTCAGCCCAGAGCTAGCTTTTTTTATGGCTAACTTCCCGTGTGGAAAAGGAGTTGTCCCATTTCAGAGTGTTAAAATACGGCATTTAATGAATCAGTAAATAAAATTTTTCACCTTACTTTTGCCCAATCAAAGGAGTCGGTTGATCCCTTCTGATATTTGGCTGGACTTTGTGGAATCAAAAACAAAAAATTGAAAGAGCAAATAATAGACACAGGCCCCTAGCTGAAAACTCAACCCCTAAACAGCCTGGCCACCGCCTTTTCCACTGCAGAGCCACCCAGCGCACTATCTGGGCTCCTCCCAGAACATTCGGCTGTGCCATCGTGGCCAAACAGATAGGAACTCCGGACAATTTCATTGGGTCCTTGTCCCCTTAATCTCCATGCTGCACCTCAGATCTGAAGCAGCTTCCGTGGTGCGGGCTCACTTTAATGGATAATCTATTTTTCATGAAAAAGCAGGAAATAAGCTGTCTCTTTCATAAAAAGATTTACAAAATGTAATCATTGTTGAAATATTCCCTTTGAACTGCCGTGTCCACGGGGGTCTCCGGCTCCCAGAGTCGTGCTTCATTAGAACCCCCTCACAAGCGGCTCCAGAAGGGCAGGTACACTGGTGGGGCCCGCTTTGATGTCTTGAATGAATGAAAGAAAAGCACAATAAAAAAGAGCTGTTGATCAAGCATAAAATACTCTTTAAGCTGACAGAATAGCAGCGTTAACACACCCTAAGCTGCTTTTCGTTTTTCCCTTTTTTCCTCACATTTTCCTGTGCTTTGTGTACAGTGGGGGTTTGTATTTTATAAGAAGTCTCTGATCTATGTAGTATGCCATTCGCTAACAAAAACCAAAATAGGATTGTTTCTGTCCCACTTGGTTGCCTGACTACTCCCTCCCTCCCCCCAACCCCAGATCCCCTCTCCCCCTCGCCCCCAACTTCCAAGGCGTGCAGTTCAGCCTTGCAAGGCAAGGGCCCAAATGCCTTTCATAAACTTGAGCCAATTTCTTTTGTGTGGTTGGTTTCGCTGCTCTGATTTTAATACCGCAATTAAAGACAGATTTTTATTTTCTCAAGAACTTTCTCTTGCAACTGGAGAAATGGAACTGACACAGCTGCTACCTTTAACTAAGAAATTATATCATTAAATAAGAGCAAGCCGCCTTGCTGAGCGATGCCTTTCCAGGGGAACTGGTCCTCTGTAGGTCTCCTGTGGATCTTATGGCCTGTACACACTTTATAGAGGATCCATCTCACCTGGCTTTCAGGTTTTCCGCACTTGTTTCTCAGGCATTAGTTCATTCAGTCCCTACAAAAACTGATAAAGTTGTTAGCTCCATTTCACAGAGTCTAAAACTGAGACCCAGGGGTGCTGACTTATCTAAGATCATTTAGAAAGTGAAAGTGTTAGTTTCTCAATCTAGGGTTAGTTTGTGACCCCATGGACTGTAGCTCACCAGGGTCCTCTGTCCATGGGGTTCTCCAGGCAAGAATACTGGAGTGGGTTGCCATATCCTCCTCCAGGGGATCCTACCGACTAAGGGATCGAACCCGGGTCTCCTGTATTGCAGGCACATTCTTTACCATCTGAGCCACCAGGGAAGCCCCTTTAACTAGCATGTAATGGCATACTAGTTAAACGATGTGAAAAGTGAAAGTGAAAGTCACTCAGTCATGTCTGACTCTTTTCGACCCCATGGTCTATATAGTCCATGGAATTCTCCAGGCCAGAATACTGGAGTGGGTAGCCGTTCCCTTCTCCAGGGGATCTTCCCAACCCAGGGATCAAACCTAGGTCTCCCACATTGCTGGCAGATTCTTTCAGTTAACTCTGACTCCAGTGCCCCACCTCTTAGCACTATGCACGCAGCCCTCCAGTAAGTCAGCAGAGCAAATGTGAGTGGCCAGAGTGCAGTTTTTAATTCAGAAGTCTTTGGTTTCGTGAGGTAAAAGATTACTTGATAAACATGTAAAGGGAGGCCAAAAGGAAGAACTTTGCTTAATGGTGAGGCAGACACTAGAGCAAGTTGGAATACGGTGAAAGAGTCAGACTCTGGAACAACTGTTGGAATAACTGGATTGCGTATGTACTGTCAAGGTTTGGAGGTGCTGGATGGCTTATTGGGTAAAGAGATTAGTGTTTTCCCATCTTGAGGTCTGAACCAAATGGAGGTCTTGGCCGGGAACAGCGTGGTCACTCTCCAGGGAGTGGTGGTTTGGACAGCTCCTCTGCGCTTGTAGTAAGCAGGCACCCGTCCATGTTACAAAACTACTGCACATGCTACGGCTGCAGTTGGCCCCATTGCAAAAGCTCTTCAATCAGAACTCCCTGGGGTGGCTTGTGGAGACCTGCATGTCTCCGTGGAGAGCACCTGTCATTCAGGGGGATGCGGGTGTGAGCCGTGAGCATGGATGTGGTACAGCCATTCTAGAAGCCACCCATCTAAGCAACTTGTTGGGGTAATTGACACTAGTCTTTGGGCTTCCCCGGTGGCTCAGATGGTAAAGAATCTGCCTGCTAATGCAGGAGACACAGGTTCAATCCCTGGGTTGGGAAGATTCCCCTTGGAGAAGGGAATGCCAACCCACTCCAGTATTCTTGCATGGAGAATTCCATGATCAGAGGATCCTGGTGGGCTACAGTCCATGGCCTCGCGAAGAGCTGGACACAACTGAAGGACTAACACTTTCACTTTTCACTTTTGGAACCTTGGAGATTTTTTCCTTTATTCAACAGTGTTTATTAAATCACCAGGCAAGACACCAGAGATGCCAGACACAAGAAGACAGTTTGTTTTCTTGGGGAGAAAATAGGCAATTACAGTTCAGTGACTGTGACAGAGGTAAACTCAGGAACTAGAGGCCTGGAGAAAGACCCTTTGGAAGAAGAGACTGCTAATCTGAAAAAGCAAGGACTAGCAAGTGTGAGCAAAGCTAAGGAGGGAGGGCTAGCTCTGCCAAGTTCCAGCAGGGAGAAAGCATTTGGCTTTGGGGGACCTGGAAGAAGTGTAACACAGCACAAGTGTTGAGTATAAGCAGTGAAAAGATAAGGCCGCAAAGGTGAGCAGGGCCAATCATGGCCCATTACTGTTTTAATAACTTCCTGTACAATAAACAAGTCTTGGGTTTAGCATTATTGAAATCAGGCTTTCTTTAACAAAATCAGACAAGAAAAGTGGCTGCAGAGATCACAGCCTGTGGCTGGGAAGACCAATAACTGACACCTGGGTGCAGGGTGTCACCTTTGTCAGAAGAAACCAGTATCCCCATGCCATGAAGAATGGCCCTACAGTAGTCTTCTAGGGGCCCAAGGACAGAGTTGTGCTTTCTTGAAATCACACAACTAGTCAGTGGAAAAAATAGGACTCGGTCCTGGGTCCCTTGGACATTGAATACTCAGCCTAATCAGCTAACACTCGTTTTCAAACATCCAGCTATGAGAATAGCAGGGTAACTGGTCTCTTGAAGGATACTGAAGTCTAAGATCCAGGACCTTCTTTCTGCAGGACAACTCCTTGGGAGCAGGTACCATATTTGTTGTACTCATATTCCCAGAGCCTAGTGTTATCAAGCACACAGTAGGATGCTCAACACTTGTTAAATAAGTGAAGTACTCCCAAATGAGGTATACTAACATCAGAAACCGGGAGTGGACTCCAAGGTCTTGTCCATTTCCACTGGATCAGAAGGAGGCAGGGGAGGCTACCCAGCTTCTGGCTGATTTGCCAAGGACAGCTCATTTGGGCTAAACAGTGGGCTTTCACTCATCCAAACAAGAGCAGGAAGCCAAAAATGACTAACTGGATTAATGACCCAGCAGAGATAGCATCTCCTCCAGAGAGAAGTCAAGATGTTGACTGCAACTCCTGCAGTGCTAGTTGGCAGCATCCTCTTCAGGGGCTGATGGAGTATGAAGGAGTGGAGAGTGGGGGAAGAGGCCTCCCTGGATTTGCACGTTTCTGCTTTCTGTGTGTGAAATGTCCTGAAATAACCCACCTTGCCTGGAGAAGAAAGCAAAGTGTCACACCCAGTTCTGGATTCCACATTAACAACCTCCTTCCGCGGTGTTCAACTTTGCCCTTGAGGCCTTTTGTTTAACTTTTTGATTTGAAAAACAGATTCTGCTGCGTCACAGTCTGTTCCGCCCTCCCCAGCCCCCACCGCAGCACCCTCTCTTTTTTTTGGTTAAAGTAAAATACAGCTATCTCAAACAGACTTGCATTTCCTTTTGTTTCTGAAATATGCATCCTGCCCTTTTAGTCAAAAGTGCATATAAAAGCCATTTTAAAATTCATTATTTACATTAGAATGTTTGATGTTAACTAAAGAAACTGAGCCTTCATCAACCATGTTTTAGGCACCCTTATGACCAAATTTTGGAAAATAGCCTCGGTTTCCTAATTGCTCTCCCCTTCAGAGAGGAAAGGAAAGAGACTGCCACCGTCAAAGGTACCGAGTGCCATTTCAGGCTTCCTGCTTGTGATGAAGCCGGATAGATGTTGTTTATGGTTCATAAAACCTGTCTACTGTGAATATTCCAGAATCCTGGCAGAATGGGATTCGAACTGTAAATTAAGGGGCGGGAAGTGTGATAAAACTCCTTAGAAAAAAGTGGGGGGTGGGGGGGGGAGTCATGCTGCAATGGTTAAATGAAATTTTATAAGCACATTCAGTGTGGAGCTGTTTTGCATTACATGAGTTGAATACCTTAGAGACACCACATCTGCAGGCACTTTATTAAATCCTTAGTCAGCACTTTCCAACCTGATGAGATTACTTCTTCATTTGACTGGAGAAGAGGAAAGCTGAGCTCTGGTCCTGGACTGCAGATTTCTTTTGATGTTTCACCTTGAACACTGAGAGAGGACAATCAGCCCCACTTCCAGCCCCCTCCTCACCACCTTAGCACATCCCAAGCTGTAGACACTGTGAATGTAACAGTAATTTTCCTTAATTCTAGCCTCTGTGGGAGTTCGGATTTATGGACCTCCCAAACAACTATAGCTGAGAGTTCCCAAGGGAAAAAAAAAGAAAAAATAGATCAAAGCTCTGTGTTTACTTCCTTAATGTAAATGTATCAAGATAACATCATCTGATATTCTATTGTAATATTGAAATTCACTGTAGATGAGGGACAGGGGTTCCTTTGTAGTCCATCTGTATACAGTAGGTTAGATTAAAGGGCTATAAAATATGAAGGCAGAAATCGTATGAAACCTAAGCTTGTGTTAGTAAATATCTGAAGACAATTTTTTGACTCTCCATCAATGAATTTTGTTTAATGTGGCAACATTTTCCCAGTGATTTGCTCCTCAACCCCAACAATTTAACAATCTCAGATTTCTTTCATATTTTTCTTGTACAGCCCAATAAGAAAATGCCCAGAATTATTCGTCAGGTAATGTTTTGCAACTTGCACTCCTTGAATTATAGATTTTGTAAGAGAATATCACAAGAGAAAAATGGGCTTTTACAAACATTATCTTGTCTATTGCACATTATTCATAGTTCATGGAAGTTTTTAAAAATCGAGTGGCTTAGCCATGTGCAGCTATCACACTCATCATAATGGAATTAAGGAAGGCCTTCAGCTACAAACTAGTCATGAAAACATTTGATGAAATGAATGGGTTCTATTTTTTAGTATTATAGTTGCTTATCTGCCATCACTATGAATAAATGATTTAATCAAGGAGCCCTCGTTCAAAAGGGAAAAAAATTCCCTGTGTAGTTCCCCTAACCAGCTGACTTCCCATTCTGGAAAGCCTTGGTCAAGTAGCTGGGTTAATTGTCATGAAGATTAGTGTAATGTTGAAATAAGGACTAATGGTCAAATTACAGGAGTGAAAAAGTTTAAGAATAGGTTTTGGTTTGGGCCTGAAAGGGTTAATTAAGTTTTTTTCACGGCTTATTAAAGACCCCCAACCCAGGCCTTCAGGAGTCATATTGACACCCCACCCCAGGGCAACTCTCTCTGGTGACATGTTGCTGGTCAGAGCACAATAGTCTTCTGTGTCTGCAAATCATTGCTAAAATCATCTCAAGGAAAAAAAAAAAAAGTTTGAAAGCTTTAACGTTAGACAAAAGCCCAAGAGCTGCACTGCGCAGCTCAAAAACCCGGAGTCAGCAACTTCTATTGATTAAAAACTAACCTTTAAAGTAACTCTGAGAGTGTGTGGTTAGCATTTAAATTTAAACATGTCATGAGTTGATTTGTGTTACTGAATACCAACTCAGAAGGAGTAACATTCACATCGCATTTTTTTTCTAATTCCCTTAAGCAGCTAAAGTATTTCATGAAATGTCAATAGGGCAGAAAGAAAAGGAGGGGGGGACAGCCAATGCTGGGCCTGTAGTTTTCTTTCCCATGCAAATATTCACACACACACACCCCCCCAAAAGAAAAGTGTGGAGAGTGAAACACAATAATTAGTCCTTTGTCTAACTTTCCCAAGTGCCAGAGAAAGACAGATTAATTAAATATACAACAGTGTTGGTTTTTGGAGTGGGGGTCTCACTTGCTGGGTAGGTCATAAATTAGGCAGAATAAATACTTCAATGTGTTTGCAGTGGGCCTGCTACGTCAGAGCCACTGGAAGGTTGGTGGGAGGAGAGCGGAGGGTTTCTTGCTAATGATAGTCACGTCTGGGTCTGTCTGGTTGCTCTTAGCAACCAGACATGATGTAACACCAGGATGAACTTGAACTTGGGGGACTTGAAAAGAGAACAATAGACCAGAGCAATCAATAAAGCCTATTTCAGTGAAGGATTACAGAGCTGCTCTGGGGTAACCTTGTCGGCAAGGCACACACTGAATAGTAAGATGTGTGAAGAAACTTTTTTTTCCTTTGCTTTGCTTTTTAAGAGAAGTGTAGAGGCACTGCAGATTTTTGTAGTGCACTGAGGTTGTGTCCAGAAACTGTGGAATGGAAAACTGCTCCCCCTACTGACTCACTGAGTCCCAGGCGCTTGCTTTGAGAACTACGACGCAGCGTCAGATTTAAAGTCTGGAATTTCACAACTGACTTAGAAAGTGTGAGAACAGACATTGTCAGCGTGACCCGCCGCATCCAAAGTTTGAGACTGTTTGGTTCCAGGGAGAACTCGGCTCTATCTCGGATCTGCGTCAGCTATGCGGGAGTCCAGCTAGAAATACGGTTTGGAGACTGCCTCCTGACTCCTCTCTTCCCCCCTCTTCTTTCTTTTGTCCAGTTCGATTTAGGCCCTGTGTATTTGCCAGGATGATTTCCTTTCAGGACACAAGAGGCTTTATTGTGCTCCTCAAAGCCTGTGGTCAAAGAATAACATCTGAAAGTATACAGGATGAGTAGTTTTTCGGTTTAGACTTAAGGTTTTTCTTTTTTTTTTCCCCTTCAAGTCCTCTGGAAATCAAAGGTAGCTTGTGTGACTAGGAAATCTTATCCCAACCTCCATGTAGCTATCATTTTGCCATTTATCCTGGAATCAAACGAGTCCTTGCTTTACCTAATTGAATCTCTTGGACACGGATGAGCCTTCATCTGACTGAGTCAACCCAAATGCAACCCTTTCTAATACTGTCAACTCACAGGTTTCAGAAGCGTTTAATTTTGCTTGAGGTTGATGATTTTTCTGTGAATAAATGTGGTGAATTTGGTAGGGTAGCTGTGGAGAAAAGTTGGCAAAAGCCATGTACTTTTTTATCTGACTTGAGAAACTGACTCTGATACTAAACCGTAATTGGTCACTTTGTTTAGCTAACAGAGAAAGAAGTGCCAGCATATAGAGCGACGTATCGCCAGACTATTGCCCAAAGCTAACCACCTAAGGGCTCATGAAAGGAAAAGGCAACTGGTAACTAGGTCCGGCAGTTAGATGCAAGGCTGCAAATAAACGTCAAAGGAGCAAAAGCATGCGTGAGGGCTGTGCCCGTGGCCTCGTTTTTTCCTTTGGACACTATGGTAAAATCTTTGATACCAGTTGACGATTATATGTCATTTTTAAAAATTTTATTTTAGAAATATTGAGCTGAGAGGAGCATTTTACATCATAAAATCTACCTCATGCACATCTAAGGAGACTGAGTAGAAGAGAAATGCTATGACTTATCCAAAGTCACCCAGGATTCTTGGTACAGCACTTGTCCTACTTGAGCTCCATTTACTCTTCTGTCGGTTTTGATCCTCTGTGCCTGTTACAAGAGCATTATGATAACTTCTCATTGAAAAGGAGATGCTGTGAGATTCATCAGAGACGGCATCCATGATGATATAAAACCTCTCCCTTCACCCATTCTCCATTCATTCCCCTCTGCTTTGTTTGGAAGCCTGTATTCCAGGCACTGAGCTAGGCGCTGAGCGTTCAATCAAAAACCAGGTGATAGAGCTTCCTGCTCTGCTTACAGCTGCCCTCGCCAGATTGGAGCGTCCATACCATGCATGTCTTTCAAGTAGGCATAAGTACTTGGTTGTGCAGGTTACACTCAGAGCATTGGCAGCCCCCAGCAAAGACGCTGAATTCCAATTTCAGAAGAGTAAGAGCAGTTTCAGAGTCTTAAGCTTTACTGTTTGTCATTCTTTTACTTTTACCGGTGAAAACCGCCCTTTACCCCTAACACAGATCTTGATTTCACCAGTGGAAAGGCCACAGTTAAAATGTGTTATTTTCCAAATTGTGGCTCTAATTGCACTTTTCCTCTTGTCTTCCAGTCCTGGTACCTGGGATAAAAGTCGCAGCGTCCCACCATCCACCAGACAGACCACCTGACCCCTTCTCAACTCTGTAACATGGACGCATCCTCAACCCAGCGCGGTTACAACTTCACTGTCACTGGAAGGGGAGAATCAAATCAACTTGTACATGGAAACAGCAAGCATTATGGTCCAACAGCAAAGGCCATAACCTTTTGGGATTTTTTTTTTAATACTTTAGGAACTGTTGTAATTTTCTCATATGGTGCTGGAAATGGTTGGGCTTTGTAACATTTGAAGTGTTTCCGTGGTTGCGTGAGCATTAGGCAGTGTGGCTAGAGAAGGTCTACCCTTGCTCACTGACTTCCTGTTGTAACACACTTTCTTTACGGAGCCCGCCGTTTCACAGTATTTCATGAATTTACCCATACTGGTGTGAGCCTCTTTGAGCAATCAGGAGGCGCTTGGAGAACTAAATCTTTTGTAGTAGCTGAGATCTGCAATATATATAACTTACGGGACAGTCAAAGGGCAATGTTTTTCTGTAACATATTGGAAAAAGAAATCGCAGTTATGTTCCTTTTTTGTTTTTTCTTTTAGTTTGGTTTGGTTCAGCAGTCAGCCGTTAACTAGGTAACATGGCCCGAAAGGACAGTGAATCCACTCACGTTGCAGAATAATTCCAAAAATGGCAAACTACTACTACTACTATTCAGTTTTTTAAAAGTTTTGAAATGCTGCACTTACATTAAAAAAAAAAAAAAACATTTTTTCAACAATTTCAACAATGACACAAATTCACGTGGAAATGGGGAAGATGGTCTGTTTTGACAGAAACTGACAGGAATCAATCAAAACAATCGAATTTTGAATTGAGTAAAGTGCAATTTCATTGGATAGCTAAATATCTTTGTAAGATAGAGATTGTTGAAAATTCTATTTTTGTTTTTCAAGTCCTTCCACCCCGGGACTCTAAATTATTGGGGTAAAAAACAGCCTTGCAAGAAAAAGGGGAGCTATTTTTGCTTTTTATGTTTTTTATTGTTAAACTTGTATCCCTTTAAAAACTGAAGGAAAATTTTAAAAAAAAAAAACAAAAAAACAAATCTAATGGTGCTTTTACCACAATATGTTAACTACATTAAATGCTAATTAATTATTTTCTGTTATCAAAGCACATAACTAAAATAAAATCATGGTATCTGTTAATTTTATAAGCTAGAAGTCACTAGAATGGATTATGCCAATTCTGAAAATTTTTACGTGTATCTGGCAACATAGGATTTATCAGTTATCAGACACTTCATTGTTCCAGAGATTGTCCAGAAAATTTAAAGACCTTTGCGCCCCTGAACTGGGCTATGGGAAAATAATTTTAATAATAATAATGAAACCAATACTGAGACAAATGCTGGTGCCCATTCAGATCAAGGGTACTTGTTAGGGAAAAAAAGTTTGCACCCCCAAATGTCCTGTATCTTATGTAAAAAAAAAAAAATACAAAAAACAAACAAAAAATAACAAAAAAAAAAAGTGCAAGTGATTTTTCTACCAGACAGCGAAGCACCCCTTTGCTTCCCATGCAACTTCAAGAAGGTTTCCTATACTATACATATATATACGTTCTGGTTGGCGAGCCCTGCTGATCAGAGAAAGTCTCTGCATGTTCTAGTGTTAGTAACTAATTTTTATATAGTTAATGTAGGATAAAGTAGAGTGCATTAAGACACAATATTGTAATCCCTACTCTAGGCACTTGCCTTTAAACTATGTTTTTCAGCCCTTCAGAAGGGTTCTACTACTGTCCTATACAATCAAGTAACTGAAATTCTTGGGAAGACACTTTGCTCCTCATCTTTCCCCCCCGAAACAATGTTGTTTTGTTTTGTTTTTTTTCCTTAATTTGCACGAAAACAAAAATTCCATATCAATGTGCCTTGCCCTGGATAGCGATTATTTGTGGAATTGTTGCACATGCTCCTCTATTGAAAGGGGTTTTTCCCTAGTCAAGCATTTGGAGACACTTTTTGTAAATGTGACTTTTATGTCAGCCATTGTCAGTTTCAACATCTAGGACTAAATAGAGAGTTAGTTGTCCCGCAGATAGGAGTAGTCTTTATTGTCCTCTGCGGTCAGTGGCAGTGCTATTCTGAGATCTGTAGATGCTTAGAATATCAGTATTTTGGATGTTGCTGCATTTTACAATTTATTTGGAGTCTTCCTTTATTTTCCCCCACCCCGCCCCCAGATATATGAAAATATGCAATACCTGCTTATATCGTGTAGGAAAGCTTAGCAATGATTAATTTTTCTTTTATTTTTTTTATTTGACCAAAGTCGGTGCTGCACTTGACGCAGTGTGTTTAGGTGTCTGTCTTTGTACTTTTTTTGTGATTTTTGAATGCACGTGCGCAGGAAGGGCTCCTCTTAGAGAAGCAGTCAAACTGTGAAGCACTAAGCTGACCCTGCTTCAAGCAATTTTGTTTTTACAACTGTTCCTTTCACAAGCAAGCCTTAAAAAAAAAAAGACAACTTCCCTTCTCTTCAGCTCCCACACCCCATTTTTCTTAGCAGACTGCAGTCAATCCACATTCAATACAAAGTATATAATGCCCATTTTTATATGCACGTTTTTAAACTTCCAAGTTCTGAAAATTGTTTACTGGTTATCTCTATTTAAGGAAAAAAAAATAAAATAAAACATTTTGGACTTTCATATGTGTCTGATAAGTGGTTGAATAGTCGTTTGGCGCTGTTGTATGGTGTGATTGTCAGTATATGGTGTCACTTCCTCTAGCCAGCCAGCATACTTTGCCTTCCCCTATAGCACTTAGCTGGGCATTACTTTATTATGACATATGTGCACTAAAAAAAGAAAAAAGAAAAAAAAAAGAAAAAAAATAGCAGCTTTCAGTGCTTCACAGTGAAGGGAAAAAAGCCTAGACAAACATTTTGTCAGAGCCTTGCGATAAGCCAAGGTATTACCAGTAAATTGGTTGTATATACAATAAAATTGCACCCTTTTTTTAAAACAAAACAAACTAAGCAATAGTTTGGGCAGTTTTAGTTGTTTTTAGTGAGCATGTTGTAGTCATGACTGCAAAGAGAGAGATTAACTGCCCACTCAGAAGATATGTAATTTGTATTGTTGTATAGTTTTATTGATTACACTGATTTATTCTACCCTATTTTATAATGCAGGACTTTTGTAATGTTGTTTAAATGAGGAAAAATTTCTGTCAAATTAGCCTAGTGAAATTTCTGATTGTTCATTATAAAGGCAGCGTTCATAGAATGGCTTTTCTTTCTTTCCTGCCCCCTCTCCCTTTGGGAACTGGATTTAAGTTTAAAACTTTCCTGTTTCCTTTTTTTTTTTTTTTGTAAGTATTTAAATACAGTTTTGTTTTGTTTTTTCTTTCAATGGTATAGCATATTCCTATGCTTGAGAAGTATAGGTCTACTGAAAAACCATTGTAAATGGACGTTACAGGTATGCTGTATTTTTGAAGGTATTCTGTTGTATTAAGTTTGATGAAGCTAAAATTAGGGAATTCTGAACAGATTTGCAGGAAAAAAAATGTTTTAAAGGCTTTAAAACATTAGGGAGGCAGTCTAGGGTGATAACGAACAGGGATTAAGTATTAAACACACTAAGTTATATTTTTGTTCATGTTTCATTGTCCAGAAAGCAGCAGGAAACTGTAGTTTAGTTGTGATCAAGCAGGAAAAAAGAAACATCAACAATACGAGTGTTTAACCTTTTTAGACTCAAAGTCAAGCGAAGATGTTTGAGGAAGACGTTGCTACCTGGGGTGTGTAGACTGACAGACCGAGGGCCATCCACACTTGAAGGCCCAGCCCTTGATTCTGAGACACATTCGAATTTTTTCTCTCCCTTCAAATGGCATTAACAATATTGGCAAAGATAAGTCCCTCAAATAACTCTCCATTTTTTTCTTTGGGAACTGAAGTCAGAGGCACAAACACTAAATCATATCATTTTCCTGTATCCTTTTTTTTTTTTCTGGCCCATCTCCCTGCCACAAAAATGCTCCTTGTCTGACCGTTAATGGGCAGAGGCCCTCTTTCCAAAGCCCGCTCTCTCCATCCCACACGTTTTTCTTTCCTTTGAGGTTTGAACTAGGTTTTCTGTTTCTTCACACCCTGGCATGACAGTTACTATGTCAGCTCCTCCCCGCCCCCACCCCACAGTCAGGCGTGGGCTACAGGCGGGCCAAGGTCCACTTCCCGAAGCGTGTATTCTTCACATTCTGACAGGTGAAGTGTAAAGGAACCCAGACTTCCCAGAGTCACAGTATTCAGACAGCCCACTGGAAGACGCAAAACCCCGTCTCAAAAAGTTTGTCTTTTACTTTTCAAGTCCTTATGCTCATAGGCTTTGAATTCTGTAGTTACAGAGTCATAAAGTATTTGCAAAATCTGGATTAAGAAAAAGTTTTCCTTTTGATTTTTTTGTGTGGGGAGGGGTTTCTAAGAATGTCATTTAATGTACATGGCATCATGTCTCTGGAAGTATCATTTTGTCCATAGCTGTAGTGGTCTCTCTCTCTTTCATTTTCTTTCTTTCTTTTTCTTCTTGTCTCTTTTTCCTGGTAGCAGGCCTCCATAGAACAAATTTAAAACACAACTGGCATGGTAATGTACGGAGAGCTTCAGTGGCACCTCACCACCCACCCTCCGAGACCTGTCCTAAGATTTAAGACAGTCTCAGAAAGCTGCACTGCCCCCAGCACAGCTTTCATTCAAATCAGCTTTTCCAAGGCCACTTTCGTCCTGAAGTCAATGCATGTATTTACTGTTTGACAGTAAACCCGCTCTGCCTTCTCCACGTCCAAGGCTGTGCATTCGTCTAATTAGTGTCGTGTATGTTTTCCTTTTATTTTTTCCAATAAAAAAGCAGTGGGATGAAAATTGCTTTGATATATAGCAGGTAACATTGAAGCTATTCCATAGCACTTAACTGTAGTGAATACTGTGTCACCAATCCTGAAATCAATTTAATGTTTAATGCAAATCCATTACATGGTGCTATTACAGGCTGACAAAATGATTTACACAAATGTGACAACTTGGGCTCAATTCACTCTGCTTTCCAACAGTGTAAATGCATAGCAGTGTTTATCTGCATGAGAACTATGCACTAACCTATCTGAAGAAAAAAACTATATCAACTTTGGTATCTACTTTCCGTTTACTTCAATCCTTGCCTTTTTGGTCATTGTTATAATGCCAGCTTTAGGACAGAAAGAATTATAAGAAAACCAGCATAATACCTGATATATTAAAATGTAGTGCCTGTGAAATCTGTATTATATTGCTCTTCTGAAGTAAGATTTTTCTACACCGGTAGCCTTCGCTGTCTGTCAGTCAGGACCTTCTGGTATAGGTGATGTAAAATAACCGTACAATATTAATGCATGCTATTCCATAATGCTTAGTGAACTGTATGAATATTACTCAAGATTATGTTAGTCTTTTTTTCTGACTTGGTTCTTGTCAGCTAGGTTTAAAGGTATTTCACTGAGAACGCAAATTCTGTCTTTTCTTGATTTCGGCAGTTTTCAGTATTTTGGAGGTATACATTTACTTAAATTCAGTATTACTTGTGTTTTTGTTTTCGTTTTTGTTTTTTGTTTTCTTTTTCCTAGGGGACAAGCATGGGTGTTTGATTTCAGAAATCAGTCCCTGGCAAGACTTTTGTCTCAAAACAACCATTTGAATTTCAAGAACTCTGCTCTGAAGACACTGAGGATATTTCAAAATGAGGGACATTTCCCTTCACCCTCGACTGAAGCTTTGCTGATACTGAAGCATTTTCTTAATGGACAATGTTCAGCCAGGTACCCATGCTTGATCCGTCTTCACACCAGACTTCCTCGTATTAAGAGAAAAAAAAAAGAAAAAAAAATCTTTACAGAATCACATGGCTATTTAGTTTCATGCACAGTTGCAATATTTTCTTCAAAAATAAAACTCTGTACAAACTTTGGGCCCGATTCATAAGAAAAAGAAATTGGCTATTAACACGGGATTTTTTTAAATATAACTTTTTTCTTTTTCGGTCTAAATTTGAAATGACTTGCTTCCCAAATGAAATCTTTTATCTCATTTTTTTTTCCCCTAAGCCAGCACTGATCTGCCTTTTATTTTTTATTCCCCTTTTATAATCAGTTAGGGTGATGGGGAAACGGAGAGCAGATTTCAGCAATGCTCAGAAAGATAAGAGGGGACCACCTGCCCTTGAGCATGGTAACAAGGGAGACAGCAGAATGTAGGGGCAGGACTTTGCCTGAGTGCCAGACATCATGAGTTTCCACAGGAGCATCACATTTCCTAATGCTATTCAATTCAAAAAACACAATTTCCAAAGTGTGTCTGGACCACGAGAGTGTATGGTGCAAGTGCCTCTGCGAATCCAGCCCTACCACCGGCACAGTGGAGAACGCCCCCCAGGGTGTTCCACATGAACTTGTGTCTCTGCGTGGCGGTTTCTGGGACAAATGGTGTCCAGTGAATGGGGCTATTTTTCCTGCTGTTTTTATGCTCAGCTTCTCAAAATGACAGAAGATTTTTCCCTTTTTGATTCTATTTGTGTTATTTTTATTTTTCAATTTTTTTAAAAAATAATAGTCTATAATTTAGCACTGTGTTTTTTTTTTTTCAAACATCTCAGCCAAAGGTCACAAGGCCACTGGCTACGTTGGGATGGAGGCCTAAAGATTTCTCCCTAGTCTCCGACTGCCTTTCTGCACTGTGAAGGCAGTTGGTAGCATCACTGCTGAGGTACTGGCTTGACCTAGAGCTGGAGGTTTATCAGATTCTAGGAGGTCCTCAAGGTAGACTTTCAAAGGCAAATACACGACCCCCCTCCCCTGCAGCCCTGACCTCTTACCAGAACAAAGTTCACTGAGGGCTTGTCCCACCACCCTTGGAAATCTGTCTGCTCAAGATACCTCCGTTTTTGTTTTTTGGGGTTTTTTTGTTTGGGTTTTTTTTTCATTTCAAATTGTGGGAGAAGGGGATTAAACACTTCCAATGATAAGAGATCTGTTGTGAAACTGAACACCCCCCGTGTTAATCAGTTAGTTTGACATTTGTTTTTTATGAGCCGGGCCCCCTGTGCCTCTAGTATACTTGTATTGACCCTCATAGTTACCCTTTTAGTTTGACTGTGTTCTGTGAAAATTTGTAATTGGTTGAGAATCACTGTGGGCGTCCATTCTTATTCAACTAAATCTCCACAGGTTTTTTGAGCTGGTGTGGATTAGTTTAACTCTTGTATTCAACCATTAGTGCTACCACCGTCTCACATTACAATACAATTACTGGAAGCAAGTACTGCATTTCCTATGCAACAAAAAAGGAAAATAAAAAATTGCTAATGCTATGGAAGCTGCGTCATCATTTGCTTTAAATCGCACCTGGAAGGCGACGTTTGAGTGATAGTTATGGGTGTTATGGGTGTTTCCCCTAAAGACAGCCAGTCTTTGCGCCTGTCGCTTGCATCATCCTTGACAGATGTCAGGCGCCCTCCTGTTGGCTTGTTTACCTATTTGTGTGTGTGTGTGTGTGTGCGCTCAGTCACTCAGTTGTGTTATTTACCTTTATGTCTTGTCTTTGCCATTGAACTGAAAGCTTCTTGGAAGCAAGGATAATATCTTATTCTCTGTATCCCTGGATCTTAGCACATCCAGTGTACCTAGAACTTGTGTGTGTGTGTGTGTGTGTGTGCGCGCGCGCGCGCACGCTCAGTCATGTCTGAGAGTTTGCAGCCCTGTTGACTGTAGCCTGCCAGGCTCCTCTGTGCATGGGATTTTCCAGGCAAGAATCCTGGAATGAGTTGCCATTTCCTCTTCCAGGGGACCATCCTGACACAGGGATCAAACCCTTGTCTCTTGCGTCTCCTTCATTGGCAGGCGGATTCATTGCCATGCAGCACCTGGGAAACCCCTTTTACCTACTTAGACAAATGCAAACTTCACACTCACAGAGCGCTGATTGTGTGCTTGAGACTGTTCTCAGTGCTTTAGATTTCTGGTTGTTCACTTGCTAAGCCATATCTAACTCTGCAACCCCATGGACTGCAGCATGCCAGGCTCCTCTTTCCTCCACTATCTCCCAGAGTTTGCTCAAATTCATGTCCATTGCGTCGGTGCTTTAGGTAGTGTATCAGTTAAGGCCCAGTCTGGAACTAGGAAAAGGATCCAGTCAGTTTTTCCAACACGAGTACAGCCACCTCCCCTGGAGTTAGAGAAACAAAAATGAAAGGTTGGGTTACCAGACCAGAAGCTCCAAGGAGGGACTCCCTATGGATATTTGGATCTTTACTGAGAGGAGTCACCGTGAGGCCCTCACAAGTCTCCACATGGCCCTTACTCAGACCTCTCAGAGGATGTGGGCAGCTGATGCTGGGCCCTCAAGGGGGTTACAGCCACAGGTACCAGCACTTCAGAGGCAGTAAAGCGTGACTGGTGCTGGGAGAATTGAAAGGAGCTGGGGTGGTTTGCACCTCTATCCTCTTAGCTATCACGTTGTGTGTAGGAAATGAACCCAGAGTGAAGTTCCTTCCCTCCTACTCCTAGGCTCCTGCCAGAGTTTCTCATCAGCTTTATCGAAACAGAGCCATCCAGCAAAGGAGTCTGGGAAAATACCATAAGGAAGCCATGGCCCCATGAACAGCATATAGAAGGGTGGGCTTGGAGACCAGAGACAGCAAGTAAATAACCACTATCTTAATCCAGTTAATCCTCACAGACACCCTATGGGATCACTTCCATTTGTAATCCCCCTTCTAGAGATGAAGAAATTGAGACAAAGAGAGATTCAGTAATTTACCCAAAGTCGTTCAACAAATACATGGCAGGGTAGGATGTGAATCTAAGAAGTCTGGCTCCAACGTCCTTCCTATAATCACTACAATATTTTGACTGAACTGTTTATTCAATAAATGTCTTTTGAGTACCTATTATGTATCAAGGGCTAAGGCTAGTCAGTAAGCAAAGACTGGGCAACTATTCTTAGGAAGTACACAGCCTAGTAGGCAAGATAAGCATTATTTCAACAAACAGCAGCAAAGCTAAGTGTTTACCTTATTGCACATCTGTCAGCGATTGGGTGGTATAAAGGATACACATAATTGCTGTGAAAGTCAACTGAGGCTGGTGAGACAGAAATTAACCAGGCAAAGCGGGTAGGCAGCTGGGAGAATGTTCTAGGCAGAGGGGATGGCGTGTACAAACAGCCTGTAGTAGCCCTAGGAGGGGGTTGAAAGAAGGCCTGTTGGATGAAGAGGAGAAAAAGAGGAAATACGGTACAAGATGAAGCTTCATGTTTAGATCACAATATTGTGGGGCCTTGCCGGCATATTAGAGAACTTTGTCCTCCCTGCAAGAGCATCATAAAACATGTATCAGTCAGATTAGGCTATATCTATGCTGTGGCACAAGCAGACCCAAACGTGCAGTGTATTACAACACACAATAAAAGCTTGCACCCTATTTTGCATGTCTGTCAAGGGTTGCTGGGGCTTCTGTATAGTCTCCTCATTCTAGGACCCAGGGTGAAAAGTGACCACCATCAGGATGGTTGAGGGATGCGTCAGCATGGGAGCAAGGAGGACACGCACTGGCTTTCAACAGCTCTGTCTGCAATTGACACACACCACTTGCACTTACATTTCATTGGCCAGAGCACGTCATGTGGTTCAAGAGGACCAGGAAGGATAACCCTCCCTCAGGAGACTGGAGAACAGATTGGTTTTGGGCATGGGTGGTGCAGTGTGGAGAGGAGGCTGAGTGGAGAAATCCAGAGAGAGCACACTACAGCGACCAGAGAGGACGGGCGCCTGGGCCGTGGCACCCGTGATGGAGTGGGCGAGAAGGGGACAGAGCAGGGAGGTTGTGAGGATGTTAACAGCTACTGTGTACTGACCTCTTCTGTGTGCCAAGTGATGTAGGTGATTTATCCCGTTAAATTTAATATTTTCTCGCTCATTATTGCAGCTTTCAAAAAGGTGGAGTCCGTCCTCAAAACATATTTGTAACTCAGGTGAATGGATCTGTTTTTGCCATACTTGCCTTAGAGTCCAAGTTAGAATCAGTTACTACCTTTCAGTTATTACTCAGGCCAATAGCAGAACTTTGGTCTTTATTAGTTGGAGTTAAGACTTGGGAGTTAAAGTCAGTTAACACTGCTCCTTCATTGACATACTCTAGGACAGATTATGTGTACCAGGCTCAAGGTGAAGGCGAGGTTGGGATCAAAGCACAGGGTCAGGTGGAAGACTGCCTGGATTGAATCTTGGCTCTGTATTTTATTAGCTCTGTGGTGTTGGCAAGTGCCTCAGTTTCCATTGGTAAGATGGGAAAAATGATAACAGCATACAACCACCTCACCAGGCTGCTGTGAGTATTTGATGGATTAACATTTGTAAAGTGGCTAGCAGTGGCCTGGCAATTGTTAAGTGCTATGAGAATGTTATGACTTAAAAAATAACTGATTCCAAAATATAGAGCTAAGTCATTCTTCCAGCACACCGATGGTGTAAGTTCTCTTCCTTGTCATTTCCAGGTCTCTATTTGGGGGAATTCTGAAAAAACTTTCATCTTCCACTAAATAGGGAGAAGTAGCATAAAACGTATAGTCAAAGGTTTGAGGACAGATATCCTTGAGTTTAAATGTCAGTTCCTCATTTTATTCGTTCTGTGACACTAGGGGCCTCCATTTTCCTATCTGTAAAATGGGTGCAAGGATAATACATACCTTATGAGATCATTAAGAGGGTTGAAATGAATTAATGCATGTAGAGCACTCCATACAGTACCAACCATGTAACTGTTATTATTTGCAACCTTGGATTGGTGCATCCTAATGAAAGGAACCCGGACACTGGCAGGGCAGTATGGTATAGCGGGAAGAAGTCTGGGCTTGGAACCAGAAAGCACTTGGATGTGAGTCCCAGTTTCACCATTCATTCATCACATGCGCCATGTGATGTATTTTTTAAATTTTTAAATTAAAAAAATTTTTTGGCTGCACTGGGTTTGCATTGCTGCGTGCAGGCTTTCTCTAGTTCAGTTAGTGGGGGCTACTCTCTAGTTGTGGTGCACAGGCTGCTCATTGCAGTGGCTTCTCTTGTGCAAAGCGTGGGCTCCAGGGCACACGGACTTCTGCAGTTTTGGCTGTCAGGCTCAGTAGTTGCGGTGCACTGGTTTAGTTGCCTCGAAGCATGTGGGATCTTCCCAGACCAGCAAACCCGTGTTCCCTGCTTTGGCAGGTAGATTCTTAACCTTTGGATCACCATGCCCAGGCCATATGATATTAAACAAATTATTACACCTCTCTCTCAGTCTTGATTGAGAGAGAGGCCCCAGTGGCTCAAGGACTGTGGCTGAGAATGTGCAGAGAAGCACAGTTGCAAGCATTAGGCACTAGGGACACTGAATAAAATCCAACTAGAGTCTAGACCCACCTGGCTCTGGTTCCTGTTTTCCTCAACAGTGTGAACAGCTAGGGAAATCCATTCTCATCAGACAGGGAAGTTGGCCAAGAGAAGTGATGTTAGTCAACGTTTTATCCCTTGAAGTTCTGGCTCTTAGTTTAAAAAAAATGCTAAAGTGTAGAGATCTTACTGGCCTTCAGGGAGAAATAGGGCTTCCCATGCCCTGTGAGGAATGAGCAAGCTTTCATCTCCAAAACATATAAGCCCATTTCTGGCATGTTCAGTTTGAATTTAAAGTTCATTTCAGGGTACCTGGTAACAAGCAAAAAGTACATTTATTCCTAACATATTTAATTTTTTTTCTATTATAGAAAAATACCATCATGTACAAAATAGAGTTGATTGGTGAACTCCCATGTACCTCCTATTCATCACTTATAATTAACTTCTACCCCCTCTAAATTCTGGGCTTGATAGCTGACAGCTCAGTTGGTAAAGAATCCTCTGGCAATGCAGGAGACCCTGGTTTAATTCCTGGGTAGGGAAGATCCACTGGAGAAGGGATAGGCTACCTACTCCAGTATTCTTGGGTTTCCCTTGTGGCTCAGCTGGTAAAGAATCCACCAGCTATTCAGGAGACCTGGGTTCTATCCCTGAGTTGGGAAGATCCCCTGGAGAAGGGAAAGGCTACCCACTCCAGTATTCTGGCCTAGAGAATTCCATAGACTGTATAATCCATGGGACAGCAAAGAGTTGGACATGACTAAGTGACTTTCATTTCACTTTCCTTTCCCTCTATATTCCATTCACTTCTTGACCATCCCCAGATTATTCTGAAGCAAATTTCATGCATCATATATTTTATTCATAAATATTCCAGAATACATCTGTAAAAAGCAAAGACTCTTATAAATGTATTCACAATACCATTTTCATACCCCAAATATTAGCAACACTTCCTTAATATCAAATAACCAATCAGTGTTCAAATACCCCCAACTGTCTTATGATTTTTAAAATACTTTGTTCAAATAAGGATCCGAATAAAGTCCATACACTAAGAGGTTTGTACATATCTTAAAGATTTAAATCTGTAGAGTCTCCTTCTTCTCTTGTATTTTCCTTGCAATTATTTGCTGAAGAAACTGGTCCATTTGTCCTGAAGAGTTTTTCCCAGGCTCCATCTTATAAACTGTGTCCCTGTGGCATGAACATGTTTGACCACTAAATTGGAAGCGTATCCTTTGACCTTGGAAATTGACCCAATGGGATGCAGTCCCAAGGCTGCCTCACACACAGTTATGGGATTAATCAAGGAACTCACCGTGTGTTTGTGCCCTGACTCTGGAAGCTGTGGCCAAAATAACTGTGCTGAAGTGAAAGGCGCCCAGGAACTGTTCTTTACCAACTCCATCCCAAGATTTTTTTTTTTTTTCCTCCTCAGACAGCATCTGCAGAGGCAAAGCAGTGTCCGTCTTAATGTCAAAAACTCTCTCCTTGTCCCTTACTGCTGATTAAAAAAAAAAAAAAGGAAGAAAGCCAGCTTCTGCCTTAATGAAGAACAAGATTAATGATTCTGGTCATCTGTAAACTCAGACGAGGGTCTTTCTGTTTTTGCCTCCCTGTTCAGTGGGCATTCTCTTCCCTGTGAATGTATGCACTTGGGACAGAAGTCAGTTCCAGGGCAGGGAGGCGGGGCTTCCGATCAGGCTCTATGGAGCAGTGGGGCTGGATTCTTAGGGCCATGAAATCGCTTCATTTAGTGCATCTGCTCTCTCCACTTCTACATCCTGGCTTCTGAACACAGGCCTGGGCCATGCTTGGGTCCCTGAAGCTACAAAATCTCATATGTGAAGTCATTCAAAACAAACTCGACCTCGACTATGGAGTTCCTCCCCTCTGCCAGAACACGGGGCTGGAGAAGGACCTGTATCTGAGACCATCCCCAAGCTGCACAGAGTCTAGCAGAGCAAACAAACATGTAAACCAGATAACTGCATCTTGGCCTTGTAAGAACCAGGGAGGCATCATATGCCAGATCACCTGGGCTCAGGTGTGCCCGAGGGGAGGGAGAGGGGAGAGCGAGCCACAGGGAGGAGTTTGCACAATGTAGGTCTTTAAGGATGAAAAAGAGCTCAAGAGACTGGAGAGAAGATATAAATAGCAATAGCATAACAATAGTAAGAACAGTAACATGTACAGGATGAGCTCTTACTTCACACCACATATCTTTCTCAGGGCTTTACATGTAACCCAACCCCATGAAGGACTTACAACTGTTGTTCCCACTTTACAGATGAGGATATTGAGGCACAGAGTTTCAGTAGCTCTCCTTACTTATATTAACAAATGCATATGGGGTCTATGGGGAGGGGTGCATTTCTAAATCAAAATCAGTTGCAAATGTAAATCTGGTTCACTGCCTTCTTCCTAGTGCCTAGAACACTGCTTGGCATGTAACAGACACTTTGTTGTGTGACGGAACTAGCAATGGCGGTGTCATTCAGCTTTCCTTGCTCCTCCTGATCTACCCTTCACCCTTCTCCAAGCTGCTGTCAGCTCAGGAGGCTGACTGTGTGACCTCGTCAATGGGCTTCCTTGCTCTCAGGTTTTCAGTCTGGACCAGCTGATTGGAAGCCCAGAAAGTAGATGTGTGGGAGAGAGGACAGAGATGTCAGGGCATTTACGTTCCAGGCTCTCTCCCTAGGTCCCTGCTGGCTGGTGGCATTCCTTATCAGAAGGTTACAGCCCCTCTCAGGATGGTCCTTGTTTCTGCCTTTTGGCTTCTAATAACGGCTCCCTCTCCTCATCCCTTTGCGCAGGAGGTGGTAAGAGTTTTGGATACTGCTCGGTCTTTTGACAGTTCTCTACATCTTGCCCAAAGTTTTGTCAATAGCCTCTTTGTTAACCTCTCGCAAATGATCTTGCGTTGAATATGCCATCTACTTCCTGCTGGAAACTGGACTGATAGAGTGGTTAAGCCAGAGCAGGCTTCCAGAATCTTCTTTCTCCTAAACTCCAGCAGAGGCTCAGATTTATTCACGTGGTGGATGTCAAAGCCATAAATTTTCTCATCTTAGTTTATCCTAGACTCAGAAGGCTGGACTCAGCCTTCAAAGGTCGCTAAAGTCCATTTCCCTGCTTCCAGTGAGGAATCCTACCCACCCCCACCGCCAGCTCTGACTGCTCCTGTCAGAGGGAAGTATATCTTACTTTGAAGATCTCCAGGTAAGAAGATACCATAACTCACGCAAGTGTCTCCATCCTCCCTGACTGATAAATTTCCCTCCTGTCTACCACCAACCCCCTCCTGTTATAGGTGAATCTTGCTTCCTTTGTCTGCTCCCTGGCAAGAGCTGAACAAAAGATCCTTCATTCTTTGAAAATAGGCATTAAATCATCTTTACCTTCCTCTAGCTCTGAAGTGCAGATCAATGAAAGCAGATAATCTACCCACACTGGTCTCAAGCCATTCTGAGAGAACGCTAGGCTGTAACGAACACTTAACAATAACGAGTTCTAAAAGGTCTGTCAGGGGAGGGAGGGAAAGATGGCACCCAAACCTCCACTGAAGACGGCTGACTGGGTTCCTGACAGGAGATGGGCAATTCTTCTTCTCCTTTGATTTACTCATCTCCTTGGCCATTTATTTTCTGCCTGCTATCCTCAGTCTGAGTTCTGGAGGGCGCTGGTTTGCAGATAGTTACCCACCTGTGACAGCTGCTGTGTCTAGACAGCTCTTCAGGCCTCTGCTTATTCCCTCCAATCTCCACCCAGCCGGCCTCTCCCTGGACTTGAATGGAGCCAGCCGGGAACCAGGAGCATCGATACACCCAGGTCTGATAAACCTCTATGTCCACAAACCACTGTTTGCAAGTGAACTTTTTTAATCAAAATTTATTTCCAGAGTTTTCAAAATGTTCTTTCGCAAAACCTGATTTTTAAAATCCCAATTGCATGGGGACTTCCCTGGTGGTCCAGTGGTAAGGAGTCTTCCTTCCCAATGCAGGGGATGTCAGTTCGATCCCTGTGCATATGCCTTGGGGCAACTAAACCCAAGTGCCACAACTAGAGAAAAGCCCATGAAGACCCAGGGCAGAGAAAATAACAAATAAAATAAAATCCCAATTACATATTTTAAATCATTTACCCAGACCTTTAAAGGGTTCTCCTGTTACACTGTGTTTGCTCTCATTCCCAGATTGGTAAATATATGCACACAAGAGGGCCTTTTTCTCATTCCCATAAAAGCACAAGTGATGCGTGTACAGGCCCTTATTTATATTCCTCCATCGGTTGGATGTCCAGCCTAACCCAGAAACCCAGATCAGCTTGTGTCACTGGGTCGTCCCAGTTAGCCACTAATTGTCCCAGTACTTTATTAAGGTAGGTGCTATTAGTCCACTTAAAAGTGAAGAAACTGTTTGTCATAGAAAGGGAAGTCATCCAGATACTAGGGGAGAACCTGAAGGGCTCATCTCTGACCTCTGAAAGGGGTGTGAAATCTATTTAGTTGAGGAGAAGCGCCAGCAACTAATACTATGGGATATTTATAACTGAAAGGTGCTTGTAGGTACCTTACAGGTCTTCCCAGGTGGCACTAGTGAAAAAGAATCTGCCTGCCAATGCAGGAGACGTGAGATGCAGGTTCAGTCCCTGGGTCAGGAAGATCCCCTGGGGGAGTGCATGGCAACCCAACTTCAGTATTCTTGCCTGAGGAATTCCATGGACAGAGGAGCCAGGTGGACTACAGTCCATAGGGTCACATAGAGTCAGACACGACTGAGTGACTAACACTAGCACTGAGAGGTAATGCAATGATGCCTGGTTCAGCAAGCCTGTGTTCGAGTTTCTCCTCTGACACTTTGACATCCTGCTTCATCTTAACCATCTCATCTCCGAATCTCAGCGTTCTTCATTTGTGAAAAGAGGAAGAAGGTGGTCCTCACAGAATGATAAAAGTCCCTGTTAAAGAAAGGAAGTTCACAGAAATGTTAACAGTTGGAATTTAAGAGCTGAGAGAACTGGAACAGAGATGGTGTGCCTGGGTCAGTCTCTACCTGGGGGAAAGAAGTCATCAGGGTCCTCTCCCCAGCTCCCTACCATTTAACAACCCAGAAAACACTAGAAAGGATCTCCATCCCTGTGATGGGTTTGACTTGTTTCTCAGTTCAGTTCAGTCGCTCAGTCGTATTTTTTGCGACCCCATGAATCGCAGCACGCCAGGCCTCCCTGTCCATCACCAACTCCTGGAGTCCACCCAAACCCATGTCCATCGAGTTGGTGATGCCATCCAGCCATCTCATCCTCTGTCATCCCCTTCTCCTCCTGCCCTCAATCCCTCCCAGCATCAGGGTCTTTTCCAATGAGTCAACTCTTCGCATGAGGTGGCCAAGTATTGGAGCTTCAGCATCAGTCCTTCCAGTGAACACCTAGGACTGATCTCTTTTAGAATAGACTGGTTGGATCTCCTTGCAGTTCAAGGAACTCTCAAGAGTCTTCTCCAACACCACAGTTCAAAAGTGTCAATTCTTCAGCACTCAGCTTTCTTCACAGTCCAACTCTTATATCCATACATGACCACTGGAAAAACCATAGCCTTGACTAGACAGACTTTTGTTGGCAAAGTAATGTCTCTGCTTTTCAATATGCCATCTCGGTTGGTCATAACTTTCCTTCCAAGGAGTAAGCATCTTTTAATTTCATGGCTGCAATCACCATCTGCAGTGATTTTGGAGCCCCAAAAAATAAAGTCTGACACTGTTTCCACTGTTTCCCCATCTATTTCCCATGAAGTGATGGGACCAGATGCCATGATCTTCGTTTTCTGAATGTTGAGCTTTAAGCCAACTTTTTCACTCTCCTCCTTCACTTTCATCAAGAGGCTTTTTAGGTCCTCTTCACTTTCTGCCATAAGGGTGGTGTCTTCTGCATATCTGAGGTTATGGATATTTCTCCCGCAATCTTGATTCCAGCCTCTCTTTCTTCCAGTCCAGCATTTCTCATGATGTACTCTGCATAGAAGTTAAATAAGCAGGGTGACAATATACAGCCTTGACGTACTCCTTTTCCTATTTGGAACCAGTCTGTTGTTCCATGTCCAGTTCTAACTTTTGCTTCCTGACCTGCATATAGGTTTCTCAAGAGGCAGGTCAGGTGGTCTGGTATTCCCATCTCTTTCAGAATTTTCCACAGTTTATTGTGATCCACACAATCAAAGGCTTTGGCATAGTCAATAAAGCAGAAATAGATGTTTTTCTGGAGCTCTTTTGCTTTTTCAATGATCCATTGGATGTTGGCAATTTGATCCGTTCTCACTCCAGAAGGTGGTGCCTCCAAGCTGCGATTCCCAGAGTCCAGCCCCTTCTGCACCACAAACAGCATTTTCCCTTCTGGATGGCTCTGCGCAAGTGACCCAAGTATCACAGAACATTCTGGACTCCCGCTTCCTCAGGTCCTATCAAAAGGTCACTTTGGCCTCTTCCAGCTCCTCAACTTCCTGCCTTAACCCATATTATTGAGGCTGGATCCCCCAAAAATTAGTTCAATGGAGGTTTTTTCCCTGGGTGCCTAGCAACTCTTTCTTGACCTTGAAATATAAAAAATGGTAAGGTCTCTCTGAGGTAAGGGAACTCAGAACATGGAGGCTTTGCTAACTTCTTGGGATGAGAGAAGCAAATATACCATCCTTATTTCTGCTTCTGTTATAATAATGACAGCAAACCTCAAGCCATTATCTTTATAAATTGGCCTGCATTCATGACAACCAAGTACCAGTTACTGTGCTAAGGGGTTCTTTTCCGAGTGCCATCTCATTTGAATGGAAGGTAATAACATAAACCGTGCATCTGAATAGAGATGCCAAGAAATATTAAGGACACATGCTCCATTCTGCTCCATGGGGCCACTCCTTGTTCGTTACCCCCTCCCCCTCAAAAAGAGCCAGTCATAAATTAACCTGGAAGTGAATCGATTCCTATGAACAGAGCCCGTGACTGAAGCCAAGACCCGATCTCTTACACATAAAGCTCAAGAAGTACAGCTGTCCTTGTCCAACTTCACAAATTTTTGGAAGAGATCAACCATTTTCCTCCTTTGTCCAAGGAGGAAATGATATATAAGCTTTAGAAAGAGAAAGCTAGAAAGAGTTTCAGAAGAAAGAGAATTAGCATTGAGAATTTGCTCATTTGGTATTCCCATTTGTTCTGAAAGGTGGGGTACAGACCCAGGGAAATAAATACGAGAAAGTCCTGAGGGCAGTACGAGGCACAGTTTGAGGCAGCTATGCCGCCCTGATGGAGACATGGACGTTGCAGGCGTGGGCCTGTGTGCCATCCACAAGAGGCCGCCTGGTGAGGCCAAGGGATGCACAACGGAGATGAGTAGGAACCAGCCCACAACAGTGAAAGGGGAAGAAGTCACTCACACTGGGTGCTTGCCTGCAACCAAAGGTGGCCCTAGACAGAGCAACCTCCAGGCATTATCTGTGACGAGAGAAGAGACCGTGTGGACAGCAGCATCTCTGGCAACATAAGTGCAAGATGCAGATGCAGGAGAGACTGGAGCATATATCCTCCCGTCACCCACTGCTGCCCCTGACATTGCGGCCAACTCCAGAGAGGGGGAGGGGACACACTGAAAATGGCTTTCAACTGGATGCGGATCCATTCGTTCTAGAATTGACAGAAATCACTGATTGGTCTGAATTTACCCACAAGCCTCTAGATGGGATTACTTGGGAAAGACAACTTAGAAACTAAGGATCAGAAACGAAACAGAGTTGCCTTTCTTTTTTACCACTATTAATGATGCCTGGGAAACTGCACACCCTCTACAGCTGTTAGTCACCGTGAATTCATGGAGCCCTGACCTGGAACGTGGAGGCAGACTCCCTTTTTGTGATGGGAGAAGAGAGAGAGAGAAAAAAAAAAACAACTCAATGTTTTGACTTGACTGGAGCAGCAAGGATAAACTACAAATACTATCTGAGTCAACTGTCCCTACAAATAAATGGTTTTTCCTGTGGTGATGTATGGATGTGAGAGTTGGACTGTGAAGAAGGCAAAGCACTGAAGAATTGATGCTTTTGAACTGCGGTGTTGGAGAAGACTCTTGAGAGTCCCTTGAACTGCAAGGAGATCCAACCAGTCCATTCTGAAGATCAGCCCTGGGATTTCTTTGGAAGGAATGATGCTAAAGCTGAAACTCTAGTACTTTGGCCACCTCATGGGAAGAGTTGACTCACTGGAGAAGACTATGATGGTGGGAGGGATTAGGGGCAGGAGGAGAAGGGGACGACAGAGGATGAGATGGCTGGGTGGCATCACTGACTCGATGGAGGTGAGTCTGAGTGAACTCCGGGAGTTGGTGATGGACAGGGAGGCCTGACATGCTGCGATTCATGGGGTCACAAAGAGTTGGACACGACTGAGCAACTGAACTGAACTGAAACTGTCCCTACAAATAATAAAGATAATAACAAGTGCTACCAAAATAGAGAACTGTGTGCCAGGTGATGTTATTTCGTCTAAAATGATGAACTACTGCTTGCATTACCACAGAGATGTTCCACATGGTTTAGGAGGTACACAACTTTTGGTAAATATCAACAATCTGATTTTAAATGTTTTTGGGCAAGGCAAAGTGACTAGAAATGGCAAACCAATTCTTAAAGACGGGACTGAATTGGAGGTTTCACACTGATTTCAAAACTTACTGTTAAGCTACGGGAATCAAGACAACACAGTACTGGCAAAAGAATAGATACATAGACCCACAGAACAAGACAGAGTCCAGAAGTAGATTCACACGAACGTAGGGAACTGCTTTCTGACAAAGGCAAAGGCAGCCTGATAAGAGTGTAGCCTTTTTCAACATATGGTGCTAGAAAATTGGACATCCACATGCAAAAGAAAAAAAAAAAGAGAGAGAGTGAGGGAAGGAGGAAGAAAAGAAGAAGAACCTTGATGTATATTTCAGTTTGTACAAATTTTTACTGAGAAAGAAGCATGAAACTGTGTGAATAATCGAAATTTATAAAATCACTAGAATGAAATACTGCTTAGAAAATCTTTGTGATCTTGAATTTTTCAAGAGTTCTTAGTTACAACAGCAAAAGAATAATCTATTTAAAATAATATATTAGTACTCATTAAAATTAAAATATTTTGCTTTTCAAAATATATTGTCAAGAGAAAGAAAACAAAGCCAGAGATGGGGGAAATATTTCCAAAGCTTATGGCCCAACAAGGAACCTGTGTCCAGTATATACAGAGAACTTTCAAATGGTAATAAAACAAACAATCCAACTGAAAATAGGCAAAAGATTTGAATAAGCACATTATCAACAAAAAACAGCAATTTTACTGTATGCAAATAAAAATACAATCTTTTAAATGTAGCAGACTTAGCTAAACCTTATTTATATAACATTCTGCACCCTGGATATAAATCTTAGCAGATTAAAAAGGCTGAAATCAAAACACTAAAGATCTAACTCAAGAATTTTTTTGTTTTTTATTTAATTTAGTTAATTAATTTATTTGGTTGTGCCACATGGCATGCAGAATCTTGGGTCCCCTACCAGGAATCTAAACTGTGCCCCCTGTGGTAGAGACATTGTGTCTTAACCACTGGACCACCACCGAAGTCCCAAGAACGTTTTCTTTTTTTTAATCACTAAATTATACCTAAAGAAAGTAGATAGGAGGGAAAGATAAATGGAATAAAATAACAAAAAGACAAAGCAAGCATGCAATAGATGTCAACAAATTCGTAAAACAAAGAGTAACAGTGAATATTCTGAGGAAAATGACAGGTGAAAGAGGGGTTTAAATACACAAATAAGCAATGCCAAGAATGAAAATGGGACATAACTATAGATAAGGTGGTCATTAAAAATAATATAGTAAGACAAGTAGAAGCACAAGCTGGAATCCAGATTGCTGGGAGAAATATCAATAACCTTAGATATGCAGAAGACACCACCCTTACGGCAGAAAGTGAAGAGGACCTAAAAAGCCTCTTGATGAAAGTGAAAGAGGAGAGTGAAAAAGTTGGCCTAAAGCTCAACATTTAGAAAACGAAGATCGTGGCATCTGGTCCCATAATTTCATGGCAAATAGACGGGGGAACAGTGGAAACAGTGTCAGACTTTATTTTTCTGGGCTCCAAAATCACTGCAGATGGTGATTGCAGCCATGAAATTGAAAGACGTTTACCCCTTGGAAGGAAAGTTATGATCAACCTAGATGGCATATTAAAAAGCAGAGACATTACTTTGTCAACAGAGGTCCATCTAGTCAAGGCTATGGTTTTTCCTGTGGTCATGTATGGATGTGAGAGTTGGACTGTGAAGCAAGCTGAGCGCCGAAGAATTGATGCTTTTGAACTGTGGAGTTGGAGAAGACTCTTGAGAGTCCCTTGGACTGCAAGGAGATCCAACCAGTCCATCCTAAAGGAGATTAGTCCTGGGTGTTCATTGGAAGGACTGATGTTGAAGCTGAAACTCCAATACTTTGGCCACCTGATGCAAAGAGCTGGCTCATTTGAGAAGACCCTGATACTGGGAAAGATCGAGGGCAGGAGAAGAAGGGGACAACAGAGGATGAGATGGTTGGATGGCTTCACCGACTCAATGGACATGGGTTTGGGTGGACTCTGGGAGTTGGTGATGGGCAGGGAGGCCTGGTGTGCTGCGGTTCATGGGGTCACAAAGAGTTGGGCACAACTGAGTGACTGAACTGAACTGAAGACAAGTTTGTTCCTTATCCCTAGAAAATATAGCTAGAAAATATTGGCTGAGTGGATAACTGGACAAATTTCTTTAAAATTCTGACATGAGAAGTCCCTGGTGTTCCAGTGGTTAAGACTGCATGTTCTACTGTAGAGGATAGAGTTTCCATCCCTGGTTGGGGAACTAAGATCTCATAGGATATGTGGTTTAGAAAAAAAAAATTAAAATCCTGACAATAGACAAAAATAGAAAATATAAACTGTCCAATCAAGAAGAAAGATATTAATAACCTACCCAAGGAAAGTCTAGGCCTTAAATCTCCCAACAATGACTTCTAGCAAACTTCTAAAAAGAAGTGATGTTAATAGCTCATAATTCTTTTAGAGACTAGAAAAAGAGAGACGCCTCAATTTTACCTTTATATCAAAATGTGACAAGGATACTAAGTGTAAGAAAAATCTCATTCACAAACATAGCTGCGAAATTTCTAAACAAAATTTGTTCAGTCATGTCTGACTCTTTGGGCTCCATAGACTGCAGCACGCCAGGTTCCTCTGTCCTCCACTATCTCCTGGAGTTTGCTCAAATTCATATCCATTGAGTTCATGATGTTATCTAACCATGTCATCCTCTGTCGCCCCTTTCTTGTCCTGCCCTCAGTCTTTCCCAGCACCAGGGTCTTTTCCAATGAATTGGCTCTTCGCATCATGTGACTAAAGTATTGGAGCTTCAGCTTCAGCATCAGTCCTTCCAATGAATATTCAGGGTTGATTTCCTTTAGGATTGACTGGTTTGATCTCCATGCAGTCCAAGGGACTCTCAAGAGTCTTCTCCAGCACCACGATTCGAAAGTATCAATTCTTCGGTGTTCAGCCTTCTTTATGGTGCAGCTCTCATATCTGTACATGACTACTGGAAAAACCATAGGTTTGACTATATGGACCTTGGTCGGCAAAGTGATGTTTCTGCTTTTTAATATGCCACAGATTTGTCATAGCTTTTCTTCCAAGAGGCAAACACCTTTTGATTTCATGGCTGCAGTCACTATTCACAGTGATTTTGAGCCCAAGAAAATAAAGTCTCTCCCTGTATCCATCAGAGAAATGCAAATCAAAACTGCAACATGCTATCACCTCACACTGGTCAGAATGGCCGTCGTCAAAAAATGCATAAACAATAAATGCTGGAGAGGGTATGGAGAAAAGGGAACCCTCTTGCACTGTTGGTGGGAGTGTAAATTGATACAGACACTATGGAAGATGGTATGGAGATTGCTAAAAAACTAGGAATGAAACTACCATATGACCCAGCAATCCCACTGCTGGGCGTATACCCTGAAGAAACCATAATTGAAAAAGACACATGTACTCCAGTGTTCACAGCAGCACTATTTACAATAGCCAGGACATGGAAGCAACCTGGATGTCCATCAGCAGACAAATGGATGAAGAAGTTGTAATATAATACAATGAAACATTACTCAGCCATAAAAAGGAACACATTTGAGTCAGTTCTAATGAGGTGGATGAACCTAAAGCTTATACAGAGAGAAGTAATCAGAGAAAAACAAATATTGTATATTAACACATATATATGGAATCTAGAAAGATGTTATTGATGAACTTATTTGCAGGGCAGCAATGGAGATGCTGACGGAGAGAAGAGACTTGTGAACACAGAGGATGCAGGAGAGTGTGGGACGAATTGAGAGAGTAGCATTGAAACATATACATTACCATATGAAAAGTAGGTAGCCTGTTGGAATTTGCTGTATGACATAGGGAGCTCAAACCTTGTGCTGTGACAACCTAAAGGGGTGAGATAGGCTGGGAAGGGGGAGGGAGTTCAGGAGGGAGGGGACATATGTATACCTATGGCTGATTCATGTTGATGTATGGCAAAAACCAACACAATATTGCAAATCAATTATCCTCCAATTAAAAATAAATAAATTAATTAAAAAGAGGGCTGCTCCATTTCTTCTAAGGGATTCTTGCCCATAGTAGTAGATATAATGGTTATCTGAATTAAATCTGCTCATTCTCATCCATTTTAGTTGACTGATTCCTAAGATGTTGATGCTCAGTCTTGCTATCTCCTGCTTGACCACGTCCAATTTACCTTGATTCATGGACCTAACATTCCAGGTTCCTATGCAATATTGTTCTTTATAGCATCAGACTTCATTTTCACCACTAGATATATCCACAATTGGGCGTTGTTTCCGCTTTTGCCTAGCCACTTCAGTCTTTCTAGAGCTGTTAGTAATTGATCTCTGCTCCTTCCTGGTAGCATATTGAACACCTTCCGACCATGGGGGCTCATATTCCGGTGTCATATCTTTTTGCCTTTTCCTACTGTTCATGGGGTTCCTGAGGCAATAATACTGGAGTGGGTTGCCATTTCTTCCCCCAGTGTACCACGTTTTCTCAGAACTCTTTATTATGACCCATCTGTCTTGGGTGGCCCTGCAGACTGTGGTTCATAGCTTCATTGAATTATGCAAACTCCTTCGCCACCAACAAGGTTGTGATCCATGAAGGGGCCTAAACAAACTGTTACAGTGAATCCAGCTTTATAGTAAAAGGACTTATGGCACAATGAGTTTTGGTTTTATTTCAGTAATGCAAGGTTGACTTAGCATTCAAAAAATCAAAGTGAAAATCTGCAAGCAATAAATGCTGGAGAGGGTGTGGAGAAAAGGGAACCCTCCTACACTGTTGGTGGGAATGCAAACTAGTACAGCCACTATGGAAAACAGTGTGGAGATTCCTTAAAAAATTGCAAATAGAACTGCCATATGACCCAGCAATCCCACTGCTGGGCATACACATTGAGGAAACCAGAATTGAAAGAGACACATGTACCCCAATGTTCACTGCAGCACTGCTTATAATAGCCAGGACATGGAAACAACCTAGATGTCCATCAGCAGATGAATGGATAAGAAAGCTGTGGTACATATATACAATGGAGTATTACTCAGCCATTAAAAAAGAATACATTTGAATCAGTTCTGTTGAGATGGATGAAACTGGAGCCGATTATACAGAGTGAAGTAAGCCAGAAAGAAAAACACCAATACAGTATACTAACACATATATATGGAATTTAGAAAGATGGCAATGATGACCCTGTATGCAAGACAGCCAAAAAGACACAGATGTGTATGGCGGACTTTTGGACTCAGAGGGAGAGGGAGAGGGTAGGATGATTTGGGAGAATGGCATTGAAACATGTATCATGTAAGAATCGAATCACCAGTCTATGTCTGTTGCAGGATACAGCATGCTTGGTGCTGGTGCACGGGGATGACCCAGAGGGATGTTGTGGGGAGGGAGGTGGGAGGGAGGTTCATGTTTGGGATCACATGTACACCCGTGGTGGATTCATGTCAATGTATGGCAAAACCAATACAGTATTGTAAAGAAAAATAAAGTAAAAATAAAAATTAAAAAAAAAAAACAAAGTCATTCGTCATATGAACAGAGTAAAGGAGAAGGTTTACTTATGATAAATCATTTAGCTATGATTTTTATTTTGCACATTTAATGGTATTTGTGTTATATTTCACAATTTAAAAAAGTAACATAATGAAGGCATTTCAGGCAGACCAGACTAGTTTGAAATTCACACATATTGTACACCTAAAGATATTGGACAACAGGCAATTTTAAAAATTTCATTGTATGGTTGAGTTTTCAGGGAAAAAGGAGGAATCCTCATATTCTAGAAAGATAGTAGAAACAGAACAAAATGGTAGCATCTACTGAATCTCAGCCCAACAGGCAATGGTCAGGGGCCTTGATGCCAAGTGACAGGGGCTTTGATGTTACCATCCGTACGTTCAGGATGTACGGAAGATGGAGAGCTCAATTGTAAGCCATGGATGCATATGAGACATGGATGTCAAAAAGGCAGTTGACTGTTAAATGTCAGAAGTGCAGGATGAAAAAGGTAAACTGAAAGGAGAGACTGAAAGTCAGGAATCTGGCATATTGGTTGGGTTTAAAGACTGTTTTTGGGGGGTTGAACCACACAGCACTCTGTGCTTTTTCTCCCTCCATTAATACTGGCATTCCCCCAGTTATGCATCTGTCTGTCCCTCTAGACTCAGGGTTGCAAACATTTCTGGATCCTCAGTGCAGGATTCAGAAAAGATACTGCACAAACAAGCTGTTGAACTATTGGCTCTCAAACAAGAAGCCAAGGGAGGAATTTGGTCAGGTTCCAGACACAATGGAAAAACAGGTGAGCCTGGAAAGTGGGCAGGGTGTGTTGGAAAAGGGAGAGATGGGCCTCTAAGGAGCCACCTGGAAAGCTCGGAGGAAGCAGTGATGCTGGGAACTCAGAGGAGCCTTCAGTGAAGAGGAGGTTGGTGTCACCTGGGTCCAGATTGCCTCTTCTCTCCGAGGTCTGATTCTGGGAGGTTTGGTTGATGGATTGGTTAGGATAGTCTCTACACCTCCTACCACCCTCCCTCCTGCGCTGGCCCTGCATGCTCACGGGGATGTGATAGGAACAACCTACGCCCTAAAGTAGGATCCAAATTCCTGCCTCTTTTATTATCAGAGCTACATCTGCTGGAGCAAGTCAGGGAGTCTCAGTGCCTAAGACCATAAATCTGCTTTCAAATGCCCAGAGCCGCCTCTCTCTGGATCTGTGGGAGATACTCTGCAGCCCCTCCTTCCAGAGGGAAACAACCACCCAGCTGAGGACAGAGACATCCCGACTGCAACCAAGCCCTGCCCATGCCAGGTGCTTGCTGCAAGAGCTGTTGCCTGACTCACCCTCTTTGCTCAATGGCATTTGGCATCACTGCCAACTTCTAAAGAGCCTTCGGTCATACACCTGGACATCCGGGGGTGGGGGGTGGGGGACATGTTCCAGGCTCACAGTCCAGGGGTTGCTTCTTAACCTATCTACTTTTAATCCTCGTGAATGCCATGTCACCACCAGAAACAGTACCAAATGTTATAATGCTACTGAAGCAGGAGAGAGATGGATGCAAAATAATCCTACCAAGAATATGTTGCAGTCTATAGCAAGCAAACAACCTCTGCATAGATAGACAAGAAAGGAAAAAAAAAAAAAAAAAAAAGACCTGGGAGAAATTGGTCAAGGTATTGCACTGTGTCTTCCAAATAATCTATGGTGGGCATGCGTGCTAAGTCGCTTCAGTCATGTCTGACTTTTCGCAACAAGGCTCCCCTGTCCATGGGATTCTCCAAGCAAGAATACTGGAGTGGGTTGCCATGTCCTCCTCCAGGGGATCTCCCTGACCCAGAGATTGAACCCACGTCTTCTGCATTGCAGGCAGACTCTTTAAGACCAAGCCCCTATGGTGGGCATGCCTATTCTATTTTCCAAATAAGTTTACCATGTTTATGTACATCTCTTCTACATATATTTTGGAAAATACTAATAGGCATTTTGTAGTGAAGTAATATGGACATACTTATCCTATTGTCTAATTTGACAGACTGAGCTGGAATCTCTTACTCAAATGATTACAACAGCAACTCCTTCTACACCGGCACAGTGCCTGTCCATGCTGGGCACAGTGTTGATTAGGTTGGTAATGTGAAAGTTGTTTGTAACCTTGGTGGCAACTGTCTCTTGAAATTGGAGCACAAGTCAGATTGCCATGTGCGGTATGGTAGATGGAGCAAGAGAAAGAAGGTTAAGTTTGGTGTCAGAAGGATAGCCTTGGAAAAGGTTTTGTGTAAGGAGGTTGCATTGCTCTGCTCAGGTTGCCATAACAAAACACTACAGACGGAGGGGCTTAAACAACAGAAATTTGTTTTCTCCTAGTTCTGGAGTCCAAGACCAAGGTTGTTAGCAGGTTTGGTTTCTTTGAAGGCCTCGCTCTTGGCTGCCTTCTCATCTTGTCCTCGTGTTGTCTTCCCTCTGCAGGGGTGCATCTCATTCTGCAGCCAAATTTCCTGTTCTTAAAAGGACACTGTCCTTCACTAGCTCCTGGAGCTTGCTCAAATTCATGTCCATTGAGTCAGTGATGCCATCCAACCATCTCATCCTCTGTTGCCATAGGTTCCCATTAGTTATCTATGTTATACAAATGTCAGTAGTGTGCACATATCAGTCCCAGTCTCCCAGTTCATCCCATCTCCCCTCTTCCCCCATCGTGTCCATACATTTGTTCTCTATATCTGTGTTTCTGGTAAGTGGTCACGTTTGTAATGTGGAAGGAACTCACAGAGAAAGAGAAGACAAGTGAGAGAAGAGAACACTGAGGCCAGGGGAGGGCAGGGATGCAGAGCCCTAGGGACAGGCAGCCCTGGGCAGGAGGGGGGCAGTTCCTGCCCCAGTAAATGGACCTAAGTAAGAGCGTGGATTCCCCGGTGGCTCAGTGGTAAAGAATCTGCCTGATGCAGGAGATGCACGTTCGATCCCTAGGTTGGGAAGATGTCCTGGAGGAGAAAATAGCAGCCCATTTCAGTATGCTTGCCTGGAGAACTCCAGGGACACAGGAGCCTGGCAGGCTAAAGTCCATGGAGTCGGATGTGACTGAGCAACCAACGCTTTCCAGAGGGTGGAGCAGGTGTGGTTTGCAAGTGAAAGTGAAAGTGAAAATCCCTCATTCGTGTCTGACTCTTTGCGACCCCGTGGAATACAGTCCATGGAATTCTCCAGGCCAGAATACTGACGTGGGTAGCCCTTGCCTTCTCCAGGGGCTCTTCCCAACCCACCTTTTTGGGAAGGTGTAGTTTGTGTCTCTATAATATGACTGTGACAAGCTGGTGAGTCTTCTCATGACAGAGGAAATGAGTGTCTGCGAGATGAAACTGTCACTCATTTTGTGGGCAGCTTGACCACATATGTCAGGAATTTTAAAACTGTGCATGTGGATTGACCCAGAAATTCCATTTCAATGAATTTACCTCCAGAAAATAACCAGGGTCGTGAACCAAGATCTAGTAATAAGGATGACTAGACAGACAAAACCACGGAGTTGTTTATAATTTGAAAAGGGCAGCAATCAACCTCAATATCCAAACATGGAGGGCTAATCAAGCAAACTCATGTATGTTCTTAAAATGTAACCCACGTGCTAGTAGGACGCTGAGCATGTAGGCAGCCATTGTGCTTATTAAGACAGGATGAGGGGCAGACAACCACACAGAGAAATAGCATGCTTTTGTAAAAAGTGATGGATACGTATAAAAGAGAGCCCGAGTGTGTGGGAGGCAAATGTTAGCTCTGGTGATCTCTGGGTGGTGGAATTTAGGGAGCTAATTACTCTCCTTTGGCTTACCTATAGTATCTAACTTTTGCCACAGTGAATATATTATTTAAGCAATGCAGGGGAAGCAGTAAAAATATTTTTAAGGCACCACTTGGATTTCTTTTCAGGGCTATCTTCCACAAAGAAACCAATTTTTTTTTACCTCTTAAGAATTGTGTAAATGATGCTGGCAAGTAAAAAATAATAAAACTGATATGAACATGCTCCCTGTAGACTGAGGTGCCTGTGCATCCCCGGGGCTGAAGATGGCTTTAGGCACACAGTAGGCCAGGCAAGTGAGTGATTAAGGAAAAACTGTTGGATGTCTGCTGAGGGCCGGGGTGGGGAGGTTACGAGGCATCCCCCAAAGAGAGAAAAATCACTCTCACAGCACGCCCCATCGTACCTTAGTAAAATAACAAATGATCACAAGTCATGAAGCCCCGATGTAACTCCAAGGTTGTCAAAATCTAGAATTTTCTTCCTATAAAGGTCTTGAGCTTGTGGGAATGTGGTCTCCAATTTGCATCCACGACTCAGACTGCTAACCAACCTGGGCTTCAGCTCCCATCAGAGGTGAAGCATTTGCTTTCCAGAAAGACTTTGAGGCCAAAAGGCTTTGGTCCTGGTGATGCATCATCTTCAGAAATGTTCCTTCTTCTTCTTAGGTCTATTGTCTTTACGACTATAGCTTGAAGGCATTACTTAGATGTCGTGAAACAACAGCCTTTTAAATTCATGTGATGGGCTGGTCTAGCTATTTAATCTTGTTCTTAGGTGTAAATGTTTCTGATGCTATGGAGAGGAAGAGAATGAGAGAATATTATTAAAACAGGGGATGAGTCTAATGTCTTTTATCTGCCAGAGACAAGCCAAGACTGGAGATATTTATTGGTTCAGTACTTCAGCAACATGGTATTAATTGTCTTTGAGTGTTTTGATAGGTAGTTCATGCAAAGGTATTAATGAAAACAGCCGCACTTCATTTTAAAATTAACTACTTGGCCATTGAGCAACAGGAGCTGATAAATGATGGCAATAAATTTGTGATGGAGATTTATGTCCCTGTAACTCAGAGCAGGGCCGTGGGCATGCTAGGATGGAGTGGGGAGATAAGAAGTACCAGAAAGTAGAGAATATTTCTCTCAAACCCTTGCTGAGCCCATTAGTGGTCACCTTCTGGGACGTCTCGGGTTCATGGATATTTGGTTTCCCTCGTACTGTGAGGAAGGTCCCAGGTGAGGTCTCAGACCATCTTGCTGGCTGAGATGCTTCCTGATGTGTGAGAAGGTGTCTTCCCGGTGCTTGTCTGGACTCTGCCCATTCCATCCTGGTGGTTGTGTTAGGCAAATCACACTCACTGAAACCGCCCACCCTGGGCAGGCAGCATAGTAACCATTTGTGTGAGTTATTTTATGACAGGAGGTCCTGGTAAGGCACAGGGAACTAACAAGCCACCACCAATTGGAAGAGTTCAGGAAAGGTCGAAAGAAGAAGCCACGTGTCGACCACCTCCCAGAATCCTTCTTGGTGGCATCCATCTTGACTGAGCAATGTGTGCGTCACCAAGAAGGACTCTGACTGAGACTGATTGGCCAAAGACAACCAGGAAACTAATCCCATCACCATAACACCTGAGACTACGACCCACGTGGCAGAGCAGCCATCCTGGGTTTCCTTACCCTGCTGCTCGCTGCCCAGGCATCCCTTCCCTTCTTGCTTTTTCAGCATATGCATCTCCTCAGACAATTCATTCCTGAGTGTTAGACAACAGCCCGCTCTCAGGCCCTGGAAGGGGTCCCCCTTTCTGCAATAGTTGGGTAAAAGAGCTTTCATCCACCTGTGCTTCTCAAAGCAGCTCCTCCCAGGCTGGAGTGGCTGACACAACCACTGTCTCCTCAGAGCTGCCTCCTTGCTAAGGCCATGGGAAAATTTGCCCAGGTGGACATAGCCAGGCAGGAAGGAAATATTTCTTGCACAGTTGTCAGGCTCTAGGGTAGGTGCCTAATTTACATAATTCTATTTAATCTCTACAACCATCTTGAGAGGCAGCTCTTACGAACCTATTATTAACTCTGTTTTAGACAGGAGGAAGTTGAAACTCATGAAAGTAAAGGGATTTGCCCTGGCCCTGGGCAATGTTCTTGCCTGGAGACCATGTGACAGAGAGAACAGGAGTTTCAAAATCACAGAAGCCAGGTTTGAATCCCAGATACCCCACTCACTGGCTTGGTTATTTTGAGACAATTTTTTAACTTTTGGGGGCCCATAGGTGTTTTGGTTTTTTATCTGTCTGTCTACAAGACAATAACACAATCATCATGGGATTCTGAAGCAGGTTAAATTAAATAATACAAAGAAAGTCAGCTGGGCTGGGATTCCAAGCCAGGCGTTTCAGACCCAAAGTTCTTGTAATTAAGCCATAAGGAGTCACAGCCTTGGAGAGACACAGAAGCCAAGGCAGGCTGGCACATCCAGAGCTGCCCAGGAGGCAAGCAGGGCACTGACAGTGGGGCCCACTCGAGGGCTACTAGGATTTCAATCTGTAGAGCAGCAAAGCTAGAGCAGAGTTATCCTTGCTGAGAGTGGTCACAGAGGCTTAGCGTCCAGGCACACGTGAAGATGGACCAATGTCTACCTGCTATATACGTCTTCTGATTCTTTAGCCATCTGATGTGAAGAGCCGACTCATTGGAAAAGACCCTGAGGTTGGGAAAGATTGAGGGCAGGAGGAGAAGGGGATGACAGAGAATGAGATGCTTGGATGGCATCATTGACTTAATGAACATGAGTTTGAGCAAACTCCAGGAGATAACGAAGAAGAAGCCTGGTGTGCTGTGGCCCATGGGGGTCACAAAAAGTCGGACACTGAGCAACTGAACAGCAACAAGGGGAATAACAGAAAACTACTCCCTAAGAAATTGAGAAACCTCATGTTATGGGAGAGGAGGCGCCTCTGGAAGGAAGATGAAGGAATAGTAGAGAGCCAAAGCTATGGCCATGGGACACCCCAAAGAGCGTTTCCTTGGGATGAGCAGAAGGGTGCTATCTGCTACCTAAGGCTCTGCTAAAGATAATCATTGACACAAACCACTCTCATTGGACATTTGCTAAAGTGGAAGTCATCTGGCTGCTGGAAGACTGGTGGGAGACAGTGAAGACTGGTGGGTTCTAGGAAAAGAAGTTCATTTCCAGGCTGCGAGATTAATGGAGGGCGTTTGGCACTAGAGAAGCTCCTGACAATATATTTAGGGACTGGCAGTCCATCTGAAGGCTGAGTATGATCTAGAAAGTGAAAAGTGAAGTAGCTCAGTCGTGTCTGACTCTTTGTGACCCCATGGACCGTAGCCTACCAGGCTCCTCCATCCATGGTATTTTCCAGGCAAGAATACTGGAGTGGGCTGCCGTTTCCTTCTCCAGGAGATGTTCCCAAACCAGGGATTGAACCCAGGTCTCCTGCATTGTAGGCAGACGCTTTACCATCTGAGCCACCAGGGAAATCCTGATCTAGAAGCAGAGAGAATATGGTCCAGCTGAAAATCATGAATGCAGCAACCCCTGGGTGCAAATATTTAGGATTCAGGAAAAGTGATGTGTAATTGGATGCTACAGATGCAGATGTGCCAAAGAAATGATTCTTGCTCTCAGGAAATCCCATGGGGGAAGACAGTGAACAGGCATTTATGACATGTCTTGGTCAGTATTCTTTCCCAGAGCAGTCCTGAGAAGATGCCCCTGGTCATCAACTGGTGTTGGTTCAGAGGAGCTAACACCAGAAATGGGACATAGAGACAACAGCAGCTACTCTGGACAGCAGAGTGGACGTCCCTGCTACTGTCCTGCTTCAAATCTTGTTCTATTCAGTTGTGTGGCTCCGATGAGCCACAGTCATGGAGCTTCCCAGGTGGCCCTGGCAGTAAAGAGTTGCCATTGTAGGGGATGCAAGAGACACGGTTTGATCCCTGGGTTAAGAAGATCCTCTGGAGGGGGAAATGGCAACCCACTCCAATATTCTTGCCCGGAAAACTCCATAGACAGAGACGGGTAGGCTACAGTCCATGGAGACACAGAGTCGAACACGACTGAGCACATAGGCGCACCACATTCATGATTCAGCTCCTATCTCAATCCCCAAGCTCATTTCTCATCACTCCCTGCTTCCCACTTGGGTTACACCCATATCAAATGCTTGTGGTCACCAACACAGCCAGGCTGCTCTTTGCTTTTGATTATATACTTCTGTCCTCCTGAAATACTCCACCACCCCTGAGGGCAGCTAAATTCTATTCATCCTTAAGAGTCTTAGGACAGAGGAGCCCGGCGGGCTGCAGTCCACAGCGCTGCACAGAGTAGGACATGACCGAAGTGACTTAGCACTCATGCGCATGGGAATACTCACCTGTCTGGTATTCAGTGTCTCTCATGGACATCCCTGTCTTCGTCATTGTCCTCTCCACCTTGTGTTAGATTTAACGATGTGTTTCTCCCCTGCTGGACAGTTTACTGGTTGGTGTCAGGAACTATATATTCTTTTTTTGTTATCAAAGTACCCAGCAGTTAGCTATTGCTTCATAAATACATTTTGTAACAAGCACTTACTGAAAGGTAGGCAGACAAATTTAAATGAAGTACTTCTTTTCTCTTTAAGCTTACCAGATAAACGCAGGTCACTCAGCTAAATTGGAATTGAATTCAAATTTGAGTTTCATATAAGCAGTGAATAATTTTTTTAGTGTAAGCAGGTCCTAAATGTTACATGTGATATAACTACGTAGTATGTGTCTCAAATATTTCCTGGAACATACATATACTAAAAACTTGTTATTTATCTGAAATTTAAATTTAACTGGGCTTTCTGTTTTTGTTTGCTCAACTGTGTGGCCCTATTTCTCTCATTAAATTTCTAAAAAGTCAAAGTATGTGAGCAAGGGTATTCTCCTGTGACTGATGGAAAAATGTTAAATCTGGCTAAGACTTTGGCAAAATATTTTCTAATATAATTGCATAATTGTTCAAAAATACTGGGAATTAATTCCAAAATTTTCAATGACCAAAAGTTTGAAGCAATTTAAATGGACCTCAGGGAGAACTTTGGTAAAATAAAATAGAATTTTTTTTGCAGTATAACATCAAGATTAAGAGCACAGGGTCTGAAGTCAAAATGCCTGGGATTCAGGGTATGAGACGCTAAAGAAGGTTACTGAAGTTTTCGGTCTCAATTTCCACATTTGTGAAATAAGAATAATACAAATGTCTGCCTAGGGTTTTGTTGTTCAGTCACTAAGTTGAGTCTGACTCTTTGCGACCTCATGGACTGTAGTATGCCAGACTCCTTTGTCCTCCACTGTCTCCTTGAGTTTGCTTGAATTCATGTCCATTGAGTTCATGATGCCATCCAACTATCTCATCCTCTGTAGCCCTCTTTTCCTCCTGCCCTCAATCTTTCCCAACATCCAGGATTTTTTCCAATGAGTCAGCTCTTTGCATCTGGTGGCCAAAGTATTGGAGCGTCAGCTTTGGCAGTAGTTTTTCCAATGAATATTCAGGGTTGATTACCTTTAGGATCAACTGGTTTGATCTCCTTACTGATCATGGGACCCTCAAGAGTCTTCTCGAGCCCCCACAGTACAAAGGCATCAGTTCTGCAGCTCTCAGCCTTCCTCATGGTGCAGCTCTCACACCTGTCTGTACATGACTACTGGAAAAATTATCATTTTGTTTATATGGACCTTTGTCGGCAAAGTGATATCTCTGCTTTTCAGCCTGTTGTCTAGGTTTGCCATGGCTTTTCTTCCAAGGAGCAAGCATCTTTCTGCCATTAGAGTGGTATCATGTGCATATCTGAGGTTGTTGATATTTTTCCCAGCAATCTTGATTCCAGCTTGTGAGTCTTCTAGCCTGGCATTTTGCATAATGTACTCTGCATAAAAGTTAAATAAGCAGGGTGACCATATATAGCTTTGTCAAACCCCTTTTCTAATTTGGAACCAGTCAGTTTTTCCATGTATGGTTCTAGCTATTGCTTCCTGACCTGCATACAGGTTTCTCAGGAGACAGGTAAGGTGATCTGGTATTCCCATCTCTTTAAGAATTTTCCACAGTTTGGTGTGATCTTTGTGCAGTACTTACTTCAGGGCCTGACAGAGAGTAATTCTCAAATAAAGATCCCTATTATCATCATCACCACTATCCTTATTGTAGAATATTATGGTGTCACTGAAAATGACATTATAGATTGGTGCTTATTGATGTGAAAAGATGTTTCCATTATGCAAGTGTGGAATAATAATCAAACAACATATATACAGCATTCATTTAGCAAATAATTTTTGAACACCATCTCTCCATTAGGCCCACTGTCCAGAAGTCAGCAGCTTCAGGCATAGAAACGAACAAAGCAAAAATGACCTCTCCCTTCATGAAACCTAAAACCTTTCTTGAACAGACAGACATTACTGAAAACATACACAAATTAAAATGTAACTAACATTCTGGTAAGAGCTATAGAGAAAAATAAAGAGAAGAGTATAAAGTAGCTGCTGCTGCTGCTGCTGCTGCTAAGTCGCTTCAGTCGAGTCCGACTCTGTGCAACCCCATAGACAGCAGCCCACCAGGCTCCTCTGTCCCTGGGATTCTCCAGGCAAGAACACTGGAGTGGGCCGCCACTTCCTTCTCCAATGCATGAAAGTGAAAAGTGAAAGTGAAGTCGCTCAGTCGTGCCCGACTCCCAGTGACCCCATGGACTGCAGCCCACCAGGTTCCCCCATCCATGGGATTCTCCAGGCAAGAGTACTGGAATGGGTCACCATTGCCCTCTCTGTATAAAGTAGGGAAGACCTAATAGAAAAAGGTTGCATGCTAAGTCGCTTCAGTCACAACCAACTCTGTGTGACTCCATGGACTGGAGCCCACCAGATTCCTCTGTCCATGGAATTCTCCAGGCAAGAATACTGGAGCAGATTGCCATTTTCTACTCCAAGGGAGCCCAAACCAGGGATCAAACCTGAATCTCTTAAGTCTCCTCCATTCTCAGGTGGGTTCTTTACCACTGGTGCCACCTGAGAAGCCCAAGAATACAGGAGTGGGTTGCCATTTCCTTCTCCAAGGGATCTACCCAGCCCAGGGATCAAACTGGTGTCTCCTGCATTGGCAGGTGGATTCTTTACCACCAAGCAACCGGGGGTTATTGTATCTGAAACCTGAAGGATGAGGGGGTGAGCCAGGCCATAGCTGGAAGACTTCTCTGCTGCTGCTTCTCTAAGCAGGGAAATAGCATGCACGAAAGCTGAGAGGGGAGGGAACTCTGGACAAGGTTAAGGAACTTAAACATGGCCAGTGTGGTTGGAGTCTAGCAGATGGGTGAGACAGCAAAGACAAAATTGGAGAGAAAACTAAGAGTTGATCATCTTCAGCTTTGTAAAATATCAAGTCATGTTAAGTAGGGTTGAGTAGTTGGATGTTTATGCTAAGGTTCTCAAATACAGTCTCACCATCCATCATTTTTGTTTTACTTGCTTGAGATTTGAGGCTCTGCATACAGAAAGAGAAGAACAAAGTTGAAGGATTGACAGTACCGGACTTCAAGGCTTTCACTAAATCTACAGTAATCAAGACAGTGTGGTACTGGTGAAAAAACAGATAAATATATCAACAGGACAGAATAGAGAGCCCAGAAATAGATCCACATAAATACAGTCAACTGACCTTTGCAAAGGAGCAAAGGCAATACAATGGAGCAAAGAGAGTTGTTTTAAACAAATGGTGTTGGAACAGCTTTACATCCACATGAAAAAAAGCGAATCTCTACATGGACCTTTTGCCCTTCACAAAAATTAACACAAAGTGAATCATAAACCTAAATGCAAAGTGCAAAACTTCTAGAAGATAACACAGGAGAAAACCTAGATGACCTTGGCATTGGTGATGACTTTTTAGATACGACAGCAAAAGCATGATCCATGAAAGAAATAATTGATAAACTGGACTTCATTAAAATTAAAAACTTCTGCTCTGCAAAAGACAATGTCGAAAGAATGAGAAAGCAAGGCACAGACTGGGAGAAAATATTTGCAAAAGAAACATCTGATAAAAGATTCAGAGCTCTGGGTAGGAAAAATCTCATTGGCTTAATTAAAGCTACATATCCTCAGGGAGGGGACAAGAGGAATCTCCCTTTGGCTTCTACTTCTGCTATTGACAAGCTACTGCATGGCCTCTGCTGCCCTGGCTTCCTTCCACCCTTGCAGAATCCAGGGACCCCATGTAAATCGAGGCTCCCATCAGTAGCCCCAGGCTTAAAGATAGCAGTGGCTACAGCAAAGATGCTGGTGTGCCCCTCACCGAGGTATTTCTCAAGACTTTGGCAAAGAGAATGTCCTTTGCACTCTCCTGGGAGGCATAGTTAGGGAGTGAGAGGGTAAGTCATTCCTGATAAATTCCCTCCAGCCTTTCTATCTCTCAAAGTCTTTGAATTCTTTCCTTTGCTTGATATCAAGGAATTTATGACATCTCAACTCTGTTTAGTGTTGGCCACCACTGAGTCCAGATTTCTGTCAACCAACTGAACAAACAACGGTATCTACTCCCAGCTGTTCAAACTTGCAGCAGAATCTGGAGTCTCTGCTGAGTGTATCCACATCAGTGACTTCAACTTGGTCTGAAATTATGTTCTTCTGTCCTTAGTCAAGAGTCTACAGAATTCATTCCCACACATATTCCCCAGATCCTTGAAGGTGTAAATTAGCAAAGTTTTGCAAGTTACTTGTTATATGCCTTTGACTTTTTACCACTCACCTCCACAGTGGGTATTCTAACTCTGATCCTGAAAACAAGGGAGGGTTCCTGTAAGGCAGATCATAAACATAGAGTCCTTCAATCAGGGTAACTCTTATGAGTAAGGGAGTTCTAGTGTCTTTGAGCAAAAAGAGTCAAAAAAAGAGAAGAGCTGCTATTCTCTGAGCTGAGTTCTCCGAGTCTTTCCTACATCCTCATCCCACCCATGCCTTAACTTTCTTCTGAGAGGCATGACAAGGCTAAGAACTCAGTTGATATAATTCTACAAACCTCAGATTCCACTTTAAATTTGTTTTCCAATCTCTCATATATGTGGCTTTTAGCATCTGGACATTCATTTAGCACTGCCATAAGAAGCTGCTGGTTTAATATATATTTAAATGAGAATTTGTGGGGGGGGTGGGGGGTGGGGTACTTAAACTTGTTCTCTTTTAATAAACTAACCCCAGCCAGTAGAAGCAGCCACTCCATCCTAGGTTCTCGAACTCTTCCTGTCTTGTACACTGTCTCAAGATCATGGTCTTAAAACCTTGCTTTTTTTTTTTTGAGCCCTTCATACAAATGACCACTGGTAATAATTAAGATCTGCTGCCATGAACCATGGGCTTAGTTTCCTATTCTCTGAATCCTAGAAAGATGATCATTGTCATCAACTCAGCACTGAGGCAATGTAATCAATCCCAGATATTTTTCTTCTTTTTTTTTTTTGGCCGTGCTGGATCTTTGTTGCTGTGCAGACTTTTCTCTACTTGCAGCAAGCAGGGGCTTACTCTCTAGCTTTGGTGTGTGAACTTCTCACTTTGGTGGCTACTCTTGTTGCAGAGCACGGGTTCTAGGGCAAGCAGGCTTCAGTAATTGTGGTACATGAGCTCATTAACTGTGGCTTCCAGGCTCTGTGGAAAATTCTGAAAGAGATGGGCATACCAGACCACTTGACCTGCCTCTTAAGAAACCTATAGGCAGGTCAGGAAGCAACAGTTAGAACTGGACATGGAACAACAGACTGGTTACAAATAGGAAAAGGAGTATGTCAAGGCTGTATATTGTCACCCTGCTTATTTAACTTCTATGCAGAGTACATCATGAGAAATGCTGAGCTGGAGGAAGCACAAGCTGGAATCCAGATTGCTGGGAGAAATATCAATAACCTCAGATATGCAGATGATACCACCCTTATGGCAGAAAGTGAAGAAGAATTAAAGAGCCTCTTGATGAAAGTGAAAGAGGAGAGTGAAAAAGTTGGCTTAAAGCTCAACATTCAGAAAACGAAGATCATGGCATCTGGTCCCATCACTTCATGGGAAATAGATGGGGAAACAGTGGAAACAGTGGCTGACTTTATTTTTCTGGGCTCCAAAATCACTGCAGATGGTGACTGCAGCCATGAAATTCAAAGATGCTTACTCCTTGGAAAGAAAACTATCACCAACCTAGATGGCATATTGAAAAGCAGAGACATTACTTTGCCAACAAAGGTCTGTCTAGTCAAGGCTATGGTTTTTCCAGTGGTCGTGTATGGATGTGAGAGTTGAACCATAAAGAAAGCTGAGCGCCAAAGAATTGATGCTTTTGAACTGTGGTGTTAGAGAAGACTCTTGAGAGTCCCTTGGACTGCAAGAAGATCCAACCATTCCATCCTAAAGGAGATCAGTCCTGGGTGTCCATTGGAAGGACTGATTTTGAAGCTGAAATCCCAATACTTTGGCCACCTGATGCGAAGAGCTGACTCATTTGAAAAGACCCTGATGCCAGGAACGATTGAGGGCAGGAGGAGAAGGGGATGACACAGGATGAGATGGTTGGATGGCATCACCAACTCGATGGACATGGGTTTGGGTGGACTCCGGGAGCTGGTGATGGACAGGGAGGCCTGGCGTGCTGCGGTTCATGGGGTCGCAAAGAGTCAGACACGACTGAGTGACTGAACTGAACTGAACTGAACTGAGGCTCTAGATCACAGGCTCAGTTTTATGGCCCAGGGGTTTAGTCGCCCTGCAGCATGTGGGATGTTCCTAAACCAGGGATTGAACCCATGTCCTGTGCGTTGGTAGGTGCATACCACTGAGCCACCAGGGAAGCCTAATCCTGGATTGTTGCCTTAAAGCCCTTCTGATATGAAGTGAGTGAAGTGAAGTTGCTCAGTTGTGTCCGGCTCTTTGCAACCTCATAGACTGTAGCCTACCAGGCTCTGAGGAGCCTCTCAGCCCATGGAATTTTCCAGGCAAGAGTACTGGAGTGGGTTGCCATTTCCTTCTCCAGGGGATCTTCCCAACCCAGGGATCGAACCCGGGTCTCCTGCACTGTGGGCAGACGCTTTACCGTCTGAGCCACCTTGCTGCAAATTCCTTGGTACAGATCTCTGTATTGGAAAACTGCAAGAACAGAAACAGAGTTGACTAACTTTCATTTACAAAAATTCATTAGAAGACATTGGATAACTCAAGGTTTGGAAAATTGTTAGGAACCAAGCAAGGCTAGGCACCTGGAGAAACTGGCCAGGATGTAGCTATGACCAGTAACAAACAGAGCCTTCCTGTGGCTGGTCTCATCATCCCTTGTCTTTGCTTCATTCACTCAAGAGTCAAACATTTGGGTAGAAGCCTTCAATTAGTGACCATAGGTCTTGTGCCTTCACTCTAGTAAGGGAGGAGGTGGTGGAGAGAGGGAATGCTTCCTGTTAAGGCTCCCACCAAAAACCCAGAAAGGCAGACAGGTAGGGGGACTCTGACCTTTTGGTCATGACTCACTTCCCTTGGCTCACTGAAATGTTGCCACTTCTCTGTGATCTATGTGCTTCCCTGGTGGCTCAGCGGTGAAGAATCCGCCTGCCAATGCAGAAGACAAGGGTTCCATCCCTGGGTTGGGAAGATCTCCTGGAGGAAGGCATGGCAACTCACTCCAATATTCTTACCTGGAGAATCCCTTGGGCAGAGGAGCCTGGTGGGCTATAGTCCATGTGGGTGCAAAGAGCTGGACATGACTGAAGCTACTTAGCACTCATGTGATCTTGTGTCATGAGCCCTTGCTGGTCACCATGGAATCCACTTCCTCCCATCAGCAAGGGCCCACCCCCCTACCATGCTGTGCTGTGGGAAAGTCTACAGGTCTGTGGCAGAGTTGTATCCCTAGAAAATCCACAGGGTTATGTCAACTCTGGTGTGTCTCCCTCCTTCATAGATGCTCCTCACAGGAGAGAAGCCTCTTGATCTTCTGAAACTTGTCTGGAATTTCTGCTGTCTTCTCTCATGCAGAGCTTAACCTAAGGTGGGTGTGGGAGGGATGCAGTCACCCCACTATGTCTAAGCTCTCTGTGTTTCTTCTGTGACTTTCTTACCTTCTCCAGTCTGGAGAATCCTTTTGTTGTTGATGATGCTATTTGCTCTGAAAGTAGGATAGTCTGTCTTTATATCTAAATCCCTAAATCTGTTACTTATGCTCTGATTTTCCTTTATTCTCTGCTTGCCCATTCCTCTTCCAGGGTAAAATACATAGAACATACAAGCTGCTTGCCAAATCAGAGGAAGGTTTATAAAATAACAGGACATACTGAGAAGAAAAAAAGTTAAAATATAATAAGTCAAAAGAATACAAAATATTATCCTGTAAACTTTCTGGTTATGCTTATCTGTATTTTTAATTTTTCATTAATTAAATCAGAGTACAGTGTAATTTAACACCAAACTGGCTACCTTATGAGATAATGAGCCCTCCATCAATGGAGGTATTCAAATAGAGGTAGGATGACCATCTGTTAGGAATGTGGTAAAAAGAACTTCTTCAATAGTGGGAAGTAGGATAAAATGATGTCTAAGGTCTAATCAAAAGTTAATATTTTATGCTTTATTTTTTATTACATTTCTTATTTTTGTTCCACAGATTTTGACATCCTAATGAAAATATTTTGAGGTCCCAACTAATTATTTGAAAAAACAGCCTCCCTGGTTTCTAACAAATCAATCAACATTTATTTTAGAACTTGTTCTCAACGCCCAAGATCGGGCATTCCCAATTCTGTTGGTTCTGTTGGCTTTCATACAGCTCTTTCTGTTACAATGGCCCTATTGTTCTTTTCAATGTCTTCTGCCCTTTTCTCTATAAATCTTTTATGGAGTGGTTGTCTGCTAATATTTCCCGGGTAAAGAGGAAAAACTATGGCTTGACCCAAGTTTGGGAAAAGCATCTTTTAAAACATTGAAGAAGTCATAGATTTGGGGTAAAGGACCATTATTTCCATCCTTTCTAACTGTGGGGACCTGATAAATTATTCAGCCTTTCTTAGCCTCAGTTTCTTATATGCAAAGTGAAGATGCTGCTGCTGCTGCTGCTAAGTTGCTTCAGTCACATCCGACTCTGTGTGACCCCAAAGACTGCAGCCCACCAGGCTCCTCCATCCCTGGGATTCTCCAGGCAAGAACACTGGAGTGGGTTGCCATTTCCTTCTCCAATGCATGAAAGTGAAAAGTGAAAGTAAAGTCGCTCAGTCGTGTCCAACTCTTTGCGATCCCAGATAAACCCCACTATATCAACTCAATCAAAATTAAGCAAAAGTGATATGTTTAGGTGTGAAATGATCTACAGGTGACACTCTCAGGGCTTCATCTCCATTTCTCTGCGTTCCCTCTACTCTGCCCTCTTCTGTGGGTCAGCCCCTGTTCTCTTCCCCTCTTTCCTGAGCTGCCTTCTCTGTGGTAGCAAGAATGACAGCAGTGTTTTCAGGCCTCACTTCATACTGTATATGCTCCAAAGGAGGAAGACTCGTCTGTTCCAGTTGTTACTGTGGATGAAAAAAGAAACTTAGATTCTTTCCTGGAAGTCCCCACAGCTGTCCCTTCACATCTCACCAGGCAGACTGGGTCCCATGCCCGTCCTGAAGATCCTGGTGGATCAGACTGAGATGAGCTGAACTACTGAAGTCGATCAGAGCCCCCCTCTGGAGATGAGGAGGAAGTGACCTCCCCTCCAAGAGAGGGGGTCTCAGCCCAGGAAGGAGCTGCTCTCTGCACCAAGATCCGGGTGCTATTTCTGGGAGAAGATGGAGAAGTGGAGGCTGGGGAATCATCTGCCGAGATGGTTTCTGTTCCTGTACAATTCTCTTATTGTTCAGCTGCTCAGTTGTGTCCAGCTCTTTGCAACCCCATGGACTGCAGCACGCCAGGCTTCCCTGTCCTTAACCGTCTCCTGGAGTCTGCCAAAATTCATGTCCATTGAGTTGGTGATGCTATCCAACAGTCTCATCCTCTGTTGCCCCCTTCTCCTCCTGCTTTCAATCTTTCCCAGCATCAGGGTCTTTTCCAATGAGTTAGCGCTTAGCATCAGGTGACCAAAATATTGGAGCTTCAGCTTCAGTATCAGTCCTTCCAATGAATATTCAGGGTTGATTTCCTTTAGGATTCACTGGTTTGATCTCCTTGCTGTCCAAGGGACTCTCAAGAATCTTCTCCAGCACCACGACTGGAAAGCATCAATTCCTTGATGTTCAGTCTTCTTTGTGGTCTAACTCTCACAACTCAATACAATTCTCTAGGCTAAGATGAAAGTCACACATTTGAGAAAATGGCAGTGCCTTATATCTGTGAAAATGCCAGGCTCCAATAAGCCAAGTGGCATCAGGGGACTGATTTGATTTCTGACCCTCACCTACCACTTTAGAAAATTTATGCCATTTCTTTCAGACTTAGTTTCCCTATCTGTAGAATGGGGGTGCCACATAATAATGGGATATGCTCACGAATTTTCATTATCAGTTGTTTTTAATTGTGTCCACACAGGAATTAGGCCAGCTGTTCTAAAACCACTTTGGGCTGGTAAATGTGGAGGTCCTGTTTGCAACCTCGAGAAAACCACCCCTGAGCAGATCACTAAGTTTCCAGAAACTATGGCATTGAGATTTCAGAGGGAAGGAATGCTTTGTGAACCAAATTTTTAGTAACATATAGAAAATCATATTCATGTGTGCATAAGTCATCATGCCCTGAACACTTACCTCCATATCTCTGATGCAGAAAGATTAATCTTAGGAAGAATAACTGACAACCCATTGCTTCAGGCTGCAGAGAAAAATGAAAATGTCCTCTGCCAATGTGATTCATATTACAATACTTATGCATGTCCTGCATTATCTGGTCTTGTTTGAATGAAAGAAACTTCCAACTATTCTGTTGGAAGATATACATGTTTTTTCCTTTTTGTATCACTCTCAGAATTGTTAGATGCTAAAAAAGAGATTGTGTGTTTCTTGCTCACACAATCTCGTCTATGAGTTAGGCATTGCTAGGGAGGCGGTATGGCTTGGTAGGATTTCATGAGATTGTCCTCTTAGCAAATTCTGACTCGACTATTTTCTTAACCTTTGCAAGCTCCAGTGTTCTCATTAGGGAAGTTGGGGTGAAAAAGGCATCCACCTCATTGTAAGAAATAAATGAGAGGGACTCCCTGGAGGCCCAGTGGTTAAGAGTTCACCTTCCAATGCAAGAGGTGTGGGTTCAATCTCTTCGGGGAGCTGGGATCCCACGTGCCTCAGGGCCAAACAAACAAACAAACAAACAAAATGGCAAAACATAAAATAGAAGCAATATTGTAACAAATTCATTAAGGCTTTAAAAATGGTCCACATCAAAAAATATTAAAAAAAAAAAAAGAAATGAGATAATGCTGGTTAAATATATTAGAGAAAGAGCCTAACATATAATGCACGTTAGCCATCACTGTTTGGGGATTTCTGAGAAAGAAGAAGTGTACTTACATTGGGAAAAGTCTGGTAGGCTGATACTTATTCTGATTTTGGGACTGTTCCTCATTGCTTGTATGTTCCAACATATGAGGATATGGGAATAAGAGTAGAAATAAGGGCCCTTGAATCAAGGCTAAACCTCTTCTTTTCCTATCTCTACTTTAAGCCTGCACTGTGAGGAATCTTATGCACATGCCTGGAAAGCCCAACCTCAATGTTCAAGCTCTGTCTACATGCCCAGCCCAATGCAAAGAGTAATCCCTAGATTATACCCTCAAAATTATGAGTATGCACACCTGTGACAAAGCCTGCTCTCATCACTGGGAGGTGGACAGGTGAAGAGACTCTACAAGCCATAAAAGCAAATTGGGGCCATTTGTGTAGGAATTTCAGGGTGCCAAGTACCAACAGAATGGCCTACAAGAGACAGTGAAGGATCTTGGTGGACTTGTTCCCTTAGCCTAATGGACATTCAACCTGTGGGGAGGGTACAGTTATAGGAGAGCCAAAGACAGGGATCTCTGAACTGTGGGGCCCAGGAGAAGAGCCTGGGGCTGGAAGTGGTACTGAATTTATCTCTTGGAGGTTATGGCAACCCATTTTAGTGTTCTTCCCTGGAGGATCCCTATGGACAGAAGAGCCTGGCAGGCTGTAGTCCATGGGGTCACTTTATTGAGACATAATTTATATACTATGCAACTGACTCATTTAAAGTAAACAATTCAATTGTTTTACATATAGATGTAGAGTCAGGCAGCCACCATCCGACTCAGTTGACTTCTGCTTCAGTAGTTTGTGGAGAGGGTGCAGAATCCACTCTCAGTCCACTCAACCCATCTGCCTGTGAGGAGCACGAGAAGGGGAGGCTGGAATTGACTGTTTCTCAGGGGATCTGTCTTCCTGATGGCCTCTTATAAAATGTGTTGCTGCACTGAGTTTGATTCGGATATTTAAAGATGTGAATTTCTAGTACCACGTGGCCTCAAAGTGCAGTCCAATATCTTTATGAGGATTCAATCAAGAAATGGTGATTTATTTTCCCCTAAACTGAACAAGAAAAACAAACAAACAAAAAAAACTCCTGCCCATCACGGACTTACCAAAAGATGGCTCATCAACCTCCAACATAGTATTTTTCTCAGGGGTTTTTCAGGGAAATTTTGGTGACATGAAATTCTCACTTTATACATGTATCAGAATCTAATTTTCAAGAAAGATGCAACTTCACTCTAGACAGGAACACAAAAGCAGAATTTTGCTTGGTCTGGAGCTCTTAGATGACCCAGGGTCTTGCAAGTCCAGCCTGTGACTCAATATCAGACCTTTCAATGTGGCCATTTCCTAAATTCTATTGACAGCGTATCTTAGTTAAAAAACAAAAACAGGGGCTTCCTTGGTTGTCCAGTGGTTAAGAATCCACAGTTCCATTGCAGGGTGCACAGGTTCAATCCCTGGTCAGGGAACTAAAATCTTGTATGCTGTGTGGTGCAGTTAAAAACTAAGTACATAAAAACCTAGAGGGGTGTGATTGGCTGGGATGTAGGAGGGAGGTTCAAGAAGGAGTGAAGTGAAGTGAAGTCGCTCAGTCATGTCCAACTCTTTGCGACCCCATGGACTACCAGGCTCCTCTGTCCATGGGATTTTCCAGGCAAGAGTACTGGAGGGGATTGCCATTTCCTTCTCCAGGGGATCTTCCCGGCCCAGAGATTGAACCCGGGTCTCCCACATTGTAGCTCCAGACCAAGCATTGTAGACAGATGCGTAACCGTCTGAGCCACCAGGGAAGTCCTGAAGGAAGTCAAAAAGGAGGGCACATACATATACCTGTGGCTGATTCATGTTGACATATGGCAGAAACCAACATTATATTGTAAAGCAATTACTCTACAATTAAAAATAAATTTAAATTAAAAAAATTCAAAAACCATTAAAACAACAATAGCAACAAACCACCTTTGGCACCTCCATGATTACACACAACTATCCTTCACTATCCAACTATGTCAGCTCCTGAGTTGGGATAGTATATTTGAATAGTGAGTACCAGTTTATCCAAATCAATATGGCCCCCCAAGATTCCAAGAGCAAGTAGTAAGAGTTTGGATAGCAAAAAAATTTATCCTGAAATTCATTTGAATTGACTTGGCTCCAGCATTCTGACAGCAAGTGTGGGGTAGTGGAGATGGCTATATATTTATTTACGATTATATTTGTGTTGTTGGTTAGTCGCTCAGTAGTGTCTGACTCTTTTGTGACCCCATGGACTGCAGCCCGCCAGGTTCATCTATTCATGGAGTTCTCCAGGCAAGAATACTGGTATGGGTTACCATTTCCTCCTCCAGAAGATCTTCCCTACCCAGGGATCAAATCTGAGTCTCCTGCGTTGGCAGGAGGGTTCTTTACCACTGAGCTATCAGGGAAGTTCTCTGTACTAATACATGGGTAATATTAAAGAATCACGCAAATTAGGCATTTTAATAGATGAAATAAATGCAAATAGCAATTCCAATCACTGTGCTAGGTCCCTGGAGTATGTATCTTGTTTTGGAGATCATTCTAACTGGTCAAGAACCAGGAGTGTCCTCGGGTCACAATGCAGAGCGGCCATAAAACCCTGTGATCTATTTCACTGGTTTTCAGAATAATTCTCTGCTCTCTTCTATATTCACAGCTATTAGCCTGCCTCATGCTTGGGGTGACTGCCTTTTCTTCATGTCACTTCATTTTATCACTTTATAAGTTTTGATGGTATTAGCAAATTTGTAATAGCTTCCCCCTCTACTGTTTCACAGTAGATCAAACATTAGCGTTAAATGGGCAGTTTCTGATTTCTCCTTAAAATAGAATCCTAATTGTGTTCAAAACTACCTTCTCCCTGGGTGGTTTCTCAATAATAATTGCCAAAATGCTGAAAAGTTTCTGTCCTTCAAGAAGGAGCAAGTTACATCTGGCCTACTCTTGCCTCATCCTGAATTCCAGATAAGCATCTGGCTTTTGCTGACCCTAAGAGAGGCAAGCAGGGCCTTTACTCATGAGCAACGGCTGCCAGTGTATGTGAGACTTTCAATTCAGTTTAATCAATATTTCTGAAACCTTACTGTGTACAAGGTTCAGTAGTCTGTTTGTTGTTCCAGTTTATGTTAGCATTGGGTTAATGAAAGGGATTATTTTTGTGAAAAATAGCTACCCTATAAAAGCCATTCAGATTTTTCATTTCATCTTCATATCCAGTCATCAGTAAAAAGAAAGTTAGTTTGTCTATGATAGTGGTATTCAAAGGTATTTGAGAAGCCCAAAGTCTTTTCCCTAAGATTGTACTTGGAACTATAGTATGCAAGAGAAAGGAGAAGGTTCTGGTTAATTTAGATGCAGAAGCCCCAGGTCCCACCTACATGGTCTTCCCTTGCCACTAACTCCTAATTCTCTTCTTTGTAGAAAACAAGGAAAGAGCTGGGGTGGGGGAGAGATTGAACATATGGACTAGAATCTCTGCTCTGTAAGAAATGATATGAATGCGTAACTTTGAGATGGGTATACTCAACCCCTCCGTGCCTCTGTTGGCTTGTTTTAAAGATAGAACTAATAATATTTGCTTCCCGGAATGACTATGAGCCTCCAATGAAAAGCCTGGCTCCTTGCTCTGCTACAGTCACTCTGCTCCAAGAAGGCCCAAATTTCCTGAGCAAGAAAAAGCACAGCCATTACAATTGCTCTCAACCCAAGCCAAGGTACACAGGTGAGGAGGAAACTCTGCCTGAGGCTCCATCTGGGCAGCAACACCAATGGGTAAAAAAACAGACGGAAAACTTGGATGTGTAGCCATAAGATTTATGATGCATACTGACTCCTTCCTGTCAGGGAGAGAAACCACAGTTCTGCAGCACAGCAGATGTTCTCCATAAGGTCTTCCTGACTAGCCCACTTTCTTCTAAAGGTATGTATAAGTTACATTGTTTCTAATAGTTACATTTCAGGTTTTTCCCTCCTCCCATATCAGAGTCCATCTCCTTATTCTCCTTGGGATCAGTCCTGCCCCACTCCATGAAAATGATTGTGAAGGTGCTTTGTAATGATCACAAACTGTTCACATGTGAGTTACTATTACTGTCTTTTATAGAAGTTTCTTCTATTCAAACATATCGTGCTTTCTGATGTTTATTAATCATTGTCTTGGATCAGCTTTGCTTTTCCTTTGTCTTCTTTCAAAATAACTGACCTCTGCCCTTGAAACCTGAATCTGAGACAGACCTAGAACTGGGGCCTCTGCAGGGAGAACTTGACTTTCATTGTTTTATCCTTTTGTGCCCCATAAGCTAATTTTGTTTTCCCAGAGTAGCAGAAAGATGAGGCAAGATGCCACACCAGATATGCTGCTGACGGGTTCATTTCATTACCAGGCCATTCGCCGCTTGGAATCGTCTATGGCTAGTGGCACAGAGATGCCAATGCCCTTGCCAATCATGAGGGTGATGGGCGTTCCAAACCTGGGTTTGATTCATTTCATGGCCCCTCTCTCCTCTCCATTTCCACTGATGTGTTTCAGTATCTGCATTGTGTTGAGAAGAGGAAAATAATGTTGTAGCTGGAATTGTTTTGAGGGGCAGACACAGGGAGGTGGAACCCGTGATCACAGAGGGTTGGCAGCTGGTGGCCAGAGTTGTGGATCTCTCTTCAACCTGGAGGGACCTTGGGCTGCACAGGTGGGAGGTGTGGGCGAAAGGAGGTGAACATGGCAGATAACTCATTGTTCAGATGTGACGCTTCAACTCCTGCAGCACCAGAGGTATTTGCCAAGAGCCCCACCCTTCTTTGGAAAGGATGAGTTATTGACTATGAAGAAAACACAAATAATGGAGGTTATTTCCGTGCAGAGACAACATGAGCCAGGGTGCTCTTTTAGGTAGTAAGTCTTATCAGCAATGGCTTCCCTAAGTGCCTCCAAAGTGTCTATCCATTAGGGCCCAAGGAGGCGCTTTGATTCTCCCTCAGAGGGGAGAGCAGTTTAATAAATCACCCAGTGAATGGAGCATCTAAATTCAATAATTGTGAAGTGCAGATAAATCACTGCTGTCAATGCTGACTTAGACTTTATTCATTCAAAACAGTTAAATTCAAACAGCATCCAGCATCCAGACATTCACGGCTCCCAACCCCCGGCTACTGGGCTAGAATGTCTTCCCAGAGTTGGGCCTCCTTCCTGGTTGTCTGTTGGGAAGTGGGGAAGGAGGAAGTAGGTTGAATTACAGCCAGAGAGATGACCCATTCAAGCAACAGAGCGATCGTGGGGGCTCAAAGTTAATAATTCATTGTACTGTCGGCTGTGTGTTAGGTTTCATCCTTCGAGCTGCTGATGGAAAGGCGATCAGGCTCTGGCATCTTACTCCAGCTGCACAGCTGGGCCTTCTAACACATTATCTGTGGTTAATTTGCTTACCAGCGAGGTGAGGGCATGACACAAGGGTACGTGATAGTAGCTGGGAGTTTCATAAATTCAAGATGAACCAAGCCTGGGAGGCTAATTCCATCTCCTCCCCCAGATTCTTCCCCATAAAATATGGGACATTTCCAGCCCCTTCATTCAACCCTAAGTACATTTCATGTAAAATGCAAGAAAGTGTAACTCTTATATTTATAAACATGCCAACTTGTAAATGGTTGGATAGGTATTTGAATTATTGTTTGTTAAATATTTAAGCTGAATCCTTCATCCATCAGTTCTCATGAGAAGGCAGGGGACAGATTTATGATGCTGGAGGTTTTCTGGTTAGTTGGCAGTTGGCATCTCCATTAATTATGGCTCACACAGTAGGGTCTGTAGTGATAATCGTAGCACTGAAAATCAGGGTCTCTATTATTCTTTTAAAGGGAGCTAATGCAACAAGAGCTGCTGACATGAAAAGGAAAAGGAAAAGAAAATGCAATCTCTGAATGGTTGCTGCCACTTTCTGAGGCTTTGGTGGGTCTGATTGTTTCTCTGACTATAGCATAGTTTAAAGAGCAACTTTTAAGAGACAGACAGACCTAGATTTCAGTTCTAGGTCCCTTGCTTTCTGATTCTGTGAACCTGAACAACTTACTTTATTCCTCTGAAACTCAGCTTTTATCTAAATAAAAGGGAATGGGGGGGAGAGAAATTAGGAGTTTAGGATGAGCGTATGCACACAACTATACTTAAAATAGATAATCAACAAGGACCTACTGTGTAGCACAGTGAACTATACTCAATATTTTGTAATAACCTATAAGGGAAAAGAATCTGAAAAAGAATATACATATATAACTGTATCGCTTTGCTGTACACCTGAAGCGGACACAACATTGTAAACCAATTATACTCCAATTAAAAATTTTAATTAAATAAAAGGAAATGATCATAACTAACTTGATACAAATATATTCATGTATATACACCCATGTGTAGAAAGATAAGTGGTTAAAGTGTAGTATAATACCTAACAAATAATAATAAATAGCCATAATTCTTAAGCAATAAAACAAACTTCACAAGGGGAGAGGTTTTAGTCCTGTATATTCACTGTTAATACCCAGTGCCTAGAACAGTGCCTGATACAGAGAATAAATTCAGTAAACATTCGAACTTATTTCAAATGTTTATTGAATTAGTCAGTGAGCACATACCAAGTTCCAGGCGCTGGCACAGGTGCCATTTAATGTTATGAGAACCCTGGAATTTTGGGGATAAAGTCTCTGAGACTCTGAGAGGTTAAGTGATTTTCCTGATGTCACCAAGCTAGCATATGCCCGATGAATGTCAGTTTCTAGCCCCTCTGCTGCTCTCACTAAGAGCTGCAGTGGGTCCTGAGATCTGTCTCTTTCATGGTTTATAGGACTTGTGACCATGTGGTCATGTGTGGAAAGACAAGCACCCTCTTTTCACAGCAGGGAGAAGTCAGAGGTCTCTTTCCCCTTTGAATTTCACAGATGAAGACTGGAAACTCAGAAAGTGCCTCCAAACAGCCTTCAGAAGAGGCTGAAGGAGAGAAGATGGGTGCCTTTGTGATGCTCATGAGAGCTCTGAGGATGGGGCACAGGAAGGAAGGTTCACTGAAGTGCCCAGGGAAGGAAAGCCCTCCTTCCTTCTCTAGGCCAAGTCTGTGGCTCAAACACCAGCATTGTCCTCTCTTTCCTGAAGACAAACTCTTGGCTGGCAGGGAGAGATGAGGGGCTGATTTTGGACAATCCTATTTGCCAACTGGATCCATGAGAAGGGTTTGGGGAGGGGCTACTGTTTTTTCTGATAGATGTTAGGATGGGTTATGTGTGTGTGTGTATTTGTGTGGTCCCTGCAGCAGAGAGTGTAGTGAGAGACAGATTGTGACCTGCTCCCAAGGCCCTCCAGGCCCCCTGGCCTCAGGCTGGTAGGTGAGCTAGCGGGGGCGGTGAGGGGGGGAGGCAGAAGAGATTGAGGGCTGTGTCTGTAGAGCTCCAGGGCCCTCCCTATGGCTGCCCCTGGTCGGGCCCACGCCTTGAAGCAGCAGGGAACCTCTTCCCATGCCTGCCTGCATGACCCATGGAGGCCTCAGCAACTGGAGTATATGGATGCTGCCATTAAGGAGAATCTTGGATCTCACCAAAAAAAGATACCCCATGTCCAAGGGCAAAGGAGAAACCCCAACAGGATGGTAGGAGGGCAAAATCATGTTTAGAATCAAACCCCATACCCACCAGAGCTGCTCAGAGGACTCAAACAAAACCTTGTGTGCACCAGGACCCAGGGACCCCACAATAGACTGAGTGAGACCTGCCTTTGAGTGTTTTAGTGTCTCCTGGGGAGGTATGGGTCAGCAGTGGCCTGCCACAGGGACAGGGGCTCTGGCTGCAGCAGACCTGGGAGGCACAGCTTTTGAGACCCACCATAAAGCTACAGAGCAGACAACCCACAAACTGGAGAACAATTATACCAAAGAAGTGCTCACACTTTTGCAAAAGTTCTAGGACTTACAACAGATTTCCCAACCTGAGGAGAAAAGAGACTGAGAACCCCCAGTCTTTGAAGGCCTTGACTTTGAAGGCCAGTGGGATTTGATTACAGATCACAGGCCTGGTGAAACAGACTCTTGCAGAGCACAAACAAAACCTTGTGTGCACCAGGACCCAGGAGAATGGAGCAGTGACCCCATAGGAGACTGAGTCAGACACACCTGTGAGTGTCCAGGAGTCTCCCATGGAGGCCTGAGTCGACAGCGGCCTGCCGTGGGATCAGGGGCGCTGAATACAACAGTCCTTTCGGGGGAAGTCATTATTCCTCCTGTGGAAGGGAACACAGCCCCACCCATCAACAGAAAATTGGATTAAAGATTTACTGAGCATGGCCATGCCCATCAGAGCAAGACCCAGATTTCCCCCAAAGTCAGTCCCTCCCATCAGGAAGCTTCCACAAGCCTCTGCCCTCCATCAGAGGGCAGGCAGAATGGAAACCACAGTTACAGAAAACTAACCAAACTGATCACTTGGAACCTGGAAACTAGTCAGAAGAGGGAACTCATCAGCTCCCTCCAGACCTACTGAGTTAAACCCTGGGGGTAGGAGCCAGCACTCTACTTTAACAGGCCCTCTGGGTGAGGCCTAGGCAACTGTTGGAAATCGTTTCCATGTATTTGTCTAATTCATCCTTAGAACTGAAGAAAGAGAGGCCCAGGGAACTTAAATAACATGCTCAAAGTTACACAGCTCGAAAATTACCAAGCTGGAACGAGAACCCAGCTCTTGACTGGCAGATTGGAATCTGCCTTGAGATCTTCCAGATATCCCAGGGGGAGTCCCAGTTGCTGACTGGCCCTCCTCTCTGCACTTGCCCAGAAGTCAGAGGGCACGGTGGCCACGGGGTAGCGGGGCCAGCACTATGCCACCCTGAACTCTTTTCTCTCCACCTCTACCTCCTGCCTCACCTCCTGACCTGATCTGGTTTACAAGTACAGAGTTAGTGGCATTTCCATCTTCCTTTTCCTCCTCTGGCTCCTCATTCTCACTCACTGAGGCTTTTATACATCCCTAGTCTCTCATGGGCGGAGAAGGCAATGGCAACCCACTCCAGTACTTTTGCCTGGAAAATCCCATGGACAGGGGAGCCTGGTAGGCTGCAATCCATGGGGTTGCTACTAGTCGGGCATGACTGAGCAACTTCACTTTCACTTTTCACTTTCGTGCATTGGAGAAGGAAATGGCAACCCACTCCAGGGTTCTTGCCTGGAGAATCCCAGGGACGGGGGAGCCAGGTGGGCTGCCGTCTATGGGGTTGCACAGAGTCAAACACGACTGAAGCGACTTAGCAGTCTCTCATGGGAGGTAAATGAAATTTCATGGTTAGGAAATGTTGGATTAAATGAAGTAGATTTCTTTACCACAGGTCTTCTCAGGGCCTTTACTATGTAACATGTGAAGCTCCAAAAACAGGATATAACAGGCAGTGTTCATCAACTTCAGTTCAGTTCAGTTCAGTCCAGTCGCTCAGTCATGTCTGACTCTTTGCGACCCCATGAACTGCAGCACGCCAGGCCTCCCTGTCCTTCACCAGTTCCCGGAGTTCATTCAAACTCATGTCCATCGAGTCGGTGATGCCATCCAGCCATCTCATCCTCTGTCGTCCCCTTCTCCTCCTGCCCCCAGTCCCTCCCAGCATCAGAGTCTTTTCCAATGAGTCAACTCTTCGCATGAGGTGGCCAAAGTACTGGAGTTTCAGCTTTAGCATCATTCCTTCCAAAGAACACCCAGGACCAATCTCCTTTAGAATGGACTGGTTCATCAACTTGGACGATCACAAAGCCTTTTTTGTTTTTTAAAACTTGCGTTTAGTTGTTTATTTGACTGTGCCAGGTCTTAGTTATAGACCTGGGATATGTGGGATCTTTAGTCGCTGCATGCAGACTCTCAGCTGTGGCATGAGATCGCTAGTTCCCTGACTGACGATCAAACCCAGGGCCCCTGCATCGGGAGCATAAAGTCTTAGCTACCGAACCACCAGGGAAGATCCCCAAACCTTTTTTATTCAGAAGACATTTCAGAAGACTATCGTTCTGCAGGTCCTTTCGCTATGGTGAGCAGAGCATGAGCCCTAAGTGGATAGGATATGATATAATTAGATTTTGAGGGACGTGGTAAAGGATGGAGAAAGTTCCAGAATACAGAATTTTCATTCTACCAGTCTTTGCCATCTTAGCACATCCTCAAGAGTAGCCCTATCAGAGGTCTTTTAAAGTACCAAGTTTATTGAGTTGAAATGAGTAATGGTAGGGAAGTATCAATTCCCCACAGCATTGTTGGGGTTGGGTTCTGGACACCCCATTGGGCCAGTTGTTTACCCTTTAATTTCTGGATCTTCGGAAGGTGGGGTACTGGGTCTCAGATGAAGGTACAGGAGGAGTTGAGTCGGGGAGGTGTATGTGGGTATTCTGAAGGCTCAAGATAAGTGTTCTGTCAACTATGGAATTATTTCAGTGTTTGGCAATCAATATGGCTATTCTGGTTCATGCCAGCTGAACATTAGCCCTAAATTCAGGAGCAGGCTTCAGATAATCAGTGTCCCTTCAAGGCTATGTATCCAAGACTTCCCTGGTGCCCCAGTGCCTTGGACTCCGTGTTCCCAATGAGGGTGTCTGGGTTCGAGCTCTGGTCAGGGGACTGGATCCCACATGCCACAACTTGCAAGAGTTTGTATGTCAAAACTGGAGAATCCCACATGCCTCAACTAAGAATTGGCATGGCCAAAAATATACATACCTAAATGATTTTTTTAAAGGTTGTATTATCCAAATAAAACAATATGTATAATACTTGGGAACATGATAAAATACAAAGCATAATTCACAAAAGCAATGAAACTAATCAACTACCTTCATTATTAAGCACCAGTTATGGTTTTATTGTTCTATAACACTGTTATCTCTCAAATTTTTGAAGATCAGTTCTGCTTCATCTGGGGTATGGGTTGCTTCCGCTGATATTTAGTGGACTCAATAACCACATCTTTCTATAGGAGGGGTCACAGCCCAGCCAGAGGCCCCTGGCTTGGTTGGTTGCCCATAATAGGACAAAAAATATAAATATTAAACTTTCTGGCTCTGCTACTAGCTGTATGGCCTTGGGAAAGTTATATACCATCTATATGCCTTTGGAACATGGAGATATGTAATCATAAGATAATATGCATGAAGTAGCTGATTAACGAATGCATGGCACATAGTATGCTTTCAATAAAAGTTTTAAAACCCAAAAAATTGTTAGCAAACCTGGAAAACTAAAAGAGTTGACTAACTAGTTAACTAATTAAGGAACCACATGCACACACACCCCAGCTCCTTCTGGGTCACAGGCCTCATCTGAAGAGTAAACTGCTGGTTTGAGTTTGAATGTGGCAAGGAATCTGAGACCTGCTGCCTCTCCAACTCTGCACCCTCACCTTCAGTTGAGGAAAAGCAGATGTACAGAAAAGGAGGTACCAGATCAAGTGACCAAAATCTGAGCTGGAGGAAAGCACTCCTAATCCCCATGGGCAAGGGCTTATGATCTGGCAATTGAGTGATGGGCACATAGTATATTAGAAGCATGTATCAGTTAGTGTTCCCCAAAACTTAGTGGCAGTGGCCACATATTTAGCTCATTGTTCTGTGGATCAGAATTTGGGCTTGGGGCTCCTGTGGTCTTGACTGGGCTCATTCATGAATGCACAGTTAGATGCAGAGTCAGCCAGGAACTAGTGGGCCTATGTTGGCTTTAAATTTGCGATGGCTCATCCTTGTTCTACACGAAGTGTCAGCCTCTGGCAGATTAGTCCAAGCCTATTCACATGGCAGCTGAACAGAATTCTTTGAGAAAGTGAAAGTCTTCAAGACCTGTTAGGTTCCGAATTGGTACATCATCATCACTTCCACTCATCTTACTGGGCAAAGCAAGTGACAAACTCAGCACAGATTCAAGGCGTAGAGAAACAGTTCCCGTCTCTTGATGAGAGGAACTTGACAGAACTTTTGATCAGAGTCTCCACTCATCCTAGCCAACAGATATTATGCAACCCAGTAGACCCACCCATGTGCTCTTTGCCCGGAAACTGAACATTCAGTGAAAGGAACCACTTAGGAGCTTAGATGCAAACTATATACACACACACACACATACATATATATATGATGGATAAACAACAAGCTCTTATAGTATAGCACAGAGAATTATATTCAATATCCTCAGATAAACCATAATATAAAAGAAGATGAAAAAGAATATACATATATAACTGAATCACTTTGCTGTACAGCAGAAATTAACAAAAGATTGTAAATCAACTAGAGCTCAATAAAAGAAAACAAAAGGAGATCTAGTAAAATTATTCCAGAAAGAAAGGAACAAGGGAGACACAGAGAACAAATGTATGGATACCAAGGGGGAAAGGGAGGGTGGGATGAATTGGGAGGTTACGAGCAACATATATATACTCTTGAGACTATGTATAAAATAGATAACTAATGAGAACATACTGCACAGCACAAGGAAGTCTACTCAGTGCTCTGTGGGGACCTAAATAGGAAGGAAATCTAAAACAGAGGGGATAGAGACCGGTGTTTGATACCTGGGTTGGGAAGATCCCCCAGAGAAGGGAACGCTACCCACTCCAGTATTCTGGCCTAGGAAATTCCATAGACAGAGGAGCCTGGCAGGATACAGTCCATGGGGTCGAAAAGAGTCGGACACAACAGAACAATTTTCATAGGATGTGTATGTATGGCTGATTCATTTTGCCATACAGTAGAAACTAATACCTTGTAAAGCAACTATACTCCAATACAAATTAGTTTTAAATAATGAAGGAAAGGAACCAGGAAAGTGACACTGTGACTTCCAAAAGGCTCTCCATTTGCTCTTGCCACCTTGCTTGCCCAGTGCAGCTGAGCCACTTCCTTGCTCAAGCTTAGCTGTTAGTTTTACTTCAATTTTGTATGTTACCTCCTATAGTGGATGCGCTGGTGCACTGTCCCGACTGCCTCCCAGGACTGGAGGGTGTTGCATGCTGATGGCCGCAGGTAAGCCTCATCTCAAGAACTGCCCTCTGCTCATGAGTGCCACCTCACAAAGGTTATGCTCCCTTCTTGGAGTGGCCTCCCTTGGACTGATTCTGAAAGGCCATCCCTGTGGGATCACAGTTGGCTTTTCGCTCTGCCCACGCCTTCCTGCCTCCTGCCTCCCTGCCTCCCTCATGGGTTTTGCTACCAAGAACACTGTAGAAAAATCTCTAAGACACTATCCTGCAAGCTCAAGATCATATATCCTATATCCCCCTGAAACTATCACAACATTGTTAATTGGCTATACTCCGATACAAAATAAAAAGTTTTTTTAAAAAAACAAAAAAGAAAAGATATTCTATACCCCTTCAGTAAATTTCATGTTTGCCTCTGTGAGGCAGTCAGATTCTTGTTACTTACGATCCAAAACTGTTACAAGATATTTCACTCCGAGATTCTTATCACTATGCTGCTTTTTAAAATATTTATTTATTTCTATTTATTTACTCATTTGGCTGTGCTGGGTCTTAGTTGTGGCACGCAGAATCTTCCAGCTCCCTGTGGCATGCAGGATCTTTAGTTGAGGCATGCAAATTCTTAGGTGCAGTATGTGGGATCTAGTTCCCTGATGAGGGATTAAACTCTGGTCCCCTGCATTGAGAGCACAGAGTCTTAGCCACTAGACCACCAGGGAATTGTCTCACTACACTATTTCTAATTCTTATTTACTACTAACTGAGTGCCTACTATTCAACCTCTCAAAATCACCCTGCCATGTGAGTACCAGTATCCCTGTTCAACTGCGGAGATAAAATAAAGCAGAGAGAAAGTGAAAATGTTAGTTGCTCAGTCGTGTCCAACTCTTTCGACCCCATGGACTGTAGCCCGCCAGTCTCCTTTGTCCATGGGATTCTCCAGGCAAGAATACTGGAGTGGGTAAGCCATTCCCTTCTCCAGGGGATCTTCCTGACCCAGGGATTGAGCCTGGGTCTGAGCCATCAGGGAAGCTAGAGTAGTTAAGAAACTTTACCTTGCAACCAGGCTGCCTAGGTGTGATTCCCACTTCTGTCACTTACTACCTATGTTGCCTTGGGTAAGTTTCTTATCTGTCTATGCCTCAGTTTCCCCCCTCTGTAAAATAAGGGCAATAAGCTGTCTCATTGGGTTTCTGTGAGGATTAAATGAGTTAACATAGATAAAATGTTTAAAACAGTTCCTGACAAACAAGAAGCTTTGCGTAAGTGTTTGCTATTACTATGGTTGATGTTAGTATTATCAGTAGTAATGGTATTAATGTTGATCTTTCTGATTCCAAAGGCTGTGGATGTTGGGCCTACTATCTTCCCCACTTGAGAACCCTCTTTTTTCCACTCCACCCCGGTCCGTCTTGCTGCCAGAATGCCAGAACTCAGCAGAGAGTCATGCATCTCTGACGAAAGGGAAGCGCCGCGGCAGCTCTGCTGACAGGGCTCCTCTTTGCTGGCCTTCACATTTTTCTTTCTTGCAGGTTTGAAATACTGTCTCCTCCCCACTCACTGCCTTTGCCATAAGTAACTGTCTTCCTGGAGCCACCTGAGAGACGCTCCTGTCTGGGGAGTCCTGGCCTGACCGGGATGTAATTTGTTAAGGAGTATTTAAACACAACAGACTCCCAGAGTAAATGGGCACTGTGCTGCCCAAGGAGGTGATTTAATTATTAGGATCATTCTTCAGGCTATTCTTAATCTCAGGCCTACCTCTCTTATCTGCACATCTTGTGATGGGACACAGCATAAATATCAGAATCAATAAATTACAAGTTTGCAAGGATGCAGGCCAAACAACAGTAACCTGGTTACTGGGCACCAAAGCCAGCTTCTCCTTAGAAACCTCAACCCTGGAGTAAGAAGTCAGGGCAGTGGGATGTATTCTTGTTATAGGGCACAAGCTGTTCTGAAATTAAAAGAATGGAGGTTGGTCTTAAAATCTGGGATCCAGTTATGGAGACAACCCCCCATCCAAGAGGGGGGCTCCAAGGCCCAGAGCACGTGTAGCCCCCGTGGGAGGCTGGGGGCCTCCACCTAGCATCAGACCAACAAGGAAGCAGTTGGAACCGATGGAGACGTTCCCAGTACACAACCAAGCAGAGCAGGTGTGTCGAGGAGGCTCCACCCGGGGCCTCTCCGAGCAGCCTGTCCTCGCTGTTTCTCATCAGATGCTGGGTAAGTGGCACCCAGCCCGGTGGCCTCTCCTGGTGCCATTCTCACCAGGGCTACCAGGCCCCACCTCCAAGTTCCTGGCAGCCTTGGATCTCCTTGCAGTTTACACTAGTCACTGCCGGGAGCTCCCTGAGTCCTCTGCGTGATCTTGCAGTCAACCTCCTCCCCAGACACTGCTGTGAACATTGTGTTCTGGGGGCACACAGGCCAGCATCTCCCGTTCTCCCTTCACTTGGCTCTGATCTCTCCCTGTCCTCAGGGCTCCAGACTTCCTCTGCTGTGTCTGGCCTGGTGACTCTCAGGGTCCCTTTTACTTCAACCATTTTGCCTCATTCCTGCCAGTTTCTCTTGCACATTAACCTGTCCCTGAGCCCACAGGGGGCTCCGGGCCTGCCCAGGGCTGGTCCTCCTTGTGCAGTGGTCGCTGGTGACGCGTGTTCATGTTCGGCCTGCCCCTGTCACTCAGGGAGTCACTCGCTTGCCTGCCCTGGTCCCTTGCACCCTGTTCCCCATCCCTGGCTTTGAGACCAACTGCAGCCTATTGCCTGCCTTTCACTGACTTCTGTTTGTCCCCCAGGCCAAGGGCTCCCCTAGTCTGACCCCCACCCTACCTGCCACTCCTTGGGGAGGAGCAGACCCTCTGGCCTTTCTGCCCCGCCGCCTCACCCAGTACACCCCTCCCCTCCTTCTCCCAGGCCCTCTGCTGTGAGGTGAGAGCTGCGTGAAGCTTGCATTAGCAGCTGTGGCCAGAGGGAAGGTGTTGACCTTGTGGGACTTCATGCTCTGGACTGAAGGGAGAGGGAGTCACGGTGAATTCCACACCCTCTCTTGACCAGAGACACAGGCTGGGCTTCTCCCGAGGAAGTACATGCGGGAGTTCTAGGAATCCAGCCCATCCTCGCGTGGGTTGGAGGAGTGTCTTTGTGCCTGGGAATTAGGACCCCTGCCCCCAACCATTGGGAGACGGCAATGGCACCCGACTCCAGTACTCGTGCCTGGAAAATCCCATGGACAGAGGAGCCTGGTGCGCTGCAGTCCATGGGGTCGCTGAGAGTCGGGCACGACTGAGCGACTTTACTTTCGCTTTTCACTTTCATGCATTGGAGAAGGAAATGGCAACCCACTCCAGTATTCTTGCCTGGAGAATCCCAGGGACAGAGGAGCCTAGTGGGCTGCTGTCTATGGGGTCACACAGAGTCGGACACTATTGAAGCGACTTAGCAGCAGCAGCCCCCAACCATTAGCTCTCCATCCTGGGCCTGCAGCTCTGGGCCTCAGCATAGGCTCCCGAGGAATTGCTGCTCTCCGCCAGCGTCCTTCCTGACAGCCCCTCCTTGAGGCCTGGGATGGGGGCCATCTGGAGCTAGCCTCCTCTTCTTGGAATGCAATAAAGGCAGATACTGTGCACCCAGAAAAAAAAATCCAGGACTTTGTAATTATAAGGGGCGACTTGATTCTTAATGATTACAGGAGCATTCCCAGGCTGAACCAACTTATGTCTGGAAATCCCAAGGCCAGAGTGAATGTGGAAAACAAAGATCGACTGAACATCCCTAAGGGCGCCGGAGACACAGAGGAAAGGAGGTCAGAGTCCCTGCTGTCTTCCCTGGCAGGGAGGTGCGGAGCGACACAAGAAAACCATCTTTCCAGGAGGATCAGAGAACGGAGGCGGGAGCGTAAGAAAGGGTGTTTGAAGCCAGCCTGGGGGCGAGGGGACGGGGGTGGGGCTTTCCTGAACGGAAGAGTCTCAAGTTGAAGGTTACGACAGCAGGTGCAGAAGAAGCAGAGCAATCTAGATGGAGGAGGAAGCTCTCTCAATGGCACATATGTGTAAACATTGGGAGCTGCGGGAACCTCTTGAATTCATTCCTCCTCCCCAGCTCCACTTCCACTCTTCCACCGGTGAGCAAGGTCAGACTCTCATCATCTCTCACCTGGGTTACTATCGCCGCCTTCTTACTGGTACTGCCGTCTCCTGCCCTCTGGTCATAGCCTTCTCCTCTGCCTCCTCCCTTCCAAGTCCGTCCTCTACTGAGTAATCTCATTCTCACTCCTTTTCCCAAAACCCTGTTAAGGGGCCTCTCCAGCAGGATGAAATCTACTCTATTTAGCACAGTAGCTAGTGTCTGTGTGAGTAATCCTGCTCCCTGCAAGGCGATGTCTCTCCCACCCAACCCCCTCGCCTTGTGTTCAAAGGACACAAAACAAAAATCTGAGTGTCATCTGAGTGTGAGGCTGTGTTGAATGCTTTTGCTTTGGATAGTATGTCATTTATTCTCTTTTTACAGATAGGTTGAAAAGCATAGCCAATTATGGGACTTCCCTGGTGGTTCAGTGGTTAAGAATTCACCTTGCAATGCAGGTGATGTGGATTTGATCCCTGGTTGGGGAACTAAGATTCCACCTGCCTCCGGGCAACCAGAGAAAGCCCCCGTGCCACAACAAGAAAAAGGAAGAAATTTTAGAAAATAATAAAAACAAAATAAAAGTGTAACCAGTTTGACCCTACACCCATGCTCTTTCTAGGGCTGTAGTTTGAATTAAATTTATGTTCAGACTTTTAAACTAATGATCTAAAAACTGTAGAAACAAACCTATATGTAAATTGTATAAAAAGAAAAAAATTGTTTACAATTATTGAATTTTATTACAATTAAATCTCCTTAAAAACCTGGGATTGACACCTGACACTGTGTTTGGCTCCAGCTCCCCCATCTGACCTCACCTCCTATCGGCCCTCCTCCTGCTCTGTGCTCCAGCCATTCAGCTGTTCCTCTGTCAGGAAGCAATTGTCCATCAAGTTCTTTCTTGTCTCTCTCTCTTTTTTTTTTACTTCACTGACAGCTTTGTCAGGATCTCGCCTCTTCAGAGAGGACTGCCCTGACCAGACTCTAAGATAGCCCCGTTGTATTTGGTTTCTATATCCTGTTGCCCTTACCAGTACCTGACATAGCTGCTTATTTATTCCTTATTCCACAGAGGTTTACAACTATAGAACCTTTACTTCCAGAACTTAGAACAGTTCCTGACATGCAATAGACACACAGTTTTGAAGAACGACTCCCAGTGCGCCAAGGCTTGGTTATGACCCGACTGAGAGCACTATAGTAACTGAAGCACACGGGGGCCTGCAGAAGGCAGACTTTGCAAGGACAGGAGAGGCATGGAGACCAAGTGAGTGGCCTTCACCTAATGCACTTAGGGAACAGGCCCACTATGGTCACCTCAGATGCTTTGATGGGAGTCGTATCGATTACGGAGACAAATACCTGATTTTTAAACCCTGAGTGCCTGGTACAGAGTGGACACTCAACAAATGCTTAAAGTGTAAGTGAATTCTAGAATTTTATGGTTGCCTCAGTCTGCCTCCAGCTAGCTCAGCTCACGTTCTGAGTGCAAAGGCTGGTCAATGATTTTACCAGTTGTTATTGCCTAAGTATGCATCTTTTCAATTCTGCACTTAAAGTGGCAGCATGAGCAATCTGATTTCTGGTTCCTTTATTGGGTAGAAACTTTCTTGTAACTCTCAAGGTTGGCTCAGATCCAGCCAAGGAGTCTGGGAAGCTGAACACTGAATGACTGTTCCAAAGGCCTTCTCTATAAAAGTGGTTAGTGTTTTGGCAAGCTTGTTGGAGATTCTTCACTATGGGAACCACTTTACTTCTCAAGATGGCTTGAAATAGCTGGATGGTCAGGGGGCACATTCTGCAGCAGAGTTTTTCCATTTACAGGTTAGCGATGGTTTGCGGTGGCCTTCAAACCTCTTCAATGCAGTGGTTTCTTAAAGGAATGTAATAAGTTACACCAGCTTTTTAAAATAAAATATATTAGAATAGAAACTATAATTGGCAATCTAGAATCAAAAATGTATTTCAAAAATGAAGGCAAAATAAAGACATTTTTAGACAGCAGATGCACACTAAAGAAAATGCTAAAGATGTTCTTAGCAGAAGGCAAATGAGCCCTCACAGAAGCACAGAGATACAGGAAGGAGAGAAAAGGAATAGAAAAGACGAATTTTAGAGAAACTAGTGTATAAAACACACAGACAGTTAAAATACATGACAACAAAGCACAAATTTGGGAGGATATTAAATGGAGTAAAGATGTTCTAAGTTCCTTGCATTTCTCATCTTACATATAATGTTAACTATTATATATGTAATGATATGTAATATATAATTTTTTATCACAATATCACAGTTATGATGTTAGATTTTGAAAGTCAAGGGTGCATGTTGTGAGCTTCCCAGGTGGCACTAGTAGTAAAGAATCCGCCTGCCAATGCAGGAGACATAAGAGAGATGGGTTTGATCCCTTGGTTCGGAAAGATACCCTGGAGGAGGGCATGACAGCCCACTCCAGTATCCTTGCCTGGAGAATCCCCATGAACAGAGGGGCTTGGTGGGCACCACTCCATAGGGCCGCAAAGAGTCAGACGTGACTGAAGCAACTTAGCAGGCACTCATATCCTAGGGATACGCAACGTAGCCTCTGAGAGTCAGAGAAGGCTTCATATCGGACGAGAGCTCCAAGTTAAAGGGTGAGCTGGAGTAATCCAGTTGATGGTGAGATGTATAGGGGATAAGATATGGTGTATTCCAATCAGGGCAAAGAATGTATTCAAAGGCTTAAAGGTAGGAGAAATTTATCTCTGCTCCAGGAATTGAAAGACCTTCAGGGTATCAAATAGAAGAGGGCAGAGTCCCAGAGAGAAGAGGAGAAATGCTATGAAGGAAGGAGGCCATAGATTTGTTTGGTTGACTTTTCCATTTCTTGCTCACCTTTGCTAACAGATGTTGATACTGTGAGTGATGCTGAGGTAGTGTTAGTATATGGTTTATCCCCCTCCTCTGCTCTAAGTAGACCCTGGAGTCCTGTAGAGATGCCCCTGGACCGTGTCAGGAGGTAAGGTAGGTGGCAGAAGCAGCTCCTCTCCCTCATTATCTATTTTTAAACCACCATTGCTGCCAGAGCAGCCTTTTCACACTTCACCTGATTTACAAAATTAATTTCTGTGTAACATTTCATCCAAAGACGCAGTTCTACTGCTTAAAATGATATCTGTGTATATTTGTGTAAGAGAGTTTCCAAGAAATGAACTATTATTTTCATGAACTAAGAAATCTGCCTCTGGCAAAGGATACCAACTCTGTCCTCCAAAAGGTGAGCAGGAGTCGGGGGTCACATTGATACCAAGGCCAGATGTTTCTAGCGGGCTACAAGGGAAATGTGACTGCAATGTTCCTGGAGCTGAACTGCAAAAACTAAAAGAAAGGGGAGGAATGAGAGAAAGGGGAGAAGTCAAACACGTGAGTATGAGTGTTTGCAGGGAGCTTGGAAAACGCTTATTCTGAAAGAAGAGAGGCTGCAGAAACTCAAATGGAATCCTTCTGAGAGGACTTTCTGAGCAAAAACAAGCTTCTCTCTTTTCCTTCTGCCTTTATCTCAGGGTCCAAAATGGTGAGCAAAACCCAGTATCTCTCTTCCCACCCAGCTTGTCATCACTTTCCCCATACCCGCAACCCTGACTGCGGGGGAGAGGATAACTTGAGTTTGGCAGAAAATGCAAAAGCAGTTCATTTTCCCAGACTTTTTGAAAAACAGCAATTAAAACCATCCCAAACACCTTGAAAATTAATGAGCTGTTTTCCAGTTAGGCTGATCGCCTTGTGAAGACAATGAACTCACCTTGTTAATATACATTGGAGCATTTACTCATTATTTGCCCATATCTACCTGTCTTATCTATCTTTATTTAAACTTTTACAAAGCAGTTGTTAAATTGTATGCCCCAGTAAATATGTTAACTTGGTACAGTTTCATGGAGATTTATGCACCTGCAAAGTCGGATATATTAAGTTCCCACAAAAGCTTGGCTTTTGGGGTGTGTTCTTTCCAAAGACTCTGTGGGGGGACATTTTCGATATGGAGAGCAATACGCAGGGACCAAAATCAATGGACTTAAATTATTAAAATTCTAAGGACTCGCTACAGATCGGGTCAGGTATTATAAAACTTACAGTCCATCAATTTACTTTCAATATTAATTTTAGCCGTGGGCCTGGCCATGAACACCGCGAGAATGCAAAGCATGTGACATCTCACTTAGAGCTGACGCAGAAGGGAAGTGACTCTGAAATATAGACCCTCTTGGCCTCTGGGGGAGATTTATGTGGCAAGGATCATGCTCCTCAGAGAAAGACTGCAGGTGAGTGGCAAGTCTGCATTATAAATGCCTGGGGTAACTATAAAAACATAAATGGTATCAGGTTATTGATTTTTTTTTCTTTCTGGAACCCACAAATTAGAAAAGTCACTGCTAAAAATCACCAGTCTCTCCACCAAATTTTAATTAAAGCATAAATAAATCATTTTGGCTGCTGCACTTGCATATAAACAAAGGGGGAGATGGCATCCTTACAAATGCTTGTCAACATTTGGTGACTAATGACTCACAGTGAAAATACAATCTGAAGCAACTGAATTGAAAGCAGATTCTGCAGCTAACTAATATCACATGCAAACCATCTAAAGCTATTATGTCTAGAGGCATTGAAACCACAGATCAGGTTTTTGGGGGTGGATGGGGGGATGAGGATAATTTTGTTAAGTAGAGCAATACTATTTTTTGTTATTAAATAAAGTGAAGCCCTGTAATGAGATATTACAGCTGCTGCACTTTCGCCACGTGATGAAGAAATGGATACCTCATCCCTCACAGCAAACACTAACCATATGCTGCAAAGATTCCAAATGTTGATTTTATTCCTAAATAAATACATAGCAAAATAGATATTTTGAAAATAAGGGTGAAAGAGGATGTTCTGGGCATTCCTAGATCTCATTACATCAGAAAAAGAAAGAAAGAAACCCTGAGATATTGAATACTAAAGGAATCCCCAGGGGATTTCCAGCATTGGCATGGGTGCAGCAAGCTCGAACCTGAAATCTGTGCTGTGCTCCAGCTTTTGGAGAATGGCACAGAACGCTCCTCTGTGGGCATCGCTGGAGAGCACCTCTGGATTTCCCTCCAGAATCTGCTGTGAAGAGGAGGCAGTATAGGTGATCTTCCCTAAGCAGGAATCAAACCCGGGTCTCCTGCATTGCAGGCAGACTCTTTACCATCTGAGCCATCATGTTCCCCCTCAAATCTAGGCTCCCGGTTTTGCTGTATTTTCCATTTCTTCTCACCCTTTCACAGGATGTCCTCCAGGAAGCTGCTGCTTCCTTTCTTGCATCATTCACTATTACCTCCCACCAAACAGTTCCATCAACATACACATGCTATTCTTTCTTGCAATTTTAATTTTAAACTTTCTCTTTCCCTACTCTTCCTTCCGACTGGGCTCATTTCTCTCTCCCTTTGCATCAGAACTCCTTGGAAAAGTTAAAAGTTACACATTCCCTCCTCCCCCATGGTTTTAACAGCTTTTGGAATCAGAGCCCCCATAAAACGAATACTTGCAATCGTTTATGTGAGTCTAGCAATGATTAGTAAGAGCAGGGCAAACTTATAGCTGCTTCTGCTGGCCTTGTGAGATTGGGAGGCTCTAGCTGAACCATATGGCTCAGATAATGGGCTTTAGAGACTGAGTGGATTCAGATCCTGGTTCCCCTAATTATTAGCTGTGTGATCATGGGCAAATTTTTTATGTCTCTTGAGTCTTACTTTACTCAGCTATATAATAGGAAAATAATAAAATTAACTGAGGATTAAAAAAAAAAAAGAAGAGGAGGCAGTGTGACACTGGGCTCTGCTGTGCTAGAGAAGGGGGATTTGACAGAATGACCTGTGGCCAATACATCTTAAAGCAAGGTTCTTCCTGGTAGGAAGGTGTACCTTATGCCTGCGGTCCCCACCTTTTTCACACTAGGGACCAGTGTTGTGGAAAACAACTTTTCCATAGACTGGGGTGGAAGAGGATGGTTTGGGGATGATTCAAGTGCATGACATTTATTGTGAACTTTATTTCTATTATTATTGCTTCAGCTCTACATCAGATCATCAAGCGTTAGATTCCGGAGGTCGGGGACCCCTGCCTTATGCAATTGTTCTTGCAGCTGCACCGGAAGAAGCTCAGAGAGAACAGGAAGTGTGTTGTCTACAGTAACACCTTGTTTGTCAAATACTAGTAAAGGAAGGACAATTTTTCTTCATTCATTCATTTATTCCTCCAGTCAGGCAACATCCATTGTGTACTTAACCTTGTGCCATGCATGATATTAGCCGTTTGATGATATAGAAAAGCATACTGTGAAGTCTCCATTCTCAGGAAGGGTTCAACTTGAAAATAAAAATAGGTTCAGCACAATGTGGTAAATAATAGCAGCATCTTGAGGATAACAGGGGTCCAGAGGAAGGCAGACTTAACTTTGGGGGAAAAGTCATGGGGCCCAAGGAAAGTTTTATACAGTGACGTCTAGGCTGAATTTTATCATGTGCACATACACTTGCCAAGGAGAAAGATAAAAATTTCAAACAACTGGAACTTAACATTGTGTGTGCCGAAACTTTTCCCTCTACCAATTGTGAAAGAAGGGAAAACTTATTTAAAAACACAAACACTGTATCAAAGGCATAGAGAAGTCAGACTGTCTAAAGTTAAATTCCAGTTCTGCCACTTACCAGCCCTGGAAACGTGGACTGATGGATTAGCCTTTCTGTGCCTCAATTTCCTAATCTTTAAAACAGGGGGAACAATAGTACATACTTCATGTAGTATTTTGGCTTCCCATGTGGCTCAGTGGTAAAGAATCTGCCTGCCAATGCGGGAGCCGTGGGTAGGATTCCTGGGTCGGGAAGATCCCCTGAGGGAAGAAATGGCAACCTACTCCAGTCTTCTCACCAGGATAATCCTATGGACCAAGCGGCCTTGTGGGCTACAGTCCATGGGGTCGCAAAGAGTCGGATGCGACTGAGCAGGCAGGCATGTGCTATTTTAAGAAGTAAATGAGAGTTAATGCCTGTAAAGACCTTATAATAGTGCCTAACACGTAAAAACCATTGTAACCACATACACACACATTAATAGACAGTCCCACATTCACACACATTCTCATAGACACACATAGATTGTCATAATTATACTTAATAGCAAGTGTTTATTGAACATTGTTTATGTGCCAGTTATCATGCTTAGCACTAAAAATAGAAAACAGAAAAACAGAGTCCCTGCCCCTAAGCAGCTCACCATTTTTGCTTTTGTTTTTTAAGTATAGTTGATTTATGATGTGTTAGCTTCAGGAATACAGCAAACTGATTCAGTTATACACACACACACACACACACACACACACACACACACACACACACATTCTTTTCAGATTCTTTTCCCTTATAGTTTATTACAAAGCCCTGAGTAGAGTTCCTTGTGCTTTGCTGGTTATCTATTTTATATATAGTAGTATGTATGTATGTTTGTGTTTTAGTTGCTCAGTTGTGTCTGACTCTTTGTGACCCCATGGGCTGTAGCCTGCTAGGCTCCTCCATCCATGGAATTCTCCAGGCAAGAATACTGGGGTGGGTTGCCATTCCCTTCTCCAGGGGATCTTCCGGTATGTATGTATTAAATTTAAACTCCTAACTTATCCCCTCTTCCCCTTTGGTAACCGTGTTTGTTTCCTATCTTCATGGGTCTATTTCTGCTTTGTGGGCTTGCCTGGAGCCCACAGTTTTAATTCACAGTTTTATTGACTGCTAACTCTATCTTCATACCTGAACATTTCGCCTGATCACAAATGTCACCTCTTACAGAATCCTCACACTCACCATGTATGTGATCACACACTTCATCCTTTCTCCCTAAACCTGTTCTTGTTCCCCAGTTCCCTGATGTAATCGACTGCATCACCACCTAGTCAGCTGTCCAGGCCCAGAACCCAGAACTTATCCCTGACTCTGCTCTCTCCTCACCTGCAAGTCCGATCACCAAGCCTTTCCAACTGTGTCTCTAAAAGTTCTTTCAACCCTGTCTCCTCTTCTGTATCCTGACATTGACTCCTGGAATTCAAGTCTTTGACACCACCCTTCTGTATGGGCACCAGAGCCCCTGAATCAGCCTCCAGGTTAAGCCATCAGGCACCCAACTCCCAGTGGAAATTTCCAAAATGGAATCTGGTGGTGACCTGCTCACAGTCCCTCAAGTGATCCTCATTGCTTACAGTGTACACAGCAAGACTCTCAGGGACAGTCATGGTCCAGCTGAGTCATGCGTCATTACACCAAATGGTGCTGAACACCTCAAACCTCATCTTAAACTACTCTCTGTTTCATATTTTATCCTCTATCAAATGCAGCCACATTTGTCCCCACCACACTCACCTCTTTCCCCAGCCACCTGTATTGCACCCTCTGGGAAGGCTTCCCTGACTCCTCCTCCTGGCGAGTGCCCCTTTTGTATTCTCTCACTGCGCACTTCACATTGCACTGTGAGTAATCACTAATTCTCTGAATCATTCTCTCTTACCACAGAGTCTAGCACAGCTAGAGAAGGAGCAGTAGCAATATTTACTGAAAGAATACAGTGCTTGATCAACTCTAACATGACTTTTCTGTGAGATGCACTTTTATTTCATGTTCCACTAAGGAAGAAAGAAAGGCTGCCAGTTAAACTGATGCTACGTGTTATCACATCCCAGTTGCAGAGATGTTAAAATGGGAAAGAGAGGCTTCTTAGAATCCATGAACTATGAAAGCTAAAATTGTCTTTGTGGGTTTACCAGAGGCTTGTAGAGATTAAGGCCTGGGCTCTGGAGTCAGACCATTTACTGGGTGTGTCAGTCTGAGCAAGTTACATCCTTTCTCTATGCCTGGTATGTTTCATTTATAAGATAGAGTTGATAATCGTACTGTTTCAATTTTGTCTGCTCACATCATTCCTGCATTTTGAACTTTGAATCCTAAAGCCTTTGCCTTTCTTGAGTAGCCTGTTATGTAGCTTGGTAGGTAGATGCTTGTTTGTCTAGTGTCCTTTGGTGAACCAACCCTCACCCCATTCTTTGTTCTGCCCAATCCAGGTGACTCTGAGGGGACCAGTGACATCTGTCTCAGCCTGAAGGACGTGAGGAGGCTGAGGTAAAGGCAGGGGGAGGGTTGCACAGAGACAGCAGGCCTAACCAGTCAGAGCACATCATGCTACTTGACCACAGTGACAGTCTCAGGTGAAAAAAGATACGACTAGGGTTTCCATGAAGGTTGAAAAGGTTAAAGTACAGAAAGTACTCTAAAGGCACCCATGGATTTTATGCAGGAACTAGAAATTTACTGAATGTAAGCTTTTTGAGAACAGAGATCTTTAACTGATTTGTTCGCTAATATTTCCAAGGGAAGGTCTTCCCTAGTGGTTCCCTGGTAAAGAATCTGCCTACGATGCAGGAGCCACGGGACACGCAGGTTTGATCCCTGGGTCTAGAAAATCCCCTGGAGGGGGAGATGGCAACCCACTGCAGTATTTTTGCCTGGAAAATCCCACAGACAGAGGAGCCTGACAGGCTAAATTCTTGGGATCACAAAAGAGTTGGACACGACTTAGTGACTAAACTACAATAACAGCAACATTTTCTGGAGACCCAGGGTGGAGGCACATAATAGGTACTCAGATGCACTTGCAGGATTAATGGACTCTGATGTTTCTAACTCTCTGTCTAGATGTAAGATGCCATTTGTGCTACTATCAATGTGTTCACCTCTGTCTCCCACCTCCCTATTTCCTCCTTTCCTTTCCTTTCCTCCCTCTTGTCCTGCTTTCTTCCCTCTCTCCTTCTGTCTTCTCTCTTTATTTTCTTTATTTTGTTTTTCACTTCTAGTCTGCTGTTACCTGAAAAGCAAAAACAGCTATCACATCAGGATTGTTTTTTCAGCCTAAATAATGCCCCCCATCCCTGCCCATTTCCACTTGTCGACCCCTGTCCTTGTTCATCCCCTCCTGAGGCATGACCTCTGCCCACAGGGAACCCAGGTGTTTCTCCCTGAGCTCAGCGCGACATTGCAATTGACACAATGTCACCAGTTTCCTCTGTGGTTTGCTCCTGGTGATCTGGCACTGGCAACTCACTGCCCTCAGTTTCCAAGAAGGGCCAGGCATTCTGTTGGTCCTATTTTGCTGTGGCCTCTCTCCTGACTTGCTTCCATTCCCACTACCCATTCTTGGTTGACGCCGCCACAGCCCCTGGCACCCTTTCTGTTGTCGCATGGAAGCACATCTTGGCGAGGAGGAGGGGTTTCCCCCATGCAGCTCTCATTGGAGACCTACCATAGTTGGAGGTCACTCCTGGGCTCACCCTCACTGTCTGAGACCTCGAGGACATTGGGACTGGACCATCGCTTACTGAGTATGAAGCCTAGGGAGGCCCCAAGGACAGTGTCCAAGGGAAAAAATCCCAGTAAAACCTCAGTCTACAGGAGTTGACCAGACAGGTGACAACAGGGAGCAAAGCACTGGTCTTTTCATTTGGGAGGGGCATAAACCCACTGAAAAGGGTGTGCCAGGCAGTCTGGGGAAGGAGGGATTAGACTCGGAAGGTGAGGGGGGAGGGTGTGCTGAGGTGAAGAAAGACACAAAAGATCAGCGAGTTCCCGGCTGTCTGACCGTGGCCAGAGAGGGGATGAGGGCTGCTGAGTGGAGTTTCTCAGGAACGTGGATATGGGAGCAGTGCCCCCATCTCACCTGGATGTCCTCTGTCCCAAGCAGAGCACTTGGGCCTGGGCCCCCTGAAGGGGACAGTGACCATCTCAGCAATGACCAGAGGGGATCTCTGGCCCCACAGAAAGGCCTCCAAGAACTTTTCCTGGAAGGCCCATGACTGACGCTGAATTTCCTTCCAACATAAAAGTGATGGGAGTTCAGAGCTGTGTTTAAGTTGATTGAACAAAAGAAAGATTTTGCCTTGTGTGTGATGTGCCTATACACGTGCGTGTCTACTATGTGCTAGAAAATATAGTAGCATTATCAAACATATTTTATCATTTAAACTTCAAAACAGCGACTCTGTAGCAGTCAGGATTCAAACCAAATTTGTCTAACTGCAAAGTCTGTGTGTGCCTTAGTAAATAAAATCAAGATAAAGAAATAAGTTGTTGTAAGTGTTCCAGCATTTATGTTATATATGTGACTTTTAATCCTCACAATAAACATCATGTATTTTAAGTAGAAGAACACTTTCTGGGGTGTTTTCTCTGGCTAGGACATCAATTCCTTGTCTGTTATGAAAAGCCCTTTTTGTATAGCAGGACCTCAGCTTCTCACAGCCCTGAGTTATTCATCTTGTTCGAAGTGAACAGCAGAGAGCACAGAAACTGGAGTCTGAGTTCTAGATTTCCAGAAAAGAGACTCTCCCTGGTCCAGTACGAGCCAGTTGTTAATTCCTGTTCCAATCAGCTATGGGATCAGCTGCCCTCCAGCAGCTTCGCCAATCTAGTTCTCTCTTCCAGGGATTTGTAATTGGGCCTTAGAGATTCTAATCAGTCTGTACTGGCCATTTGAACTGAGGGCATGTAAGTGTAATACTGGAAAGAAACTGTAGTTGGCTGTATGTGCCCTCGGAAGTGCTGGTGGTGGTTTAGTTGCTAAACCATGTCCAACTCTTGTGACCGCATGGACTGTAGCCTGCTAGGTTCCTCTGTCCATGGGATTTTCCCTGAAAAGAATACTGCAATGGATTGCCATATCCTCCTCTAAGAGATCTTCCTGACCCAGGCATCAAACCTGCATCTGTTGAGTCTCCTGCATTAGCAGGCAGATTCTTTACCACTGAGCCACCTGGGAAGCAGGTATTTATTTATTTACTTGGCTGCACCGGGCCCATGCACTGTGGCAGGTGGATTCTTTTATTTCCATTGTGGCATGTGGGATCTTTAATGACGGCATGTAAATTCTTAGTTGCAGCATGTGGGATCTAGTTCCTTGACCAGGGATTGAACCCCAGGCCCCCTGCATTGGGAGTGCAGATTCTTAACCACTGAACCACCAGGGAAGTCCACTGTTACAGTAACTTAACTACACTTTTCTTCTGATCATTAAGTGCCGGCTTTGGCCATGTTCATTTTCGAATGCTGTTCTCTCTGCTGAGACTCACAGCCCAGTTTTACGGTAAAATTTCCCCACCCACCTGTGTCAACCCTGAACGGCAAATTCTCAAGAACACCAGAGCCCCCTTCTCCAGGGCATGTTTTATAAACTTATGGGAGGGAATCATGGAGAGGTGGTAGGTTCTCAATTCTTATGGAGTATATCCAGTCTAACATTCCCTCTCTCTGACTCTCTGGATTTTACTTTGGAAAAATTCTATCTTCTGCCTTACTAATTTTCTCTTCAGTTACCTCGAATCTGTTTAATCCATGAGCTCTTAATTTTAATTATATTTTTCATTCCAGAAGTTCTATTTCATTGTTTTCCAAGTATAATAAGTCTTTTTTACAGTTGCCTCTTCTAGACATTTGAAAGTTTATCTTTTATTCTTTTAAACAGAAGAATACTTCTTCCATATCTGAGAGCGTGACAATTTAAAGGGTCCAGTGTTGTGGGGAAGTATGTCTTGCTATGATCCCCACCTAGGGAAACCCATGAACTTTGTCTTCTTTTCTCTGTACTCTGCAGGCAGGGAAAAATCAAAGCTCAAGAGCGAAAAACAGCAAACACTCCCGGGACAAAAGCTTTCTCTGAGCCTTGCTTTCATTTCTGGGATCCTTTCAAAACGTGACTGGATAATTTCTTCCTACTCTACCAGCTCTTAGACGCCATCCAGCAATCTTAAAAGATTTTGTAAAACCTAGCATTTTTAGTTGTTTTCATCAAGAAAACAAACCTAGATATCTAGCCTGTAAATATGACTGAAAATGGAAATCTCATGATTTTTTTTTTGAGGTCAGGGAACTGAAAACTACAAAGGCCGTGACAGTCTATGACCAAGAAGAAATCCAATATAATTTTTAAAAATACTATGTTTTTTGTGTGGCTCATTTTATGGTTCACAAAGTATTAGTACTTTACCTCCTGTCCATTTTTTTTTCTCTCCATTCCAACATCAACCATCCTAGTTCAGACTTCACTGCCTTTAGCAGCCTCCTATCTGATCTGTGACTCTCAGCTTCTCCCTCTAATTCATCTTGCTGGCATAACATTCCTAAAAACAATTCCACTACCTCACTTTCTTCTTTGCAAATATCCTATAGCTACCTATTGCTTATTGGATAAAAATCACTTTTCATCCTAAGAGGTGACATGGTACTACATGAAGATTGATATTTATCTAACTTGAAGCCTTAATGCAAAAAACATATGCATCTGAAAGACCTAAATCAACACTGATTTCTTCCCTGAATTATTCCCTACTAACCTTGGTCTCTATTATTTTTCTTCCCTGAGCCATGAAGAAATTTATGTAGTAACACAAGGTCTATTATTCTTTAACAGCTTTATTAAGATACAATTAACATATCACGATTCACCTATTAAAAGTGTACAAGTCAATGGTTTTAGTATGTTCACAAGATTGTGTAACTATCACCACAATCAATTTTAGAATATTTTCATCAATCCAAAAGAAACCACCCACACATTGGCGGTCACTCCCAGTTTCCCGTCAGTCCTCCAGTCCCTAGGAAACTACCAATCTACTTTTACCTCTATGGATTTGCTTATTCTGAACATTTTATATAAATGGAATCATATGTGGTCTTTGGGGAGTGGATTCTTTTGGTTAGTATAGTATTTTCAAAGTTTGTCCCTGTTGTAGTATATATCAGTACTTCATTCCTTGTTGTAATTAAGCAACATTCCATTGTATGAATATGCAACATTTTATTTATTCATTCATCAATTGATGGATATTTAGTTTTTTTCCATTTTCTATTATGGATAATGCTGCTATGAACATTCGTTATTATGGATAATGCTGTTATGAACATTATTACAGACATCTAAGCTGGTGTGATGTGGTATATCACTGTGATTTTCATTTGCAGTTCTCTAATGACTAATGATGCTAAGCACATTCTCATCTACTTGGTGGCCATTTGTATATCTTCTTTGAATAAATGTCCATTCAAATTCCTTGTCCATTTGAAAGTGGGTTGTTTGTCTTTTTATTACTGTGCTGAAAGAGCTCTTTGTTCTTTCTGGTTATAGGTTCCCCATCAATCTGATAACTTACAAATATTTTCTCCCATTTTGAGCACTGTATTTTCACTTTTGTGATAGTGTTGTTTGTAACCAAAAGTTTTAAAGTTTTATATAATCCAACTTATCTATTTATGCTTTTGCTGCTTTGCTTTTAAGAAACTAATACCTAATCCAAAGTCATAAAGATTTGTAATAGCTGCTTTGAAGGCGCGTGCTAGGTAGGTCGCTAGGCTTATCATGGGAGTTCCTAGAAAGGCAGCTTCTAGTGACTGGTTTTGCCCTCTGTTACTTTGCATGTTATATAATTTTTATTGAAGACTAGACATTTTAAATATTAGATTGTAACAACTCTGAATATTAATCCCCCCACCCAGTTGTTGGTGTTTGCTTGTTTGTTTTGTAACTTGGCTGAGCAAACTTGACAGAGCCTAATTCTAGTGCAGTCTGCAGCCTCTGACAACCCCTGGTCAGACCTTTCTCCATTCGTTTTTATCTTTCATCCTGGCTTCCTCGGGGTCAGCCTTGAGTTGGCATCAACCACTCGTCAGTGAAAAGTTGCTCTTAACCCCTATAGGTAGGTCAGGGTTTAGCCTTCAACAGTGTGTGTATGACGTTTGGAGATCGCTATTACAATCAGAGGAGGAAATGGCAAACCACTCCAGTATTCTGGAGAATCCCATGGACAGGGGAGCCTGGCAGGCTACAGTCCATGGGGTCACAAAGAGTCAGACATGACTTAGCAACTACACAGATTACAATCCAGGGAGCTCTCTTTTTTCTTTCTTCTCGTCCCATGTCCTGTGAGGTACTATAGTATGGAGGCTCCCGCTCTGACCCTTTCCTAGAGTTGCAGCCTTGGGCATTCACACAGGCTTCCAGATGGCCAAGGGCACGTGTGATTTTTGTTTTTAAACCTGGTTTTCTAGGAGTCACCGCTGGGTTAGAGTAGCTTATTGCTCAGTCAGTGCTGAGTCAGAGGCTGTGTTTAAAGCCTTTGTGCTGGTGCGGCTTCTGCCGGAGGTTAATAGCTCTGCGTACAGCTTGAGAGGCACTTTCAAGTCCGTCCCACATCCCACTCTGATTGTTCCTGACCGGCACAGCCTAGCACATACATGCGTCCTTTCTGACTCCTCTGTTGACTGTATTCCCAGGAGCTCTCCTGGTAGCTGTCTTTCTTTGCTTGCTCTCTATGACACTCCTGCTCTGCCACTGTTCCTGTACTGTGGAGCTACCAGCTTCTTAATCACTCTCCATCAAGACCCCTGAGCTTCCCAAGAGGCTCAGACAGTAAAGAATCCACCTGCCAATGCAAGAGACCTGGGTTCAATCCCTAGGTTGGGAAGATCCCCTGGACAAGGGAATGGCATCCCACTCCAGTATTCTTCCCTGGATAATCCCATGGGCAGAGGAGCCAGGCGGGCTACATTCCATAGGGTCACAAAAGAGTCGGATATGACTGAGCCACTGGTACATACAGACGCATACACTCCCCATTGTTTTGAGCACTCCACAGTATGGAGTTCCCCACACTGTTCCAAATGAAATCAATCCCTCAGGCAGAGCTATGGGATCCTTCAGTCCTCCTGACCTGGCTTTGTCTGGGCGGAAACCCTGTGCCCCTGCAGCAGAACTAGGGACAGAGACTTGTTTTTACCAGAGTGATACCCTTGCTCTGTGAGTGGGCACTGGATGAGGTGGTGGCCCCTGATCTCCTTGGCTTTCCCCTCCTGACACAGAACCTCCACCCTTCAAGCAAGTTGGAATGGGGGTGATTGGCCTCCAGTGTTCTCAGCCTCTGCACCTGGAGGGAAGCAGCCATCTTATGAGCCTGAGCTGGGTGAGGAAGAGGAGCTCCATCCTTTTAGCCATGCCTGCCCAGAATAGAGCTTCTGGAACGTGGGGCTGGGGAAGATACGAAATGGCAGCCTGCCCCTCCCTGGGTGTAATTTCGCTGTAAACTGGAGGCCGGAGGGACAGGGACCCCTGTCTTCTTGACTGCCTGCGGTTGGAGCAGAGCTTCTATAACGTGAAGCTGTAGAGAGGGGTAAAAGAGTGGGTTCTGGCTCCGATGTCACGGACTTTCACTGATCTTACCAAGATTTAGTAGATTTTCTTGAATGAATCTTTCTCCCTTTGCTGTATGCCCTCAGGAAAATTTTCGGAGACTTTAAGTGATTGTCTTTTTAAATTTTCACCGATGATTTGTTTTCCTTATTCCTCGTTCTGAAAGTTTTGAAGCCACACAATCTATCACTTGGTTAGAGAGATAGACTCTATACATTCACTTGACAGGTATTTATGGAGTTTCAACTACGTGTCAGGCAATGATTCTGGTACTGGTTGACCTCTATTAACTTACTGTTTCAGAGGTTTACATGTATCTAACACTCATATCTCTCACGGACGAGAGTGAGCCTCAAGGAAAGGGCCATGTCTCTTTGGTCTTTGTAAATCACTATGGGCACGCAGCACAAAGTGAAATGTATAGGCTTGTGTTCAATTCATTCCTTCCTGATGTCCCTGCTTGATCAACAGTGCATTTTCAAAGCTATGCATTTTTTCCTGAAATGCTCATTTCCTCTTGTCTTTATTTAGCAAATCATTCTAGACTTTCTATTATTTGTCTCTGATTCCAAAGTTGTTGGGTCATCAGGTTTGACTGCCTAACGTGAATTTGTTGTTGTAGTTTAGTTGCAAAGTTGTGTCCCACTCTTTTGCAACACCATGGACTGTAGCCCACCAAGCTCCTCTGTCTATGGGATCTCCTAGGGAAGAATACTGGAGTGAGTTGCTATTTCCTTCTCCAGGGGATCTTCCTGACCCAGGGATCGAACCTTGCTCCAATCTCCTGCATTGGCAGGTGGATTCTTTACCCCTAAGCCACCAGCAAAGCCCCAGTGTAGGTTAGGACTTTATATACGCAATGTCTCTAAGACTAGAATTTATCTCATGGTCAAAGGATGCCTATCCCATTTTGCAGATGGAGAAGCTGAGACTCAGAGAGCTTAAGGAGGGACTTCCCTGGTCCAGTGGCTAAGACTGTCGGTTCTCAATCAGAGGGCCCAGGTTTGAGCCCTGATCAGGGAACTAGATGCATGCCACAACAAATAGGGAAGATCCTATGAAAGCACCTGAGACAAGGGGCAGCCAAAGAAAGAAATATTGAAAAAAAAGTCTTAAGGAACTCACCTCATGTTATAGGAAGTATGTGCAGAACATAGAGCTGCCTGCCTCCAAAGGCTGCTGTCTTTACTCTACGCCAGCCTACTCTGCCCCTCGACTTCTGAGAAAAGAGAACTACAACAAGTTTTAAAAAAATGATTTGCAGCACCTTGAGTCATCTACAACAGCACATGCTTTGGAAGTCTGCTGATTTTCCCAAAGCAAATACACGATCTGGCCTCTTCATGCTTGTTGCACACAAAATGACTAATGAAGAACCACAGGAGTGAAAAGGAGTGACCTCGTTACGCCACCCCAAAACCCCCAAAT